>NC_083286.1:4493026-4837401 GCF_963506605.1 Zootoca vivipara
CTTTGGAAACCCGAACCGGTATCTGACTGATGCCAGTGCGATTAAGGGGAGATGTTTTGCTTGCGCGTAATTGCCTCGCAGGTTTCTCCCAGCAGCTCACGCAGGCAGGACGCGGAGCTTGGAGAAGTTCGATGGGTGCCCAACTCCACATTCAGTGGGGGCGGGTTGCAGACCTGAGGGTGGCGGAGAACAAACCCTGGCACTGGCAGCAAGCAACGTGTGACCATGGCTAATCTCTGCTCTTTACTATTTTGTAGCACTCTTGGTTTCAATAGCCAGCAGAGCGGGGAACGGGGAACTTGATTGGTCAGGGCATGACAGTTTCTCCAGCAATGAGGAACCATTAGTTTAGGACCACTTAATACTTAAAACAAACAAACAACGGATATCCTTTCTGCTGAACTGAAAAAGCATAAGCGTTGTTTGAATAAGCTGCAGTCTAAAGTCTGTTACAAGAACAAGAAAGGCATTCAGTGAATTTCGCATTCCTTGTTGCGTTTTTTTATCTTAAAGGTAAAGGGACCCCTGACCATTATGTCCAGTCGTGACCGACTCTGGGGTTGCGGCGCTCATCTCGCATTATTGGCAGAGGGAGCCTGCGTGCAGCTTCCAGGTCATGTGGCCAGCATGACAAAGCCGCTTCTGGCAACCAGAGCAGCGCACGGAAATACCGTTTACCTTCCCACCTGAGCGGCACCTATTTATCTACTTGCACTTTGACGTGCTTTCCAACTGCTAGGTTGGCAGGAGCTGGGACTGAGCAACTGGAGCTCACTCCGTCGCGGGGATTCGAACCGCCCTGGGCTCTGTGGTTTAACCCACAGCGCCACCCGCTTCTCACTATCTTACTTCGCTTTAAAAGCGTAATGATGAGGCCAGGCAAATGTGCGGTTGTGCTCTTAAAGAAACTCTTGGAAGCTTTTTCTCCCCGTCTAGCGAGTATTCCCCGCTTCTCAGTTTAGGAGTAAACGTGAAGACCAGACGGAATCCGGGTCATCTGTCAAGAACTAAGCACGGTGAAATACGTGTTCGTGGGGTAACGTATGAGTGTGACTGTGAGAGAGCGCTGAAACGCCGGTAGGAGTTCCAAGAAACTTCCTCTCCCAGGGCCTCCATATCAACTCAGGTCCGTCCTTTTAATCTCCGGCACGCGCAGGGCGCCTGCTCCTCAATCGCAAAGATTGCAGTAGGAAGCCTTTGGTGCACAAACACTTCTTGCTCCCTTTAGTCAGGGCTGGCGAGACAACTCCTAGCGAGCTGAATCTGATTGCTAGTTCTGCCACTGTTTAAAGTTTATTTAATCATATTCAGGGAAGTCTTACACACGTGCTTCGATGTCGGTGGAACATAGTTCCAATATCCTGTTGAGAACGAGGTAGACAGATGGCAACCCTAAGCTTTCGTTAGAATACATTGAAGCTGCCAGCGGGCCAGACTCTCTGTTCTATGCCTTGAAAATCTTGAAATGAATAGGATAGATTTCCAAGGAAGATGGGATGTAACAGAAAGCCTTATCCACCAACCATCACTGAAAGTACCCCCATCAAGTCAAGTGGAAAGTGGATCTCGCCCCTCCTCCTCAATCCATTGGTTTAAGTGAACTGCTGTGGGCAGGAATCCTGGGTTGGACTAGTTGACCGCTTGGGATCCCTTTCAACTCTATAATAATTCTATGATGTCCGCTGAACGTACTTCAGCGTCCATCTTTCATTCCCTTCCACGCTCTCACCACACACCCTTTTACTTGGAAGCAAATCTTATTGGGTTCAGTGAGACCTACTTCCCAGTAAATGCTCTTGAACGGGGAATGCTGGTTGGGGTATAAACAAAACAAAACAAAAACCTCTCCCACGCAGAGTAATCCTCTGCAGGTCAGAAGTCTGCCCCTCGGCTCTGAATTAAAGGGGACCTAGGAAGTGTATCCAGGATTTCAACCTTCGTCGCTAAATAGACGGCATCTGTAATCCAATGCACACTTATCCCATTAACACTCTGGGGTTCACTCCAAGTAAGCATTCTCAGGACTGGACTATGTCGCTCACTAAGCCACGGAAAGGGAATTCTAGGTGGAAGAGGTGTAATTAATCTATTTTCCACACAAAGACTAAGGCTGCCTCACCAAAAACCTTTCTAGTTCAGCATTTCAGAAGTCAAGACTCTGGTTCCGAACAGGCGTTTTTGTTTTCCTTGGCATCGCTTCTCTATAACAAGAAAGCTCAGCCAGGAGCCATCTCCATCTCTACAGAGCGGAGCAGGCGGGGGGGGGGGGTCATCTGATTCCCAAGACAGGAGCGAAACCGAGCGGCATGGAGTTCAAGCGGCTGTGAGTGGTGGGCGCTGGGGAGCCGGAGGAGGTCGTCTCCTTGCCATCCTGAGAGAGGAGGGGAGGGAGGCAGAGAAGCGATTTAACGGCTCCCTCCAGCGTCGCTTCCCTGCGCGTGTCCCTGGCCCCACATTGTCCGCTTAAAGAGTTAAGCGGGGGTGGGGGAGAGAGAGATTGCGATCCGTGTCTTCTCGTGTTCCCTAAGCCTCTGTCATGTGATGCTAAAGAGCCTGGAACTGGGCGGTGTGTTTCACTGTCCCGGCCAGGGATCGTCACAAAACGGAGCCGGGAAGCTCTGCCAAGCCAGAAGCCCACCTGCGACGCTACCTTCTCCAGCCTCCGTCGCCGACCTCTGCGCTCTGCCTCCAGGCTGCGCGGCGGCCAAGCGCAGCTGCCTGGCAGTTCCAAGCAGCTCCTTCTTTCCTCGAGGGGATCCCGCGGCCAAGCACGCACCACCAATCCGCTCCCCACGTAAAGGCCACGACAGAAACTCCAGACACAAGACACCCTTGCCAGCAGTGGATCCGCAGAATCTAACGGGAGGGAGGCTTAGCTAAATCTAGGTGGCTCCGAGTGACTTCTCCGCCTGCTTCCCAGGAACGCGCAGGGGCCGCTTTCGCCCTGCGAGGACCGTGCTGTGCACCGAGCGGCTTCTTCGACGGGCCCCGGCAGCTCTGCTTCTAATGGTTCCTGCGCGGAGCGAGGCGCAGCTCGCCAGGCATTGAATTCTGCTGTGGGACTGATCTCCCCACTATGGGCTGGCTGAAGCTCTTCGCAGAGTAGTGAGACATGGCGAGGGGGGAAGTTCAGAAAAAAACCCCGTGTTAAAGAAGTTGCCGGTTTCTGTCCCGCCGGCGGTAGCGAGACGGTTGAGGATGCGGTTCGAAAGCACCTTGATTTGAGAGCAGTGAACCGGCTTTGTATGTAGCATTGCAGAGCCAGTCCTAAAGGGAAAGAACGGGAAGAGAGGATTAAGGGGGTGGGGGCTCGCAATATGCATTCTCCGCCCGGGGTCTCAGATCTGCGGGGAAGGACGCGCCGCGAAGGCTGGACGTACCATTGCCGCTTGCAACGGTGATGCCGTGAGAGGAGAAGCGCTCCATCGTGGTCGGGGAGAGATCGGAGTGTGCGGGTTCTTCTTCTCCAGGCGTCTCAGCCAGGGGCGGGCTAGTGCCATGCCTCGCCCGGGCAAGAGCTCCTACAGCGACCAGAAGCCCCCTTACTCGTACATCTCCCTGACGGCCATGGCCATCCAGCACTCGGCCGAGAAGATGCTCCCTCTGAGCGACATCTACAAGTTCATCATGGAGCGCTTCCCTTACTACCGCGAGCACACGCAGCGCTGGCAGAACTCGCTGCGCCACAACCTCTCCTTCAACGACTGCTTCATCAAGATCCCGCGCCGGCCGGACCAGCCGGGCAAAGGCAGCTTCTGGGCGCTGCACCCGGACTGCGGGGATATGTTCGAGAACGGCAGCTTCCTCCGGCGCAGGAAGCGCTTCAAGGTGCCGCGGCCGGAGCCCCACATGCCGGCGGCGGGCAAGGCAGGGGGCGTCCTGCACCCGCACCTCAGCCACTATTTCCACCCGCACCACTCGCACCTGCACCAGCCGCCTCCTCTTCCTCCTCCTCCTCCTCCTTTGCAGCCTCCAGGAGCTGCCAAAGGCCACCCAGACTCCAGCATGGCAGCGGCGGCTGCAGCTGCGGCGGCGGCTGTGGGGAGGCTGCCCCAGTTCCAGCCCTACAGCTCCACGCCGGGCTTCAAGCACCCCTTCGCCATCGAGAACCTCATCGGGCGAGACTACAAGGGCGTGATCCAGGGGGCCGGGTTGCCCCTGGCCTCCGTCATGCACCACCTGGGCTACCCAGTGGCCAGCCAGCAGATCAGCACCATGGTCAGCTCCGTGTGGCCCCACGTGGGCGTGATGGAGTCCGGGGGCGGCGGCGGCTTGCCTCTCTCTCCCGCCGAGTACGGACCCTTCGGCGTGCCCATGAAGGCACTCTGCCACCCGCCCGCGCAGACGCTGCCGGCCATCCCGGTGCCCATCAAGCCCACCCCGGCCATCTCCTCGGCCACCGCCATTCCTGCCCTGGCCGTGAGCCAGGTGGCCCAACAGCTCTGCCCATCCGCTTCGCCCAGCTCCTCCTCTTCCCTTCTCGAACAGACTCCCACAAACTCATCGGAAGGCAAAAGTTCCTGACATTCCGCCTCGGCCCATTCCTCAGAGAGGGGCACCTACAAGAGCGGGGGCGGCATTGCTTTTCCCTTCGCCTTTTAGGAAACACAGATGTTAACGGCAAAAGCCCGGCCACCGCGGAGTGTTTTGAGAAGATCGTTGCTCTGTTCCTATTCTTATCCTCGTTGTCATCTTCATTCTTTCAAGCTCTGTATTTTAATTGTTGTACAATCAGTTTGTCGAGAGCCAGGTTCAGGTAAGGGTGTCTGTGTTAACTGTTAAACCATTTTTAAAAATCAGATTGCTGGTGATCATTTAGCAAGGATGTTGATCATCAAACTCTCACGGCTGCATCCAGGCTTGAAATGCTACACAAAACGACACCCTCCATAAAAAGAAAGAAAGAAACCCTTTACTATCGGGTCCTAAAACCACTGTCCTTAACACACTTCCTTGAAAGTAAGCGCCACTGGAGTCACGGTAATAATAAAATAACTGCCAGGTATAAGGATGTAAAGTTTTCAACGCAAGCCGATTCCTTAAAGGAAGTTCGAAGTTCCTTGGAAGGTCTAATCAGACCATAAATAATTTCAGATTATGCTTAGAGAAGAGGTGCCGAATTATTTTCTTGTGTGGTCTGGTGCCCGTGCTGCTGACTTCAGTGAGACTTATTTTAACGTAAATGTATTGTAGAATAGGGTGTTGCGGGGGGAATTCTAGCTCGTATTTTTTCAGGAAGTTATGCCTAAAAAGTATTTTAAGCATGACCATCAATCTGTGCAATCCGGGGCTTGAAAAATAAATAGGAACGTCGCCATGGTCTTCATTTGGGCTCCTCCTGTGAGATAGGCCGTGACATCTTTTACTGGAACTTCCTTTTGCCAGCTTTAGAGTTACCAAGAACTCTTCATCGCCCAGGTCTGCACTGCCTATTCCTAGCGACTAATAATAGATCCAGCACCAGTGGCAAGTCGAGATAGAGAAGCACAGGCAACTTTGAGAAGTGAGCCAATATAAAAATTTAGGAATAGGGTTAACTAGGAGATCGCCTGGGATCATTTGCTCACTCTTTGGTGAACTAACCTTTCGGAAACCTGGTTCAAACTGAAATGTGTGCTATGGATTGAGAAAAGTCCTGCGTGGGTGTATAAGAGTCACGCCGAATCTGCAACCTCCCACCCTCCGCCAAAAAATGTGACCAAATATATACAGTATTAACGTTGACATCACAACCAGCAACAAATTATAAACCTGAACTTTAAAGGAGAAATGAGCGGGGATTAAAAGTGGAAATGGGTTTTGAAACCTAAGAACTGTCTGATAGTCTATTTCGGTTTGGAAAAATGTGTCGAACAACGACATATAGAGACAATTTTTTCGAATGGAAATGTCACATAGCGTTCTTTAGTGAAGTTTACGCGTTTGGTGTAATATTGTTGTGTACAAGACCTGTCTCATCACTACTCTGTTCCGAAAGCATTTTTTTGTAAGTATGCTTATTACAACACCTTTATTATCCCTAGTGGTATACATACATACATATATACATGGCTGCTTTTCACAGGCTCCACCGGTCTGTACTTACTCCACTTGAATTTAGAAACTAAATGCTGATGGGGGGGTGAGGGTGAGGACCTGCGGGGGGGGGGGGGAGACACAACTCTTACATGATAAGCACTTTACGCAGAAGAAAGTTCTGTGAGAGGTAGGGAATGGGTCAAGCAGCCATTTCCCGAGCACAACTTTTGGGGGGGGGGTTGATTTCTGAGTCCTAGCTGGTTTGTGAAGTGTTGTTGTTGGCGCTTCCTGTCTGCCTTACTGTACATCATTGTTTCAATTAAAATATGACCTGCTGACTTCCTCCTTCTAACCCCGGTGCTTAGGGGGTTCTTTTTCTCCCTTTTAAAAACCCGTGGTTTATAGAGCTGTGTGCGCTAGAATAAAGCTTCCACATATGCCGCACCCGAGTTTGGGATGTGTTCTCTTGAATTGAGGACAGTCTGATCCACAGGTTAGCGAGTCACTTCGGGCAAAGCGCATAAGGCGTTAACCAGCGCTGGTCGCAACAAAACCGCGAGAATTCTGTTGAAAAGTGCCCTGGATCGCGCAGACCCGACGATCAGACTTTTCTTACAATAAACTGGAAGCAGGGCCAGTTTATTTCAAGAGGGCCGACTGCTGTGCTTGGATATCGATGGGCCAGTTAGATCCGGAGTTCCTAGCTTGCCTTTAGCTCAAATGTACAGAGGTTTTTGCGTCTCTGCTAATGCAAGCACGGGGGTGTAAAAAAAAGTCGTTATGGAAGGGATAAACTGGGTCTTCTCTTTCTGAAAGTATGGGCAGGAAGGATGTGTGTAGTAGAAGACTAACTCGTTTTCTGCGAATTTATTGAAGTAAATAACGAGGTGCTTTACACTGCGGCAACAGTCTGCTCAGACACTGGGAATAGTTTTGACAAGGGAGGCTGGCCTGTTCAAGCACTTCTGCTCTTCATTCTGGCCCATGAGTTATGTATTCATGCAATCCTAATCCCACCCCTTACCTGGGATTGAATTCAATAGGACTTGCTTCTGAGTAGACATGGTTAGTCCTGGGCTGTAAGATTCCCTCCCTCAGTACATACTCAGTGGTGGCTCGCGGTCCTACGTGGAAATAAGTGACACGAAAAAAACTGTGCTGAACGTGGAGGATAATCAAAACTGACACTGTTTAAATCTTAGTCGCATCTGCGCTGCCGCCTCTAATGTCGAGTTATGGCCATAAGCATCCTTCGTCCGAAGTTAATTCCGTTGCAGTCAATGAGGCTCGATTCCGAATAAAGGTGCCTGAATTGAGGGTTGGAGTGCCATGCTTACTTTCCAGACACGGTGGCGGGGAAGTAAACCCATTTACAGTACTAGCATTGCGAATTCTGCCACTCCTTTCAAAATATCCGTACTGTATAGGAAAATGCATTGTTGATTTAAATAACTCTTTTAATTTTTATCCTTCAATTAGATGTACTAAGGATCAGAGTATTCAAAGGGCAAAGCCATTATCCTCTCCATGACATCCTCTTCTAATATCTTGGCATCTTTAGGATCAAGTCACGTTTGAGCGACCAGGAATCTCACCTCATCAATCAGCAACCTAGAGGCTTAAAAAGTCGGGTGAAAACAAGAGTCCATACATATGTACTCAAAATCAAGTTCCATTTAATTCAATGGAACTTACTCCCAGGAAAGCGTGCAGCATTACAATTGTGGAAACATTGTGCATTACTTATCGTTAAACCCGTCAATTTCCCCTTAAATCAGAAAATGTTCAATCACATGCCATAATTCATTTTCGGGTCGATTCAACTGTGTTAAGAAAACCTGATACTTACTATATTCCACAGGTCTCTCTCTCCAGGTTGTGGGGCGAAAGTTTCTGTGATTTAAATATTATTATTATTATTATTATTATTATTATTATTATTATATATTTTAAAAACGTTAAAGATAAAAATGCTCCCTTTTTTGTTTGTTTTCTACATTACTCATTTCAGTTACCTAGTTTCCTAACAGAAAATAAATTAATAACACCGGACTTTGAGTTAAGTAATAATAGAATTTGAGTTCATAGTTCACATTAGGCTTAAAGAGATTCCTTGACTTCTAAAAAAAACACCAAAAACCCCACTGTTTGGGTGGAACAAGTGCGACCTTCTTAAGAGTCCAGGAGCGGGAAAAAGTTATCTACAACTTCTTGGAAGTCAGTCTTGATATTTTCCAGTTTTTCCATCCTGAGCTAAAGTCTCCGGCTAGAAAGCACGTATGCAGTCTAATATAATTCACGGGGCGTTGGGGACTGTTTTCTACCCATCCATTCTAAGCGACTGTGGCCACCGCACCGCTTCCCCATCTCTTTTGCCATTCACTTGAGGTAACAAGTATAGAATCCTTGTGGTCATCTCCGATGATTATTTCTTGCCGTCCCCCGTCCCCCAGCGCCCGCTTATGTTCGCGTGGACCGTGAACAGATTTCTCGTCTGATGTTAGCCGCAGAGGAATCACAGCACTGCTTCGGTTTGAAAACTCGGTTCTCGGCATAACGGCTAATGGAAGACTTTTATCTTCCCTGCTTGCAAGAGGGAGTATTTCTCCGCTTGCTTTTTGGTTCAAAAGAGGCAGAGACCACGTGAAAGAGATGCAGCAATCAGGATATTCGTGCCGAGTTTTTTTCCGGCAAAGGAAAGCGAAGCTAATTTCAGTCCAAGAAAATAGAATACAGTAAGAGGAAACTGTAGGAGCCTTAGAATCAATGAAGGAACACGAACGAGGCGAAACCTGACTGATCTCAAGTGGATACTTAGTCTTGACGTTTTTCGCTTTCCGGGCTGATTTCTGCAGAACTTCCGAGCGAACGTTCCTGACTTTGCGAGATGGAGTTTCTTATCGGGAGGGCAAGAGACCAGCAACCTTTTCCAGGCAGGTTTCAAGGTTTTACGCCCTTCACTCCCCAGAACCATGGGCCTCAGCCGGTTAACGCTTGAAACAAGTCGTGGGATTTGCTTGGAACAGGCAGCAGGGCCCACTGAAACCTAATTAATAATAATAATAATAATAATAATAATAATCAGAACTTTAGCTGGATCTGAGCCACCCACGCCAATTCTAAGGGGCTCCCAAGAGCTGCTTCCAAGTTAAGGTGCCAGTGTTTTAAAATGACATGGTATCTAGAAACCAGGTCTTTCCTTTCCTAGGTAATGCACTCCTAAAGAAAGTAGCACGGCTTTTCGAAAGGCTTAATCGCCCAAGTTATTTGTTATAAGTGTCACATGGAAGTATGAACCATTTCCTGAAACTGCGTTTAGGGTCAGGATTAGGGCACTGATCCAGCAGCAGAATAATAAGATAAAGAAATGGAGGAGTCTTTAGTGCCCATTCTCCATTATTTCTCTCACCCACGGGCTCCCTACATCTTCCACTGAACTCTACAAGATGTTAGTTAAGGGATCCAGAGCTGCTATTCCGTTGGGATGTCTTGAGGGTACTAGACGTTAGAAGTCAGTTACAGCAACCTAAAGCACCTTAAAGACTGACATGCTTATTCTGGTTTAAAATTTCGCGGACTGCTGCCCACTTCAGGAGATGCATCTGGTCCGCGAAAGCTTGTGCCTTGACGAAATGTTCCCCATTCCGCCAGCGGGATTCAGCTTGGACCGGAGGGCTCCGTTTCCCCCACCGCTGCGGGAAGTTGCCCGAGGCTCTCGCCCGTCGCCGGAGCCTCTTCCCTGACAGTTGGGCTTTGCTGCTGCAGACAACGCTGCAGCCAGGCCGGCACCACGAAATCTGCTGCCTGCCATGCAATCCGCGGCGGCAGCGCCCAGGGACGCGGCGGTGGCCCTTTTCTTTGGCACCGACCTCGGGCAGGAGCTGCCAGACTCCCCGTGCAGAGCTGGCGGTGGCTCCCAGGGGGGCAATCAGGCTTTCTTGTTGGCCATAGGGGGAGGGTGTCACTACAGAATACGCATCTAGAGTGCCTAAGCGAACGTAGGGGGCTGTCGCGTTAATTGCCGGTGTCCAGGGGGCACAGCCTGGCTGCCAGCCGCCGCCGCCCGCCCTTGACTCAGCAGCAGCCAATATTTGGATAACGTGTAATTTCTACAGCCGCCCCCGCCCCTTTGGAAACCCGAACCGGTCTCTGACTGATGCCAGCGCGATTAAGGGGAGGTGTTTTGCCAGCGCGTAATTGCCTCGCAGGTTTCTCCCAGCAGCTCACGCAGGCAGGACGCGGAGCTTGGAGAAGTTCGATGGGTGCCCAACACCCACCCAGTAAGGTGTGTTGCATAATCTAGGGGGTGGGTGGGAGGGGAAAATAATGAAAGGCAGCAGTGGGACCCCCAAATAGGGCAAGACCTGTGGTTCAGTGGCAGAGCATCAGCTTCGCATGCAGAAGGCCTCAGGGTCTTGCATCTCCAGGGAGGGCTGGGAATGTCTCCTGTCTGAAATCCCCCGGGAACCGCTGCCAGTCAGTGTAGGCAATACGGAGCCAGATGGACCTCAATGGTCCGGCTCTGTTTTGTTCCTGTGCTTCCTAGGCTCGCTGAACTGAACTGAACTGAAATGATAGCCAACAACCATCCTTTGAATAAAGTGCCGTCAGGCAGAAGAACGAGAGTACTTAGTAACCAAACCAATCTCTCTCTCTCTCTCTCTCTCTCTCTCTCTCTCTCTCTCTCTCTCTCTGTGTGTGTGTGTAGAGTCCAGTGTTTCCCAATCTTGGGTCTCCAGCTGTTTTTGGACTACAATTCCCATAATCCTTGACCACTGATCCTGCTAATTAGGGATGGTGGGAGTTGTAGTCCAAAGAAAGCTGGCGACCCAAATTTGTAAAACATCTGTTAATGACTAGTTTCCCGTAGATAACGTAATGGAGACCCCAGGGCAGTTTTTCAGGAAGTGCTCGGGAGGGGGTGGGGTCCCTCCGTGTCTCTAGATAATTCCACCTGCTCCGTCTGCTTAGGAGTCAAAGAGAACCCCAGGTGAAATGCAGTTAACCTGTTGACAATTAAGGATAGTGAAATGCGTGTCCGTGTGAGTGTGGCAGGGAGGCAGAGGGGGGACGACAAAGTGGCAGCAGCTTCAAAAAGCGTCTCCCCCCTCGCTCCCAGATCACCGTAAAGATTAAACCTTTCTCGCACAAAGACGAATGGAGGTCCTTCGCGTCCTCTCCGATTGCAAAGGCTGCTGAGACATATCCCGGTCCTTGAGCTGAGCCTGATCCCGACTTTGAACTAGTGCTCGACACTGACTTAGCCACCTGTAACCTAACCAGAACATACCCGTCATTTGACCAATATGCGGCTCCCTCTCGTTCAATTCACTCGAAGCAAGTGCCCCCCGCCTGCCTTCTCTCCCGCCAAAGAGGGGCAGGAGTGGCTCTCTTCAGATTCACCTCGTCGCGCTGCCCTCAGCTTGCTCTCTACTGATCCAGTCGCCAATCGCTTCCCGGATTAACAGCGAGTGCAAAACCTCCAGCTATCCCCACGCTGTGAGATAGATGGGGAGAATCCTAAAAACATCACAAAGCAAGTCTCTTCTTTGCTTTCTCCCCAGGAATAGACAGGCGCCGTTTTCGTCCACGCGAGGACAGTCAGAAATTCTGAGGCAGCCTCCGGGACAGTCCGGGCGTGTGAGAAGGAGGTGCTGAGTTCACTGGACATTAAGTTCTGCAGTGGAATTCACTCCCTACCCACCAAGCAGAATGTGGTGGCGAAGAACCCTGAGATTTTAAAGTAAATATCCCCATTTCATTCTTTCCGATGTAACATGTCCCCTACAAGTAAAGGGGACCCAGGTGGCGCTGTGGTTAAACCACTGAGCCTAGGGCTTGCTGATCAGAAGGTCGGCGGTTCGAATCCCTGTGATGGGGTGAGCTCCTGTTGCTTGGTCCCAGCTCCTGCCAACCTAGCAGTTTGAAAGCACATCAAAATGCAAGTAGATAAATAGGAACCGCTACAGCGGGAAGGTAAATGGCGTTTCCATGTGCTGCTCTGGTTCTCCAGAAGCAGCTTTGTCATGCTGGCCACATGACCTGGAAGCTATACGCTGGCTCCCTCGGCCAATAATGCGAGATGAGCGTGCAACCCCAGAGTCGGTCACGACTGGACCTAATGGTCAGGGGTCCCTTTACCTTTACCTTACAAGTAAAGAAACCTAGCACATAGAAAGTTCTATCCCAGTGAGCTTCTGATCGCTGAGGGGTTTGGAGTTCTTTGTTTGGTTTGTTTTTAAATGTGGGGAAGCGTTCAGAAATGCGATTCCCCACCCACAGTCTGAAATTATGCAGTCCATTCTAGGAACAGCTCCTTCCAGCTGCAAGTGACAAAGGACCTGGAGATGCTTCTCTCCAACTACCGTAGTGAGTCCGTGACGTCAGGAACTGTTAGGTTGCCATTGTAAGTGTGCTTGCTTGTTAGAACGTCCCTTTGGAAGAGAAGGATGTGTTTGCAAGAAAATTCATGAAGGATTTGTGTGTCAGTCCCAGAGAAAGAAAGACAGTGAAACTAGGGGAGTGTGAAAAATAATAATCTGGAGGACTATGCAGAGTGGTGGTTAGGGATGTGCAACAGGGTTGAAATTGTATCTGCCCTCCCACCTCTGTCTTTCTCTTTAACAGATTAGACAACTGGGCCAAAGCAAACAAGATGAATTTTAACAAGGAGAAATGTAAAGTACTACACTTGGGCAAAAAAAATGAAAGGCACAAATACAGGATGGGAGACACCTGGCTTGAGAGCAGTACATGTGAAAAGGATCTAGGAGTCTTGGTAGACCACAAACTTGACATGAGTCAGCAGTGTGATGCAGCAGCTAAAAAAGCCAATGCAATTCTGGGCTGCATCAATAGGAGTATAGCATCTAGATCAAGGGAAGTAATAGTACCACTGTATTCTGCTCTGGTCAGACCTCACCTGGAGTACTGTGTCCAGTTCTGGGCACCACAGTTCAAGAAGGATACTGATAAGCTGGAACGTGTCCAGAAGAGGGCAACCAAAATGGTCAAAGGCCTGGAAACGATGCCTTATGAGGAACGGCTTAGGGAGCTGGGTATGTTTAGCCTGGAGAAGAGAAGGTTAAGGGGTGATATGATAACCATGTTCAAATATATAAAAGGATGTCATATAGAGGAGGGAGAAAGGTTGTTTTCTGCTGCTCCAGAGAAGCGGACATGGAGCAATGGATTCAAACTTCAAGAAAGAAGATTCCACCTAAACATTAGGAAGAACTTCCTGACAGTAAGAGCTGTTCGGCAGTGGAATTTGCTGCCAAGGAGTGTGGTGGAGTCTCCTTCTTTGGAGGTCTTTAAGCAGAGGCTTGACAGCCATCTGTCAGGAATGCTTTGATGGTGTTTCCTGCTTGGCAGGGGGTTGGACTGGATGGCCCTTGTGGTCTCTTCCAACTCTATGATTCTATGATTCTATGATTCTATGTGCTGTGTCAATCTAGACCAGGCCTGCACAGCAACCAAAAGTCCCCCTACATCACTCTACAGCTATGACCATCAACCAATCAGTCCCCCAAAGTCTACTCTTAAGTGGCACCTAGAAATTCACCATGTACTGTAGTACTCTCCTTATTACCTCAAGCATACTGTATATAGCACTGGTAGAACTCAACATTGACTTCTTCCAAAGTGGTCATAAGAATAATATACCTGTACACAACCCACCCACCCCCTCACTCTCTCACCCACCCACATGCCACAGAGCTATTTCACATGTAAACAGAGGCATATACCGGTATTTGATTCCCAGTAACCCAGCGCAAATTTCACTATCCATTTTCACTGTAGATTTCTTCTTTTGGTGGTGGTGGTGGGCTCTCCAACCATACAAAAGGCAAAAAGAGCTCAGTAATTCTAGCAGATCTTGCCATCCATTCTGAGATCCATTCTGAAGGAAATCAGCCCTGAGTGCTCACTGGAAGGACAGAACGTGAAGCTGAGGCTCCAATACTTTGGCCACCTCATGAGAAGAGAAGACTCCCTGGAAAAGGCCCTGGTGTTGGGAAAGACTGAGGGCACTAAGAGAAGGGGACGACAGAGGATGAGATGGTTGGACAGTGTTCTCGAAGCTACCAACATAGGTTTGACCAAACTGCGGGAGGCATTGGAAGACAGAAGTGCCTGGCGTGCTATGGTCCATGGGGTCACGAAGAGTCGGACACGACTAAACGACTAAACAACAACAAATCCAAGCAGAATATGCTACTCAAAGCCTAAAATTTCATAATGCAATTAGATCCTAAACAATGCATGCATATTGAAAAATCCATGGATGCTATTTGCATATTTTAAATGAATACAAGTCTACCTCTCTGCTGATACATTGCTCCCTCTGCTTTGATCCTCTTGCAGCAGCTCTTTCTGCAAAGGACAGGACTGCAAGTTCACACTCTGCACTACAACAAAGCTCTTTTCCCTGTCAGCGGACGGGCTGGAAGGGATCCAGATGAAATCTGGGGGTAGACTAGGGGCTCCACACCCTTGGACTAGATCCCCTGTGCAGGTGATGTGCCAGGCAAGGTTGACTCCCCTCTGGTGGGTTGAATCCTGCCATTCTCCCACCCCCAATCTACCTCCTGACACATAACAATTGCATTATATGGGAAATATATTGTCCATCTTTACTGGTTTCTTTCGTGATGGAACCCAGGTTCTCTCTCCACATCTATACATTAACATCACCTCCAGTCCTCTCTCATACACTTCCATGGTAAGGCACATATGAAGCAGTACTAATAAATTTGGTTCCTATGCTGCTTTGAAAGATGAAATACACTCAAACATTTACATAAGAGACTCTGAAAAAAAATGCCCTTTGCAGTTGGTACTTCTGACTGGTACGACTCAATAAGAATCTGTACAAGCTTAAGGTATTAAAGTAAAATGCATGCATTTTAGTATTCTTATACTCTTATACTCAATTAGAATTGAGAATTGCAATTGACCAGAAAATTGGTGCTACAACTGATCTTGGAAATTTGTGGAAAGCAGAGTGGGGAATAGAAATAAAAGAAAACCAGTGGAATGCTTTATGGGAAAAGTTCTCTTTGAAAGCTGCCTCATTCCACACGAAAGAGACAATGTTGAATATAATCTATAGATCATACACCACTCCTATAAAGCTTCCTAAGATCAATGCAACCTTCTACCACAAACTGATGGAAATGATGTAATGGCAAAGGTTTATGTCCACTGGTGATGAAATTCTGGAAACACATATTTAAAGGAATACAACAATGACAAAATACCCTAAAAGCACAAGAAGAGCCTGCTGGTTCAAGCCAAAGACTCGTCAGTTCAGCACTCTTTCCTCACAGTGGCCAACTAGATGCCTTGAGTGCAATAGAACTCTCCCTACTTGTGAACTGACTGGCATTCAAAAGCACACTGCCTCCAATAATGTAGGCAGAATAAAGCTACCATGGATAGGAGCCATTGACAGCCTTGACCTCCAATAATTTTTCTCATCCTCTTTTCAAGTCACCCAAGTTGTGGCCATCACCGTGTCTTGGGTGTGTGAATTCACAGTTTAACAATGCCCTGGGTGAGGAAGTGCTTTATTTTGTCTGTCCTGAATCCTCCAACCTTCCTTGGATGTCCATGAGTTCTAGCATTATGAGGGAGGGAGAAAAGCTTTTCTCTGTCCACTTTCTCTACACAATACATAATGCCATACACCTTTATCATGCCTCCTTTTACTCCCATTTCTCTAAAGTAAAATATCTCAACTGTTTCCTCAAATGGAAGTTGCAAAGTAAATAAATCTTTCTGAATAAATATAATCAATCAATCAATCAATCAATCAAAGGAAACTCCCACAACAGATGCATCATTTTTCCTCTACCTTCACTGCCCCTGCAACAATTTGGTGATACATTCATGTTTATGAAATGCAATTTCTCTGATATTAAGTGTCAACAATACACCAGCTGCAGAGAGGACTCCTTGATGACAGCCAAAATGGATTGACTCAGGGTTTCTTCTATAATCCCTCCAATTCATCATTAGTTATGCCTTAACCCAAGTCTGTATTTGATACCTGCCTTAAGCCACCCCATAGAAAACTGTTATTATTGTGCTATGAATCATGGACACCACTTGCCATGAGATTCATTTTTACTTTGTTTCAGGCGGTAGCTATGGTCAGTAACTATAGAATAAATTCTAATTTTATGCAATAGGGCCTTTTCT
This sequence comes from Zootoca vivipara, assembly GCF_963506605.1. NCBI lineage: Eukaryota > Metazoa > Chordata > Lepidosauria > Squamata > Lacertidae > Zootoca > Zootoca vivipara. Next base: position 4,509,251 of record NC_083286.1, read on the forward strand.
GAGTAAACATGCTTGAGATTAAAAAAATTCCTTCAGTAGCACCTTAAAGACCAACTAAATTTTTATTTTGGTATGAGCTTTCGTGTGCATGCACACTTCTTCAGATGAATGCACATGAAAGCTCATACCAAATAAATAAATAAATAAATAATAAAAACTTAGTTGGTCTTTAAGGTGCTACTGAAGGAATTTTTTTATTTTGCTTCGACTCAGACCAACACGGCTACCTACCTGTATGCTTGAGATTGTACTTCAGTTAACAAAAGAAATATTTTTCTCAAGTCTTTTCTCAAATCAAAGAAGACCCAATCCAAAAGTCAGGGTAGCTGTTAGATTTAAAGCAGTACAAACTCTGTCGTTCCTTTTATAAATACCATATTTGTCTAGGATGAAGTCTGTAAATCACATATATAGGGTGTATATTTTCTTTCTGGGCAATGAGACTAGAGAAGGCGTAAGGGATCAAAGAGAGGAGGCATGAAAGCGTGAGAGAGACAGAGGCTTCTGAGAGAGGCTTCTCCAGGTCCCTTTGCCAGGGTCTGTAGAATTTTCAAGAACTGTGCAGCCTGCAAAACATTGAGAGCTCTAAAAGAAACAAAGGATCTGTTGGGACCACCCAGATCTTTGAATACTATAAAGGACGTTCAAGGGCCTTTTGCTAAGTTAAAATTGTTCCTCTCAAGTTTCTCAGAAACCCTGCATGAGCAGTTATCCAACATCACCAAGTGACAAAGACCCTTTTCTCTAGTCTTCTTAAAATACTTAAGAACAATTGCATTGAGCTGAAACAGTTCGTGTTCCCCCTTTAACCAGAACAGAAAAGAAAAAGGAAACCCACCTGTAATAATATGTTTGAAAAATAAATGATTAGTTATAGAATGTTTTAAAATACCCCTTTTCTCCGTTTGATGAGTGTTTGGGAACAGAAGAAACACCTTTTTATTTTATTTTATTTTATTTTATTTTATTTTACTTTGTCATCCAGAAACTCAAAGTCATCATATACTGGAAAGATAAATCTGTGACTATGAATTTGGCAAGCAACACCAAAGCTCATAGATTCCAAAATAACAGATTTTGAACTTTCCACTAGACGATTATGCATTTATACTCAAATACGCATGCACGAAATCTTTTTCAGAAAGAAATATAAAGCTTAACCATTATAGAAAGAAACAAAGGCTACTTAGGGCACATTTGTGTTGTGGTGTTCCTTGCAAAAACAGCACACAATGTTTCTTTGCATTGTTCATATAGCAGGTCAAGTGTTTATTTCTTACTCACCTTTGAAAAGTACCCTTTCACAGTGGGGCTGCATTCTTGGTCTTTGCACCTGCAAAATACAGGGACAGAACAATAATGACAGATTTTTCAATTCATAGACATCTGTGCACCGATGTGTCAATTACCAGATGCCATTGCGGACAGTACTAAACATATTGTATTAAAGGGACATAAAATATAAAGTAGACCCAGGTGGCGCTGTGGTTAAACCGCAGAGCCTAGAGCTTGCTGATCAGAAGGTCGGCAGTTCGAATCCCTGTGACGGGGTGAGCTCCCGTTGCTTGGTCCCAGCTCCTGCCAACCTAGCAGTTCGAAAGCACGTCAAAATGCAAGTAGATAAATAGGAACCGCTACAGCGGGAAGGTAAACGGCGTTTCCATGTGCTGCTCTGGTTTGCCAGAAGCAGCTTTGTCATGCTGGCCACATGACCTGGAAGCTATACGCCGGCTCCCTCGGCCAATAATGCGAGATGAGCGTGCAACCCCAGAGTCGGTCACGACTGGACCTAATGGTCAGGGGTCCCTTTACCTTTTAAAATATAAAGTACTGGCACACAGTAGCCTGACAAGTCAAGGGCTTGGACTAGAGGTTCCCAAACTTCTTTGGTCTACTGCCCCCCTTTTAGAAGAAAAAAAAATAAAAAAATTACTCAGGGCCCCCCTGCTCGCTCAGTCTGATCCTCCCCAGGGATGGTAGTGGCGCTGCAGCCCTCCTGCATTGGCCAAATAGGCAGGCAAGCTGTAATCAACTTATCGGACCTGGGTGAAGCCCAAAAGGGTTAACCCAAGCCTAGGAAAACTCCTCACCTCCAGCACAACTGCCGGATCCAGGGGAGGCGTTTTCACAAGCATCATTACGCAACAGATGAAACGTGTCCTTGTGGGTGAACAAGGAGCTTTAACTATACAGATATGCATGAATCAACAAATAAGTTTTAAGGATGAACTACATTATCTCTGCCCAGCCTGAATATGGATGATAACAATACCTGTTATGTTTTGTAGCATACAGTTACAGGCAGTTTGTAGCCAAAACAAAAACATAACATTTCATTTCTGGATTTCACAGCAACAGATTGATAATAGATTTGTTGGCTTGTCTTCCATAAAACAAAATTTGGCACACATAACACTTACGACACAGAGAAATTTGCAGCAAATAATATTCCTGTAGCCTGCTCGTGTAGCTTACCCACCTGCTGAAGGTGTGGAAGGGAGTTGGGATGAAGTTTGGCCCTCTGTCCTTCAGCTTCTGTGGTAAGAGAGGGGCACCGATGATGGGAAGGCGAGCTCTGATGTGTAGAGGCCTGGTCTCTGCCAGAGCAAGGATACCCCTGTGAGTCCTCCTGCCCCACAGGGGTAGCTGGTGTATGGCCCTGAAATGGAGAGCTGGCACAGCAAAAGCTGACAAACACACACACACAACCATCCATCCTTACTGGCAGGAGTTGTCAGAACTTTGGATGCAGAAGTGGCTCAGGTGGGGTTTGTCATGGAGGGAGTCATCTCCCTGATCCCTCCCTCCAGGCTACTAATCAATTGCACAGAGGGACCGAGCATGTTACCAGGCTTTATTGCCTTCTTCCTTGCCATATGTTGCAGGACATCAAACAAGTCCAATGAACAACATGTTCTTTCCTGCCCCTGGCAGGTTAACTCAAAGATTTATAGGGGCTGAGGGATCTGGCAACCAGCCAGCCCCATCACATGCTCCCATTTTGGGATACTAATTGTTACCACCTGCCTGAGGAGCCCCACCCAGCAGTACTTGCTCGCAGGATCACTACTTCATGGCAGAGTTAGGATTGCTCTGCTTGATCATTTTGGTTAACATGCCATTGAATTAAATCAGTCATGAATCATTTTAATATAATTCTATGTAGTGTTTGCGCGCGTGCGCGCGCACACACACACACACACACACACACGAAGATCCAGGTGTGAATGCTGGCTTAGGGCTGTATCCAGTGCTGTCATTCCACTTACACAGCAGACTTCTGCTTGCACAACACCTTTCCTCTCCACATGCTTGGCGTTGGGGAACAGAGTTTGGGGGCATATGAGGAGAGGAGAGAAAGCGGAAGTCCTGGATGAGTGGAACTCTTCACATGCTGCATTGGATACAACCCACAGTGATTCATTAAAACAATCTCTGAAGAGAGACTGCATTATTTAACCATTTAGAAACATGTACAGAGCATTTAATCAGAAAACTCTCTTAATTTTTGGATTGCAGTGATCACAGAATGGTTACAAAATTATATTGCTAACCATTAAAGCGGAGGTGCTATATGCCGGTGGTAGTAGAGATACCATAAAATTTTCCAATTTATGATACCTATGTTTTTTTTCCAAACCACTGTAGAAAGGTAGATAATAAATGCTGATTGATATTAGCCACCTTGTGATAAATTTCAGTTGCCAAAATAAACCACAGTAACATTTATATGTGACACCAGCTAAATTCTTATTTAAAAGCCACCCCATTAGCATGCAGAATAATATTCTCTGCTTACAAACACAAAAGACTGCAAAGAGTATATAAAGGAAAACCTTCATTCCCAGTACCTTTCTGCAACCTCCCACTTGCCCCTAGCACCTGGCTTTTTGTGCTTTAAGGAGGGTTATTTTGACTTGTAGAAGGAAAGACTTTCATGACTTCAAACATGGACATTAATCAAGTTTTTATCTTCTTACATAATCCTGCCTTTGATGTCACCAGATTGAAGCCTCTCAGAGCAGAAAGAGAAAGCTGTGAAAAGAAGCTCAGTTAATTTATACATTTAAGTGCCACTGTTCTAATTTGCTTGTGTAGCATTTTCATCGTTTTCTGCTTTGCATCCTAAAGACAGGCTTACGCCCAGCAATTATGAATGGTCCCTCTGAACAAATAATTGAAATTCACAAGTGGTTAAACAAAGTTCTGGTTGGAGGTGTAGGTCAGACATACTCCCAAAGGCATTATTCAATTGTAGGATACTGTTTCCCTTTGACCTGAAATACGTATGTTTGTCTTATATTAGCTTTATAGTAACAACTGATCAGACAAACTACAAGACTAACATGGCAAATTGACTGTGTTCAGCATTTATTTTCTTCCAATATTTACCCACCTAACTTTTTCCAGCCTCTCTTTCTCTTGCTAACAAAATTTTATATATATAAGCATTCTGAAACTGGAAGATACTTACAGGGCAGCTTTAATTATTCTGTCTTTAAAAGATCTTAAAGTCCAAGTTTTATTGCTCTTAGCCAAAGGCCTTTGCAAAAATCCAGATTGGCTCAAAAGTATACAACAAATCAAATTTGCAAGAACAAATGCTGAAAATTTACTATATAAATAAAATGCAGTAAATAAAAGCCAGAATCAAGGATTTAAAATTTTTTATTAAAAAGCAAATAAAATAAATAAGAAAAGTATGATCAAATGAGGACATCACCATGTCAGTTTATAGCAATCTCCAAAAGTGCTTTTGCATGGATCCTTTGCAGCAGCCAGAACAAAAAGAAACACAGTGTAAGTCACAGAAAACATCAATATCTGTTAATGGATAATGATAAGATTTTTTTCTGGGATGATTTTTGAGTGCAGTCCCAATAAAAGTGTGTCCAGAAACGTAAAACCCCAAATAGAAAACACAAAATGAGATGTAATTTGAAGGAGCTTCTATCTGACCAGTTCCATAAATGGAGCTATGCTGAACCAGAGAAGGAGGATGATATTGGCTATCAACCATGGCTAATGTCATAATTTGAAAATGAAAAACTAAAAAGACTTTCCTGAGCATAGAAAAAGTATTATTATTATTACTACTACTACTACTATATTGTCATTTATTACAATTTTCTGTCTCAAAATTGCTTACAGTTCAAAAAATAATAGTCAGAACCCAATAAGTTCTACCATGGTCCTTTTTATACAGACAAACCACTGGAAAAATTCTGAACTTAAAATTATTGTTCAATCAGGCAGTGTGCTTTGCTCTAAAATGCTGCAACTGAGTTCAGCATCTGCACTGAGGGTGATAATAAGACTTTTAATCTCAGATATGGAAACTGGGAACCAAGGAGGCAAGTATGGAATGTCCAAAGGGAATATTGGCCACTGCTCTGAAAATTGATCCCCAAATATCTTTTTGGGGACTAGCACATGGATTATTTCTTTTTGGGTGCAGTATGTCTGAATTCACCACATTTTTGTGTCGTGTGAGTCCTCTTTTTTCTCTTAAAAGTGCCTTGTATAATAACATCACATGAATCATTTTACTAGTGGCCCTGTCTTTACAGGATCATCAATGTTATGTCATTAATTCTTTTTTTGTATGTCTACATTCTTAGTCAAACTACCTCTGCAATTTGTGCTAAAACACTTACTATGGCCCCAAATAGTTTGTAGGTGCTGAACAATATTTTGGTAAGAATGTGAAACATCCAATTCACTGCCAAGGCTTCCTGACAAAGCACCGTATCCTTTCAAATAACCCAGCTATAGAAGGATGTTATGTGGGCTGACCACCAAATTAGATTTTCACCAGTTTGGGTCTCTTCCAGTATATTGTGTGGAGGGAATAAGAGAGCAGAGTCCAAAGTATCTAATACCACAACCAATGGTGGCAAACCTCAAACCTAATTGATAGTAAAATAAAGAGAAGGAAAGAAAGTGCAATATACGGTAAGCAATGGTACTAGCTCTTCAATTAGAAAAATAGGTATGGGTTCCTAAAGATACATCATACTTAGTACTATGAATGCAACAGAGTTGACAAAAGGACAAGTTCAAGGAATTTCAGGGCTGGTTACAGCAGGAAAAACAAGTATAAGGAGGTTGTGGGCTACACTTTTACACTGCTTGCGTCATTGCAGTGCTTGTGATGGCGACTCACAAGTTCAGCTAAGACTTCTGCAGCAAGGATCCTCTTGTACTCATCAATGCTGCAATGTAGGGAGACATGACTAGTATTAGAGGCCCCCATGGCCTCTATTACTGACTTTCCCTCTTTGTACCAGTAATGAGCGCTGTTGTCTTGGGTGGAATCTGTTGTTGTTGTTTAGTCGTTTAGTCGTGTCCGACTCTTCGTGACCCCATGAATCAGAGCACACCAGGCACTCCTGTCTTGCACTGCCTCCCGCAGTTTGGTCAAACTCATGTTCGTAGCTTCGAGAACACTGTCCAACCATCTCGTCCTCTGTCGTCCCCTTCTCCTAGTGCCCTCAATCTTTCCCAACATCAGGGTCTTTTCCAGGGAGTCTTCTCTTCTCATGAGGTGGCCAAAGTATTGGAGCCTCAGCTTCAGGACCTGTCCTTCCAGTGAGCACTCAGGGCTGATTTCCTTCAGAATGGAAGAATATGGAGCAGATGATTCAGCAGAGGGAACACAGCCCAGAACAAGAAAGGAGGTAGTACAAGAATACTTGGCTAGTTTAGATGTATTCAAGTCTCCAGGGCCAGATGAACTACATCCAAGAGTATTAAAAGAACTGGCAGAGGTGATTTCAGAACCACTAGCAGTAATCTTTGAGAATTCCTAGAGAACAGGTGAAGTCCCAGCAGACTGGAGGAGGGCAACAAAAAGGGCTTTTATGGGTATGTCCGTAGCAAAAGGAAAAACAAGGAAACAGTGGGGGCACTCAGAGGAGAAGATGGTGAAATGCAAACAGGGGACAGAGAAAGGGCAGAACTCCTCAATGCCTTCTTTGCCTCAGTCTTCTCCAAGAAAGAAAACAACGCCCGACCTGAAGAATATGGAGCAGATGATTCAGCAGGGGAAACACAGCCCAGAACAAGAAAGGAGGTAGTACAAGAATACTTGGCTAGTTTAGATGTATTCAAGTCTCCAGGGCCAGATGAACTACATCCAAGAGTATTAAAAGAACTGGCAGAGGTGATTTCAGAACCACTAGCAGTAATCTTTGAGAATTCCTAGAGAACAGGTGAAGTCCCAGCAGACTGGAGGAGGGCAAATGTTGTCCCTATTTTCAAAAAGGGGGAAAGAGAGGACCCAAACAATTACCGCCCAGTCAGCCTGACATCAATACCAGGAAAGATTCTAGAGCAGATCATTAAGCAAACGGTCAGTGAGCACCTAGAAAGGAACGCTGTAATCACTAAAAGTCAGCATGGGTTTCCGAAAAATAGGTCATGTCAGACTTATCTGATCTCATTTTTTGACAGAATTACAAGCCTGGTAGATGAAGGGAATGCTGTGGATGTAGCCTATCTTGATTTCAGCAAGGCCTTTGACAAGGTGCCCCATGATATTCTTGTAAAGAAGCTGGTAAAATGTGGGCTAGACAATGCTACCATTCAGTGGATTTGTAACTGGCTGACTGACCGAACCCAAAGGGTGCTCATCAATGGCTCCTCCTCATCCTGGAGAGTGGTGACTAGTGGGGTGCCACAGGGTTCTGTCTTGGGCCCAGTCTTATTCAACATCTTTATCAATGAGTTGGATGATGGGCTTGAGGGCATCCTGATCAAGTTTGCAGATGACACCAAATTGGGAGGGGTGGCTAATACCCCAGAGGACAGGAGCACACTTCAAAATGACATTAACAGATTAGACAACTGAGCCAAAGCAAACAAGATTAATTTTAACAGGGAGAAATGTAAAGTACTACACTTGGGCAAAAAAAATGAAAGGCACAAATACAGGATGGGTGACACCTGGCTTGAGAGCAGTACATGTGAAAAGGATCTACCGGTAGGAGTCTTGGTAGACCACAAACTTGACATGAGTCAACAGTGTGGTTCAGCAGCCAATGCAATTCTGGGCTGCATCAATAGGAGCATAGCATCTAGATCAAGGGAAGTAATAGTACCACTGTATTCTGCTCTGGTCAGACCTCACCTGGAGTACTGTGTCCAGTTCTGGGCACCACAGTTCAAGAAGGATACTGACAAGCTGGAACGTGTCCAGAGGAGGGCAATCAAAATGATCAAAGGCCTGGAAACGATGCCTTATGAGGAACGGCTTAGGGAGCTGGGTATGTTTAGCCTGGAGAAGAGAAGGTTAAGGGGAGATCTGATAGCCATGTTCAAATATATAAAAGGATGTCATATAGAGGAGGGAGAAAGGTTGTTTTCTGCTGCTCCAGAGAAGCGGACACGGAGCAATGGATTCAAACTACAAGAAAGAAGATTCCACCTAAACATTAGAAAGAACTTCCTGACAGTAAGAGCTGTTAGACAGTGGAATTTGCTGCCAAGGAGTGTGGTGGAGTCTCCTTCTTTGGAGGTCTTTAAGCAGAGGCTTGACAGCCATCTGTCAGGAATGCTTTGATGGTGTTTCCTGCTTGGCAGGGGGCTGGACTGGATGGCCCTTGTGGTCTCTTCCAGCTCTATGATTCTATGATTCTATTCTATGATTCTTGCAGTCCATGGGACTCTCAAGAGTCTCCTCCAGCACCATAATTCAAAAGCATGAATTCTTCGACGATCAGCCTTCTTTATGGTCCAGCTCTCACCTCGATACATCACTATTGGGAAAACCATAGTTTTAACTATATGGACCTTTGTCAGCAAGGTGATGTCTCTGCTTTTTAAGATGCTGTCTAGGTTTGTCAGAGAGTTGGTCAGTTAGGTTTTTTTTATTCATCTATTTTATTTAGGGGGCAGTTGCACCCCCCTTCACCCCCTGTGGCTATGCCCATGTTTCTGGCCCAGCTGCACTGGACAAGCAATTGCCTTTCCTCTAGCAGAAGAAATCACAAGTCACTGCAGGAAAATAGTTCCACTAACACATTTAAACTAAACCCTGTCAGAAAGTAATTTGTGCCCCAGAAGGACTTAGTCCCTGAAGAGGGAGTTGTATATGGAGACAAATATCCTAAGCAAGTGTGGCAACAAATGATATTTATATAATTCATTGTATTTTATTGACTTTGCCCTTTACTAGAAATAAATATAGCCAAACGTGTCTTTTCTGGTGCTAAACAAAATGTTATCTAAAGCAAGTCTAACCTATTCATCTTAACCCTTGATTATGGTCTTTCCTAATGGCTATTAATTTTTAATTTCCACAGACATGTTCCCTTTTTTCCTACTCTCTAATGGGAGGTTAATACATTTAGTCCCTGTTTATTAAAGGTTGCTATTCCAGACTTTATTTCTCAGGAGAAATATTGCTGGCTTTTATAGCTGACCATAAAACAAATATTTGACAATAACAGCAACCTCTGAATCACTGTGTCTGGATCTGTACTAGTATTCTAACACCAGCCTTTATCCATAGCTGCCAAGTTTTCCCTTTTCTCGCGAGGAAGCCTATTCAGCATAAGGGAAAATCCCTTTAAAAAAGGGATAACTTGGCAGCTATGCCTTTATCATCCATGGCTATATGCACACAACTCTGCCCTGATCCATAAAGACTCGGTGGTGTGATGGTTAAAAATATAGCTCATGCATGAACATTAGTATGAAAGGATTGCTGGTGGTGATGATAGAATCTTAGTGATCATTTAACATCCGTTGAAAGCCTTTGATGTGATTACATGTGTTCATTATGTATCTGAAGGACCTGACAGGTGTTGCTGAACTGACTTGAGAGCATACTGGGTGGCTGGCTCAACCCTTCCCAGGCCTGTTCCTGGTTTTATGGTTACTTCTCCATGAAGCTTTATCCGGGGAACTAAGGAGGCCTGTTTCTCACTGATACCTGGGTAGGAAATTGTCACAGATAGTGTTTTGAGCTGTCTTTGAACAATTGTATCCAGAAGTGTTTGATATCTGATTGTTTGAGAGGAGGAGATAAGAAGAGGTGTCAAGATCCTCAAGGAGGCAATACAGTGACTTCAATGGACATAATCAGTAGGCTTATATAATAACAACTAGACACTGCCATAAATATGACAAAGGGTGACTCTTAAAAGGCCAGACCCATTAACTCAGTGGTGGAGACTGCTGAAAGAAATAACTTGTAAGTACCTCTTATACTCTTAAACATATGACCCCCACATACCTATGGGGAAATAGCATTAAAATGCAGAGTATGAGAGCTTTCACTAGACACAAAGGATATTTATTTTATCTTCAGGGTAGTGTTCTGTACTGAGCACAATCAATGTGTTTCTGATTATAATGAAAATCTAGAGTAGGACCCTGAGTTTTAATTTAGAAAGCAAAATAAAATACTTTTGTATTTTACCAGCATCACAAAGAATAGGTGTTGCAACTCTTTCAGCACAATTATCCTATGCATGTTTACTCAAAAGTAAGTCCCACTATTTTAAATGGGACTTACTCCCAGGTAAGTGTGCATCCCTCCCTTCATTAGCAGGTGAAGAACTGAGGAAAGCAGATATTTTGTGACTGGAAATATTGAAAATCCTCATTGAAAATCAGGCTTTGTAATTAGGCTTGTATTTTACTATAGTCTAAATGATGAAACGGGACCCAGGTGGCACTGTGGGTTAAACCACAGAGTCTAGGGCTTGCTGATCGGAAGGTCGGCGGTTCGAATCCCTGCAACGGGGTGAGCTCCCATTGCTCGGTCCCAGCTCCTGCCAACCTAGCAGTTCGAAAGCACGTCAAAATGCAAGTAGATAAATAGGGACCGCTCCGGCGGGAAGGTAAATGGCGTTTCCGTGCGCTGCTCTGGTTTGCCAGAATCAGCTTTGTCATGCTGGCCACATGACCCGGAAGCTGTTTGTGGACAAACGCCGGCTCCCTCGGTCTATAGAGCGAGATGAGTGCCGCAACCCCAGAGTCGGACACGACTGGACCTGATGGTCAGGGGTCCCTTTACCTTTACCTTTAAATGATGAAACAAAACTGTATGCAAACTTGCTTTTAAAAAGATGGCATGATATAGTCTCTCAATGTTTTAGATTCTTTTGAGAAGTGCATACAGTACATGGGATTACAGAATATGACAAAATAATACTAAAATTGATGTCTTTCTGAAGTTCAGATAATTGTTCTCCAGTAGGCATTTGACCTGCTGTGTTAAAGAATTTGATTGGCATTGATTTTCATTTTATTTGCTGTTATTCTCTTCATTTTATTGTTTTGGAATCTTTATCATATTTTGGTAATTATTTTTAACTTGTAAGCTGCCCCCTGAATACTGCAGGGGGAGAGCAGAATATACTTTTGCAGGGGGAGGGCAGAATGTAATTTTTTAAAAAAGTAAATTACAAGTCAATGGAGAGTTTCAGAGGTGATTTTGGAGAGAATCAAACCTCAGATTCATTACAACAACTCAAGTCCCCACAATTCACAAGGTGCTCATATGACATATGCATTTAATGCTGGCATTTGATTCCAATAACATTTCTGAAATAATGCACAATTAATGTCTATGCTTATGATTATAACTGTGTCTGGAGAATGTCTGGGTAAAGCAATAGGAAAACAGGAAAGAGCAGGCAGTTTGATTATTGGTTTGTTTGGTTTTGCCACTGGCATAGTGAGAACATGATTGTCATTAACAAAATATTATAAAGCAATGGTTACTATACTTGGGAAGTCATAATTAAATTGTAGAAATGCTTCATTTATATTGAATACATAACCCTGCGTTCATTGGACTAAAGAGGCTTATGTGACATGCCATGAATAAAATACATTTAAGATTTCAAATATCAATGTTACATATTTTAAAAATCTGTTAAATATGAATATCTAAATGAATAAAATATGAGCACATCAGTAAATCGCCCTGTTTTTGTGAACCCTGACTGGAAAATAGAGGTTTGCATTTTTTCCTGATATGTGAATGGAGATGGAATTCAAGATAAGGTATTAATCATAATTAGAGAGACTATGACAGGTCTGCAACAATAAATTTTTAACAACGAGAAATAATGCTCATCCATAATGAACTGCTTAATACATTAATTTTCTTATTAAAATTAGCCTTATACTAATAGGTTCAAGACAAAGTTGATATACCTTTATATTTGCATTCTCTATTTTTATCAATTTTCATTTATGTAGTATATTATTCAGAAAATTAAATAAATCATTAAAACATATAATTGCATATATATATTCTCACAGATAATTCCCCTAAGCAATATTGTGGTTATAACGTGTCAGTGTGCATATTAATTCATCATAGCAGCTAAGTCGTGTTCATTTATTTGCTAGTAGCCCTTGGAAAAAGCACGCACTGTTCCTCTTTGAAAGTGCAAAGAGACCAAGTATTTGCTTCCTGCAGTTTATCAGGACTTAAAAATTACTAATTACTGTTCTAATATGTTTGTATGCATGACTATTTATGAACATGTACTAGGTATTGCATAAAATGATGCTTTGTGCTTTAATCACTAATTCATGTACAGAGAAATGATATTTTTAAAATCTGAACACTTCACTTCAGGGTGAAAGTATCCATGAAGGTATTTCATTTGATGTTTCTCAGCTTAATAACCGAACTTCCTCTCTTAAAAAGTATTGTGTTAAAGCGAATGTTAGGTAGCGTGAATGCTCTGTCCACCATGTTTGATTTCACCACTTACTGTTGCAGTAATCAAGTGATAAAAATGTATGTGCCATACGGACCCTGCCTAAACGCTTCCCTTGCATGCATGGTAGGGTTGCCACCCATCCCTAGAAAAAGGTGATTGTCCATTTTTTTTGGATTAAAGTGTCCTCTGTCCTGTTTGGAGTCCAAACGGGATGCCTTTTTTTCACGTATTCTAACTCTTGCTCCTCCTCCCAACTGTGTGGGCAGAGGGTGGGTCTGGTGGGAGGAGGAGGGTGAGAGCCTGAGCAGGAGATTGTGCAGGCAGAAGGTGGTTCCATGAGGAGGAGAACCAAGAGTGAGTTGTTGCGGGATGTGGGCAGAGGGTGGAGAGTGGGGCTGGGAGAGTTGAGAGAGTGAGTTTTTGTGCTGGCAGAAGGTGGGTTGCAGAGAATGAGAAAGGGGGTTGGCGGTGCCCAGGCCTGCTATGGTGGAGTCTCTTAAGAAATAGATTCACAAATTTTAAATTTCACATTAAAACGCAGTTGCTAAGAAAAACAAAAACAAATCCTGGCTTTGTTTAAAGCAGTCCTTAAGATCTTCTTTGAGAAGACTTTAAGACTAAAGTCCAAAAATCAAAATCTGCTTTCAAATACATTGCTGTGATATAGAGAACTCTTTCCACTCCATTATGTTGCCAAGGGGCTCCTATAAGGGAAACGTATTGTTGTATAGTTACACATAGTTTATAACTAGCTTAGGTATTTTCGATAAATTGAAGGTCATTGCCATAAGATGTTAAGATAATAAATCTGGCTTATCAACCTACTCTCCTGGTAGCAAGGCCATATCCTCTTGAGATCATTTATCTCCAGTTCATTATCTTGTCTGCATTATTCAGCAGCCTCACTCATGCTCAATTGGGTTTGAATAGCTTTTAGCTGCTGAAGTCTTCTTCAATTTTGACATAATCTTTTACTTGTTCTTTAGTAAGAATTTGAGATCCTACTTTAATCGCTATCTAGATAATTGAACTAGTGTCAGTGTTCATTGTTTCTTTCCTGTGCATCTCCAGTGTTATTGTTAAACATTTAATATTATCATCATGGTTCCAAAGTAAGTGTGCATTTAACTATTATGATATTGTACACACACACACACACACACACACACACACACACACACACACACCTTATCTATAGAGGAGATAGGAAAAGATAGCCAGTTAGCAAGAAATTACTAAATTCCAGCTATCGTCTCCATGGAAGAAATGAAGACTAAACTTGTCATGGTTATATTTTGTGTACTAGCAATAATGGGGGGGGGGAATGTCGCTCCAGAGTAGCTCTCCCTCCATATATTTCACAACAGATTTCACTAAATACCAAACTTTCACAACTAGGAAGACTTCTGTAATGCTGAATATAAATAAATCAAAAGTTTCTCAGTTTGCTAAACATTAGAGGTACATCATTCTCCTTCCCCCAGTCACACAACAAAGACATAATGTTATAAAATCTTTTCTGTGAAGTCAGGAAACAAAATGAGCAGTGTGCATAAAGAATAAAAATATAAAATATAATATTAAATATAGTCACATTTTTCTCTATATTGGAGTGTATGTATACAGAAAGAGAGGTATCTCTAGAGGGTTGGAAATACGTTCTTGTTAGAAGTCAAGCATATCAGGAAGATGACTGGAACAAGAGCGTCACTGAAGTCCTCACTCAGAATAAAGTCTTCATAGGTGAAAGAGATCAGATCGGGGTGGGGAAACTTTGGCCCTCCAAATGTTCTAGATTCAGATAGGTAGCCGTGTTGGTCTGACGCAGTCGAAATCATTAAAAAAAATAAAAAATAGTCTAGTAGCACCTTAGAGACCAACTAAGTTTGTTTGTAGGTATGAGCTTTTCTTTTGTGTGCATGCACACTTCTTCAGATACAACTCCCATCATGCCCAGCAATTGGCCCTGCTGGCTGGGATTGTTGGGCATTGCAGTTCAGCAACATGCAGAGGGCCAAAAGTTGTGCCCACCACTTGATTAGATAATGAAAACAATTGTGAACGATTGCAGGGGAATTTATATTAGGACCATATATATTTATCATAGTTAATGCTGCACTTAGTATGCTGACTGCTAAAACTGTAAGCTGGAAACTTTTGATCACACCCTTTGGTTTTGATTATTATTACTTTTTAAAGATCCACTGGCACAAACATCTCACACCCATTCTGTGTAAAGCCTATCTTTATCTGAGATAGGTAGGTGAGTAAGAAGGCTCTATCAGCCTACAGTTTCTTCAGTTCAATGTGAACCTTTTTCCTATTGTTTGTACCAAAACCCCTAACATTTCTGGTAACAATGTTTAACTACATGTTTATTGCAACGCATAGGTGCAATCTCTTTGGGGCACTGAGTGTCTGAGCACCCACAAAATTCCTAATGAAGGGGCCGGGCACACACAAATTTCAGTGCCAGGGCCATGCATACTGCATGGCACCCAAGGTCCCAGGCACCCACTGTCACGGGGCCAAGCTGGCACTCCTGCTGTAACATGTTATACATAGGGCTGCCTCTGAAGACGGTTCGGAAAATTCAGCTAGTGCAGAATTCAGTGGTCAGGTTGCTCACTGGCACAATATGTTTTGAGCATATCACACCAATCCTGGTCCGACTGCACTAGCTACAAATTAGTTTCCAGGTTCAATTCAAAGTGCTGGTTTTGAACTATAAAGCCTTAAACAACTCAGGACCACAGTACCTCAAGGACCGTCTCTCTACGTATGAACCTAGCTGGACCCTGAGATCATCTTCCGAGACCCTTCTTCGTGTACCTCCTCCACAAGCGGTCCAGAGGGTGACAACATGAGAACGGGCATTTTCTGCAGTGGCTCCCCATTTGTGGAATGCTTTCCCCAGGGAGGTTCGCCTGGCGCCTTCATTATACACCTTTAGGCCCCAGGCAAAATGTTCCTTTTTAACCAGGCCTTTGGCTGGTTGACACTCAATGCCCTTTTAAAATGGGTTGGGGAGGGGGGATTTTTGGGTTGTTCTTGTGTCGTGTATTTAAGAACACCAAGTATTAAACTCATATTCCCGTGTAGCATTGTGGGAAGGGCAAAAACTCCATGTTTTTTGGTAGGGCAGGCTGGCCTCTTTAAAATGACCTCTTCTCTCCCCACCCCCCATCCTGTCTCTAATTTAATTGCCTAGGCTGGGCTGCCTTCAGATGTCTTCTAAAGGTTGTAGAGTTACTTATCTCCTTAGCTCAGGGGTCACATAACTAAGTTGATGCATTGGGTGGGTGGGGGGAGTGATGCTGGGCTAAGTGCTAATCGCCCAGGGGTCCTTTACCTTTCCCCCCCTTTACATACACATATGGGTTATATCCTGCCTTTTAGGACAAATGCCCTTCCAGGTCAGTGTCCAAAACCAGACATCTGATATATAATGCCAACAACTTCCAATTGGAAGGGCCATAGTTCAGTGGTAGAGCAGGTAAGGCTAGGAATGTCCCCTGTCTGAACCCCGGAGCATGTTGCCAGTCAGTGTAGAGTCGACAATATTGATGTATACGTGTAAATGACCTGAGCTAATGACACAGGGCAGCTACCCGTGTTCCTACAAGCCTGCAAATTGAGATGGCCCTTTCAGCCACACCCTGCAACACGAGCTCTTTGTGAGAGCGCAGGAAGCACAGCCTTAACACGTGCGGAAATAATTTTTTTAAAGGGACCTTCAAGCGTGTGCAGAGAGCCCTCTTCATTCTCTGCAGCAAACCAGCCCCTATATAAAATTGGGGGTCAGCTTTGGCTTCCAACTCCACCCAGCATGTGTGAGAGAGGAAGAGGAGGAGGAAGGACTGCGGGGGAGAACGAGGGTTCATCGAAGACGCCGTTAGAAAAGCTGTTAGAGAGAGAACCTAAAAGGAACTCAGGGCGCTAGTCCCTTGCGTCTTCCCTTACTTTCTGAGGTAGAGATTTGGCGACCCCGCTGGAACTCACTTCCTGCCCCCTCCCCAAGCTGCTCCGCCTCGGCCACATCTCACCCAGCCGCCGTTCTGCCCACTGATCCATCAGCCCACTGGGCAATCTCAACGTGCCGGCCGTGCGAGGCGTCGCCGCTGCAACACGAGGCGCGGGGAGCCTCGCGCAAAGGCAGGGAAAGGGGTGGGGGCGATAGGAAACTGGTAAATATATGCTCTGCCGATAGGAATAGGGACACACATCTTCAACCCTGATCATGGGCGTTCCCGCCCACTGCACCCTCCCTCCAGCTCCCCGTTGCGCCCTCCGGCAAGGCCAAGCACGGCGGGGAACCAGAGAGTGTGACGGGAAGCTGGAGGGCACGGTGCAGCGGGTGGGAACGCCAAACTTGCACTCCGCTGGGCTGTGCTCCGCCTCTGCCCACCAGCCCCGCCGGCAGCGCCGCTCTCGCCCACGGCTGCGCCGGCCCTGCTTCTAGGAGGGGCAGCTGCCCCTCCTGCCCCGTGGTGGGTACGCCCATGAGTCCGTAAGTGACTGTGCAGGCCAATTCTGGATCCACACGTCCTTCCACAGTGGAAGGACAAACAGAAGGATAGAATAAGGAGAGTAACGAATTTAATAAGTAATGTGACCTATAGAGACCAAAACAGCTCAGGACACAAAGTAGAAAATTCATGTGCTGAAACCAGGCCAACTGCTTATGGATAGTCACCTCAGCCTATTTAGCAGTTCCTGATACTTCTGAGAAGCCTCAGAACTCAGCTGTAAGGCTTCCACAAAGGGAGGGAAGGGCCAAAAGAGCCATATTGGGGACCCATCCCTAAAGACACACATACCAGTAATTTATTTTTTAATTCCTTGAACAGGTATACAACATTAACCCTATTCATTAGTTTCATACCTGCTTCTTAATGTCAGAATTACGTTAGTGTTTAATATCATGAACAAAGTCCAAGACCACAGCAGCTGCACAGATAAAAATGCAATCATACGAAGGGTTATTGGCACTATGAACTGAGGAGTCTTGACACTACTTGACATTCAGTCTCAATTACCAGGTTCGGGTTTTTCTCCTTCACTGAACAATGCGATAGAAAACCTCAAGAAAACGAGTGGATGCTATGCACTCATCATAGCAAAAGTAGCAATCTCCACTTTTTCGAAGGACCTGGGTCAGCTGACAAAACATCAGACATTAAATTACATTTAACAGCATACACAGACTATGGGAAATACAACTTGCTCTTTTTTTCTGATGGAAGAGAGCACTCACTCTTTTATTACAACAATAAAGCCACTTGTAATGATTTATTTTTCAAAAGGAAGAGGCAGCCGCCTTATGATTAGACACACTTCTTTTCACCTACAGGTACTGGTGACAGTGTTTTTTTCAGAGCATAAAATTACTGTAAGGGCATATGATAAAGAGCTGTCAGAGTTTGTACTCAAAAAAATACAAAACTAGACATTCAATGTATTTGAGAAATAGGAGTTATTCCCAACTTCACGTACAGTAGGCAAGAGGAACTTCCAGTCCAAGGGCCTAATGTGGCCTGACAGCCTCTTTACTTGGCCCCTGAGACTGACATGATGCCCATGAAGCCAAACTTGCTCCACTTGCACCATTCTGCAGAGAGCTGGCCACAAAGGAAACAATCTCTCCTCAATGCCCATGTTTCATCTCATCATGCTGAGAAAGGGCTCCACTTTTACAATGCACAGAGGGGAAATGAAGCAATCTCATTATGCAGAATTTTTCCTGTATTGCCATATCATTGTGTTTCAGTGATTTTATTTATATATAAAATCCCTTTTCTAGGAGCACAACAAAAAACTCAACCTGTGTGTGAATAGGGTTGCTTTGTGCAGCAGCAGAGCAGGCTTCAGCGGCGCCCAGGGAGCATGCACCGGGGGGGGGGGGCATGGCGCAGAGGGCAAAAGGAGCCCACCGCCCACCCAGCCCAGCCACCCTCTGTGCCATTTGGCAGGGTGGCTTCGGGAGGTTGGCGCGAGAAGGTCTTGTGATGCTGTCACCCTCCCTGAGCCAGCTCTGCTTTGCGAGGTTCAGATCCAGGATTCCAGGGAGGGCAATGTGAGAAGGGGGCGAGGCTGGGCTCGAAGGGCGAAGGGCGTCCTGCTCACGCCACCCTCCCCGAGCTGCTTTGTGAGGATCCCAGCCTTGCAAAGCAGCCAGGGCTGGCTCGGGGAGGGTGGCGTGAGCAGCGCCCCCCCTCTGGTGTGAGGAAATGGTATGTTGGGCCCCAACTAGTTTGGATATTGACACTCCCTACTATAGGCACACCAATTCAACGAAACTGGGCAATTATTAGTTTAATCCTATGCCTATCTACCTAGCAGAAAACACCACTGAGTTCATTAGGTCTTTTTGTCAGTGAAACGTGCATAGGATTGCAACCTTAAGTTATGAGAAAAAAAACTTGTCCTCCAGCCATTAGGAAATCTGACCAAGTTTGGGTCAGATTTAGGCTACACTATGGAGTTCACCACCTTCAGATTTGTGTACATTAGGAGCACTAGGTTTTTCTTTATTTCTGCTTTATTTGCCTTACAAGGGACTTCAATCTTTCAACAGGTGTTACAAGCAGATTTGAAGCACTGCTGAATTGATTTCCAAATATTAAAGGAAGGATGTCAATTGATTTTTCATCCAAGCACAACTTCCAGCTACTGAAATATTTTGGTACTGGGATTATGTGAATCTTATTAAGATCCTGTGCACACAACTTGAGAATCATCCTCATTGAAATAAATATGACCAACCTTTGAGGAAACATATACTGTATAGGACTGGATCAAAAATCTGCAAATCACCTCAGCAGCTAAAGTAGTTACAATCTGCAGACTGGGCTTCTCCATCACGCCCACCAAATTCTCCAGAATCTATTGATTAATTTGTCTACATATTGTGAATTCCTGAGAACTCAAAGCTTGTTTACTATCTTGTGATATTTCAGTTGGTCCTAATAAAAATATTGTACTATTGTTTAGTTTTGATTTTTTTAAGGTAGTAGACAAATATGGTTACTTGACATTTTTATTTACATACAATATTAGTATTACATTAAGCAATTACAGTTGATGATATCTGATTTCTTTTTTTGATAGAATTACAAACTTGGCGGATCAGGGAACTACTGTGGACATAGTGTATCTTGATTTCAGTAAGGCTTTTGACAAAGTACCCCATGATATTCTCTTGAGGTAGCTGGCAAAATGTGGGTTGAATGAGGTAACTGTTAGGTGGATTTGTAGGTAACTGGTTAACTGACCGAACCTAAAGAGTAGTCATTGATGGTTCCTCATCATCCTGGGGGGAAATGACAATTGGGGTGCTTCAGAGTTCTGTTCTGGGCCCATTTTGTTCAACATCTTTATAAATGACTTGGATGAAGAAATTGAGGGGGTGCTCATCAAATTTGCATATGACACCAAACTGGGGGGGGGGGTAGCCAATGCCGCAGAAGACAGAATCAGAATTCAAACTGACCGTAACAGATTGGAGAATTGGGTGCAATCTAACAAAATAAATTTCAATAGGGACAAATGTAAGGTTCTGCACTTGGGCAGGAAGAACCAGATGCTTAAATATAGGATGGAGGCTTACTAGCAGTACATGTGAAAAGGATCATGGGGTCGTGGTGGACGACAAGCTTAACTTGAGTTAACAGTGTGATGCAGCAGCAAAAAAAGCTAATACTATTCTAAGCTGCATCAGCAGATCTATAGTGTCCAGTTCAAGCAAAGCAATAGTTCCACTCTAATCTGCCTTGGTCAGACCACACCTGCAATACTGTGTCCAGTTCTGGGCACCACAATTTAAGGAGGTTCTCAAGCTGGAACGTGTGCGGAGGGCAACCAAAATGATCAAGGGTCTGGAACCCAAGCCTTATGAGGAACGGTTGAAGGAGTTGGGTATGTTTAGCCTGGAAAAGAGGAGATTGAGGGGAGATATGATAGCCATCTTCAAATATCTTAAGGACTGTCACATGGAAGAGGGAGCATGCTTGTTTTCTCCTGCTCTGGAAGGTAGGACTCAAACAAATGGCTTTAGGTTACGAGAATGGAGATTCTGACTAAACATTCAGAAAAACTTTCTGACAGTAAAAGCCATTCAGCAGTGCAACAGGTTCCCTCAGGAGGTGGTGCACTCTCCTTCCTTGGAGGTTTTTAAACAGACGTTGGAGGGCCATCTGTCATGGATGCTTTAGCTGAGATTCCTGTATTGCAGTGGGTTGGACTAGATGACCCTTAGGGTCCATTCCAATTCTATTAATCTCTTATTCTATGACTAGATAGATGGGCCTGATCCAGCAGGGCTTCTCTTATGTTATGTTAATGGACAGGATAGCTCAGTTGGTTAGAGCGTGGTGCTCATATTGCCAAGTTTGCAGGTTCAATCCCCATAAGGGAAGCTGCATATTCCTGCATTGCAGGGGGTTGAATTAGATGACCCTCAGGGTCCCTTCCAACTCTACTGTTCTATGGGTCTATGATATCCCACTAAGTCACACTCAGAGCAGACCCATTGAAATTCATTGACTTAGATCTAATGTACGATCACTCAATCTGCAGAGTTTCTAAAATGCAGGGTGGTTGAGCCCTGTCTGTCTGTCTGAAAGCCATGCTAACCTCCCTAAACTTAGGTGTACTGGGCAGGGCAGGCTGTTGTTGCTTTTTTAGGAGTTTTAATTTATTGAGGAGATTTAACTGCACATTCTGAGAGACGTTGCTTTCTAAGGCTAAACCATGGTAGCAACCATACCTGCCAAGTTCGGGATGTAAAGATCCGGGATCGGCAGCGCGCGCTTGACCGGAAGTTGCGTGACGCAACTTCCGGTGGCGCTTCGCCCTTCTATGGGCACCAGAAAATGGCGGCGCCAGCGCCGGAAGTCGCTTCCGCGCATGACCAGAAACACGTAAAAGCGACTTCCGGCGCCGGCGCCGCCATTTTCTGATGCCCATAGAAGGGCAAATCGCCACCGGAAGTCGCGTCACGCAACTTCCGGTCATGTGCGGAAGCAACTTCCGGCGCCGGCGCCACCATTTTCTGGTGCCCATAGAAGGGCAAAGCGGCACCAGAAAAATGGCCGCCGGGCAGAAGCCGATTTAAGGGACAATACCGGGATTTTTCACTAAACGGGAGACCGCCGGGAAACGGTAAGAAAAAAGGGGTTTTCCCGGCGGAAATGGGATACTTGGCAGCTATGGTAGCAACACACCCTTAGCCAAGGGTTAAGCAACCTGAAAATGCTGAATATATTCTTTTAATAACAAAACTAGCATGAGCAGGTGAAAAATAAGTTTGAGCTCCTGCACCTTTAAGGCACCTTGCATGGCAAGTTGCACCTGCTGAAATTCCCTCTTAAACACAACTATTAATGGGGCAGATACTACCATTAATTCAATTCTGTTCAGTCACAGGATAAGTAACTGATAACACAAGCTTTGGGATTATGCCTGTTTAAGTATGCTCACTATTGCAACCTTAGCGCAATCCCTGTCAACTCTATCCATGCTTCAATCTCCCACTGATTTCAACGAGGCTTACTCTCAGGTAGACGAGTGCAAAATTGCAGCTGTAAAGTAAGTTCAAGTTGAGAAGAAAGAATTGTGATATATATTTATTTTTTGCCCAAAATTTCATTTCAGAATTCAAAATTTCCATTAAAAACTGGGAACTCTTCTTCCCACTGCCTCAAAATGTATGGACACTGTGTAACTTTCAACTTTCATAAAGCTTTAAAATAGATTTCCTTATGTTTTCATGACTGGTGCAAATGTTATTTTTTGTTGTTGATCTCAATATTCAAAACAAGTGCATTGTAATTTATTTATTTATTTATTTATTGCTCTGATGGGAAGAGGTTCAAAATAAAGAATACTGTACTCCTCGACACCATCCACTGCCATCTGCTGGCCATATAAAAAAGAGCAAATATTTTTAAAAGCCACTGGAAGTAGAAAAGAGTGCTCAGAATTTAGTATAAATAACTGCAGTAACAAATTAATAAAACCTACTGACAGTTCACATGTAGAATAATTCTATTCTTCAGTTTTATGATATTTTCTTTCACCAAATTTTCATCTACCAAGTTAACAAAAGTCAAATAATTTTAATACTGTCGTATTAACAGGATTTTTAAACTGCAGCAATTACAATGATTATACTGGCACCTTTTGCAACATGGCGATCACAAGAATTGGTGTGATAATATGCAATGGTTTACAGGAGTATTATCTCTCACTTGCTAATGATATTCATGGTTATTTCAATACCATAAATAACCCAGAGCTTTCCAAACTTTTCATGTTGGTGACACACACTTTTTAGACATGCATAATCTCACAACACAGTAATTCAGTTTGACTAGCAAACCAGAGGTTAAAATAACCCCTTTCCAGTCTTGGGAGAAGTACGAGGAGCGTTCATGCGACACACCTACACACTGCAGCCGACACACTAATGTGTCACGACAGTTTGGAAAGCTCTGCCATAACCAATTCACCAGTTCAGTGATGTATTCATTCATACAGCAATGTGTGTATATTTCACTTTGTGCTCTCTGAATTATCACATTTTAAGGCTGGTTAGGTTAGTCTACACACACACAATACTATCAGAAAGTTGGCAGTTCAAATCCCCGCAATGGGGTGAGCTCCCGTTGCTCTGGCCCAGCTCCTGCCAACCTAGTAGTTCGAAAGCATACCAGTGCAAGTACAGTGGTACCTCAGTTTAGGAACACAATTGGTTCCGGAAGTCTGTTCATAAACTGAAGCGAACTTTCCCATGGAAAGTGGATTAATCCGTTCCAGACGGGTCCGCGGAGTACTCAACCTGAAGCGTACTTAACCCAAAGCATGGGTGTAATTGGTTCCGGAAGTCTGTTCATAAACTGAAGCGTTCATAAATTGAAGCGAACTTTCCCATTGAAAGTAATGGAAAGTGAATTAATCCGTTCCGGATGGGTCCGCGGCATTCGTAAACCAAAAATTTGTAAACCGAGGTGTTCATAAACCGAGGTTCCACTGTAGATAAATATAGGTACCACTGTGGCGGGAAGGTAAACGGCATTTCCGTGTGCTCTGGTTTCCGTTGCGGTGTCCTGTTGCACCAGTAGCGGTTTAGTCCTGCTGGCCACATGACCTGGAAAGCTGTCTGTGGACAAACGCCAGCTCCCTCGGCCTAAAAGCAAGATGAGCACCACAACCCCATAGTCGCCTTTGACTGGACTTAACCATCCAGGGGTCCTTTACCTTTTTTTTTTTTTACTATAAGTAAATATGAATTATTCAAGCACCATTCTTTATGTGGCCAACATGGCACTATCTACACAAATGAGGGAGATATCAATAAGCTTGGGGAAACCTAAAGGCTTGGAGCAGCAGAAGAAAAAAAAAACCTCAGTAATGATGGAGCACCCCAAAACCGCCCAAGCGAGGCCTCAGCATAGGGAGTAGCCAAAGACAACAAAGAGTCCTGGGGTAGCTTCAACAATTTCTTATTGCATAATATTTCATGGGCCAAAAGTGTTATTCTAAATTGGCAGGTATATGCACATACCGGTAACACACTCACTAAGCAGAGCCATAGCTGCTGGGGTACTGGGGAGTCTAGCTGGCAACTTTTTTGCCACCAGGTGAAGCCTCCAGAGGAACACCATTGAGGCTTCTAGCCTATGTATGTGTGTACACAAATGTGTGTGGGGGGTGCCAAACTGGGTCATTGACCCAGGTGAAATAAAGCCTTTTTTCGCCCCCACACTAAGCTAAGCACTGAATTTGCCTTACCCACATGCCCATGTAGCTGTGGGGTTGAGTCTCCTTACATAAAGTGAAAACTAGACCTCTATATTTAAAAAGATTTTCCATTTCCTTTTGCCAAATACAAAAAATAGCACACAGGAAGCATAGATTATTTTTGCAGAGCAGGATACCATGAATTATTTTAAAACTATAAATAGGTATAGCAGACCCTCCAAGAGTCCCTATTTTTCAGGGACATCCCTGATTTAGAGATGCTGTCCCGGTTTCTGATTTGGTCCTGGACTGTCCCACTTTTCCATAGGATGTCCCTATTTTCATTGGAGAAATGTTGCTGGGTATATGATTACCTGGAAGTATGCAGTACAGCAGAAGAAAAGAGGAAAATGATATCCACTCTAATTCATGTGGAAATCTAGAAATGTCAGCTTTTATTATTATTATTAGTACTTTCTTGGCAGGGGAGTAATAAAGTCTTTCACCAAAAGGGTATTGTATTACAAAAACACCTAAGAAATAAATTTCAGCAAGCTACAGAGTAACTATACCGAAAGGTCATCTATTAGAAATATGTTGTTGTTTAGTCATTTAGTCGTGTCCGACTCTTCGTGACCCCATGGACCAGAGCACGCCAGGCACTCCTATCTTCCACTGTCTCCTGCAGGTTGGTTAGACTTATGTTCGTAGCTTCGAGAACACTATCCAACCATCTCATCCTCTGTCGTCCCCTTCTCCTTGTGCCCTCCATCTTTCCCAACATCAGGGTCTTTTCCAGGGAGTCTTCTCTTCTCATGAGGTGGCCAAAGTAATGGAGCCTCAGCTTCAGGATCTGTGCTTCCAGTGAGCACTCAGGGCTGAATTCCTTTAGAATGGATAGGTTTTATCTTCTTGCAGTCTATGGGAAATTAGAAATATGCTTACCCCAAATTCTGAACTCTGAATATTTTCCGTTCCTAAAAACAATCTACCTGTATACCGTATGTTACGCTGTCAAAAGAACTGGTATTTTGCCTCCTAGTTCTAGATCTATGTACTAAGAGTGGAAATCAATCTCCTGATCATCTTTGAGCATCTTAAATAAATATAAATTAGATCGTAAAACTTTGACTGTAGTTTTAAAATCAATGTTCAGTACTTCATTGACTTGTTAATGGGGTGTATCTTTTACTTACGCTGATAAGAGCTTAGGTGTCTTAATGATTTTGGCAGAATGCCTTTCTTTATGCATGGGAAAACTTCAATCAGCATGGGAAAACTTCAACCAAGTTTCATTGGGACAGTGGTTTGGGTGTTTTAATTCTAAAATGGAAGCACTTTCAAACAAAATAAATTTTAATTGGCGGTGGGATTGAGAGCGGTGGGCGTTGAGGCTTGCTGGGCTGCCTCTTCAATGGAGATGCGTGGAGCGCCGTGCGTTTTGTGCGTATGGGCTGCTCCCCTCTTCCGTTTGCTTGGGGCAGCTCATGTGCATTGCCATTCAAATGGTGCGCATGTGTTGTGTCTTGTGACTGATTATGGGGGAGGGGTCAGGAGCATAGCGTGGGGGAGTCAGGGGGCCCATGGCCCCAGGCAGAGATTTCTGAGGGGGCGCAACCGGGTGCCCCACTACAGACTCCCTCATTAAAGCCAGAACCATGGAGACACAAGCCAAGCTGTGCCCAGGCTAGGCCTTCAGGGCTGGTGCAGCAGGCTCCATTCACCCTCCGCCCCTCCCCACCAGCGTGGATGTGCCCACCTCAGGTGTTGGCAATCCACACTACACTGCTGGGCAAGACTTACCTGCCCCCTAATACTTTATTCAAGTTGGCACCCTTGCCTCTGGGCAAGGGGGGAGGACAGTTCTCTTGCATTGCCAATGGCCCTCAATGGTTTCTTAATGGCCCTCGCTTGGCCAGGTCGTTTTGCATAGGCTAGCCCAGGAATTCCTCTGCAACATGTATTTCTCCCTTCACTTCCCAAATAAACAAAATCCTGCCATTTATTCATTTCTAGGGTTTGGGGGTGGGTCTCCCCCCGGGACATGGGTGGCACTGTGGTCTAAACCACTGAGCCTCTTGGGCTTGCCAATCGGAAGGTTGGCAGTTTGAATCCCCGCGACGGGGTGAGCTCCTGTTGCTCGGTCCCAGCTACTGCCAACCTAGCAGTTCGAAAGCACACCAGTGCAAGTAGATAAATAGGTACCGCTGTGGTGGGAAGGTAAACGGCGTTTCCGTGCGCTGCTCTGGTTTTGCCAGAAGCGGCTTAGTCATGCTGGCCACATGACCCAGAAAAACTGTCTGCGGATAAACGCCGGCTCCCTCGGCAAGTAATGAGAGATGAACGCTGCAACCCCAGAGTTGTTCGCGACTGGCCTTAACTGTCAGGGGTCCCTTTACCTTTACCTCCCCCCCCCCAAGCTATAACAATATTATGTGCCTTAAAAACACATCTAAATTCTGCACAAAGCTAGCAAAAATGTGTTTATGGGATCTGTATAACTTAGGCAAACTGTATAACTTAGCCTTACATGTTTACTGTTTAGTGCACTATATATTATGTTTCGGTTAGTCATAGGGTAGGGACATAGTGATAAACCGGCAACTGGTTTGTTTCACACAAAGCACTAAGTCATGGTTTATTAAACCATCGTTTGAGTGTTCAAATTGGCCAGAAGTTTAACTATGCTTGTTTACTACAAACAAACCACAATCTGAAATCATGTGGGACAAGTTATGGTTAACGTGTGATTTGTTAAAGAACAAATGACTTAACATTAGATGTCAATCGGTGTGTTTACCTGAAATCTTGCTTAGCCCCCACTCTCATTTCTGAGATTTTACTAAGCATTGTCCTTATATTTTTAAACCTATATTTACAGTCTTCTGTAGAGAAACACAATTTTAAGGGGAAGTAAGGGTGGGTGGGTGTCAGGGCAGGTTGATGCAGAATTTCACACCCAATAGTAATTGGTGAACCATGTCGTAGTCCTGAATCTTATAACTATATATGGTAAAAATGGGCCTGGTCCAGTTGGAGGGAAATAATTTGCATTCTAATAATGGAATTTGAGGCTAATTCTCTGTTCAATGTTCTTCCTGATCCTGCCAGATCTCTGAAAAGTACTCTTCATATATTTTTTCAAAAGTTGAAGAACAGTTGTATAACCATGTAATAAAATACAATTTAAATCGAATCAATTATCAAACCATGTTGGTCAGCACATGCATTTGAATGTAAACCTCATCTCTGGCAGCTATACAAATAAACACTTCAAGGAACACACTGCAGTTGGTATTGTTCCTGCCATTAGCAAAATAATATATTCTGATGGTCTATGTGTGTGTTTTGAACGCAGCTATTTATGGACATAGGAACTTTTAGCTATGCCCAAAGGATATGCTGAATTTTTCAACTTTCAAATTCCAAAAATGATGGGTTGTGACATGACTTGGGAATTGAAAAGATATTTTGGATATAATTTAGTTTTGCTTGGTAAGTTAAATTGTGTAAAATTGCATCAAAATAATTAAAAATGATTGCCAAGTACTTGCAGTTATGTTATAATTACTTAGTACAGTATTACCTGACATTCTCAGAAGGTAAAATTTGTTTGGTTTTCCGAAAGCAGTTTATATACTTCTTCATCAAATGTAGACTTACCATGCTAAATGTTGTGCAGGTGGATGGCCATCTGTCAGCCTGGGTGTAGCCAAGAGGTCTATGTGATCCACAGATATTATTGAAAAGCATTTAATTAACTGAGGTTCTTCCACCCTGCTCCCCGCAAAGCCTCTCCCCCCTATTGCCTTCCTTTTCAGAAGAAAAAGCTCCACAACTTTGGCTGACCCCCCCCCATGTCTGTCTGTCATGTATGATCTAGTTGAGATTCCTGCATTGCAGGGGGTTGGACTAGAATGACCCCCGGCTCCCTTCCAACTCTACAATCCTATATAAATACTTTCTTTTTAAATATATAGAAACGTGTAAATAACACCCACAGGGCTTTAGAAATCTTGACGTGACATCGACACACCCGGGAATTAAAGGGTTGTGCCCCAGACGGCACCCCTTTCGGTGCATTTTGCACTCCCCTTGCTTGAAGCGCCTGCTCCGCTTTAAAGCGTTCGTGGGTCGTGTCCTGCTGCAGCCCATGGATCTCTAGGGCGGCTTCCACCGCTGCTTCGGACCGGGGAGCTGTGCTTGTGCGCCGGTGGGCTTTCTCCAACTCCTTCGGGGCAGAATTATGTTGACACGCGGCCATCCGTTAATGGCACGGGGAACGTGAGGAAGGACAAGGCATACACGGAGGGCGGCCATGGACTGACGGGCCCCGTCCTTCTGCCTCGGGGGCAGCTGGCGGCGGGAGGAGGGGACAGTTTAACCGACGCCAGAGTCTCGCGCGACGAAGAACGCCGCCTCCCTGACGGAAAGGGGGAGGTAGGCCCCGCGCGCGCCGCCGCCGCCGCCAGCCTATCTTTAGCGGTGCCTCGCCGCTCCCTTGCTGGGCGACGGGAGAGGCGGGAACAGAGCGAGCAAGCGCTTTCCTCATGGACGGCCCTCGGTAGCGCCCAAGCGTCCCCTGGTGCGCCTGCGCGGCAGGGCAGGGCGAGTCTGGCTCTACTGTACAGCGCGCTGAGCCAGCGGGGGGGCTGAGACCCGTGTTCGGCCGGCGCGGCGGGAGAGCCCGAAGAAGAGGCAGGCGGGCGTGGGGGCGAGGCTCGCCAGGAGCCGCTTCCGAGGATGGTGTTCGAGTCGGTGGTCGTGGACGTTCTGAACCGCTTCCTGGGCGACTATGTGGTGAACCTGGACTGCTCCCAACTCTCGCTCGGCATCTGGGGAGGTGAGTGAGGGGCGAGGCCGGCCCCCTGTCCGAGGCCGCCCTTGCCTGACCCCTCGCCCTCCGAGGGGTCCCGCCACCACCCGGGGTCGCCTCTCTCCGTGTGGGCGGTCGGTGCTGCTGCTGCTGCTGCGTGATGGAGCCCAGGCCGGCCATCCTCGCTGGGGCGGCCCCGAAGGGAGTTTCGGCTGCCTCCCACGTCCCACAGGCGGCTGGCGCTGCCCTCTCAGGGCCCGCCTGTCTGTCTGGCGCTCCGGGGCAGCGCCAGGCCCTGTCACGTGCGCCTCTCCTTCGCGCGCCTCGCCCTCCTCGCCTCACCGGCCGCAGCTCCTGCTCCCGTGTCGGAAGTTTTGGTGGCGAAGAGCCCTGGAGCACGTTATGGGCCTGCTCCTGTCGCCGCCCAGCCCAGCTCGGTTGGGTCGAGTTCTGGAGTTGGGGTGGAGCGGAAACAAACAAAAACCCACCCAACGTAACTGCTTTTGCCGTTGGCACTGCACGTCCCCCCCCCCCCCCCCTGTGTATCAGTATATCTGATCGCTCACTTTGTGGAAGCAAAGCATTCGATGTATTTTTGGGCAGCGCTTTAAAAAAAGTTTCATTTGCATCCCATCTGCCCTAATCTCTCTGCAGTTTATTTCATATACACCCTTTCTGCTTTTCAAGGAACTCAGAGTGGCATTCCTAAAGTTACCAGGCAGCATTCCACCCAGAGACTGATCATATAAAGAACGGCTTAGTTTCAGTACTATTTGCTTTCTTTTTAAAAGTGGAATACTATATATACGGTAGAAATTAGTGTGTTTTTGTGTGATCATTCTGCATTTTGTGACACACAGCATTTTTGAAGAGGCAGCTGCCATGCTGCTTCACTGTATTACTGAAAACAGGTACGGTAAGAGTGACAAGGAGCATCAGTTTGGTTAGCACATTTAATTGGCACAGGATCTGGGCTCATAATGTAAGAGGTAAACAATAATGTAAGAGGTAAACAAGAAACTGGCCTCAGTTGCACCTGCTCTGGTTATATTCTAGACTAGGCTACCATAATGTTTTTTGTGTAGGACTTTCTTTAATAACAGTTCAGAAACTTCAGCTGGTGTAAAATTCAGCCACTGGAAATCTTGTGCAGACTTAGATATTTATTTGGTTCCAGGTTTAGATTAAAGTGCTGGTGTTCACCTTTAATGTTCTGAATGGCTTGAGACAAGTTTATTTTAAGAATGGCTATACCCAAATGGCGTTTCCATGCGCTGCTCTGGTTTGCCTGAAGTGGCTTTGTCATGCTGGCCACATGTCCTGGAAGCTGTACACCGGCTCCCTCAGCCAACACCACGAGATGAGCGCCGCAACCCCAGGGTCGTCATGACTGGACCTAATGGGCAGGGGTCCCTTTACCTTTATACCTATTTCAACCTGCTTAGGCCCAAAGATCAGCCTTGAGAGGCCATGCAGTCTGGGCTACCATTAAAGTTGATCAGGTTTGCAAGATTAGGGCCCTTTTAATGGTGACCCCACACTTGTGGATTTTTCTTCTTTGAGAATTGCACGTTTGCAGAGTCTTTAACTGGAACTTAACTTGATGATGCTGACAAGGTGCTTGCAATAATGCAGCCAACCATGTGTTTTCCTCATCCCTTATCTGTTATTACTGTCTATAGTTTCTGAGGGAGTATGACTGGGTGGATCCATGGTGTAGTAAATACATCTTTGTGGGAAGGAGAGATCCTGGCTATCTTTAAAGAGGCAGTGAGTTGACATCCTGAAAAAGCCTACCCTGGAGCCATTGGCTTGTGACAACTACCACCTGGTTTCAAATACTGTACCCCCTTTCTGGGAAAGGTGATTAAGAGGGTTGTGACACAGGGGTAACCAAATACTCTTGGATGAAACTGATTATCTTGACCCATTCCAGTTGGGGTTCAGGCCTGGCTATGGGACTGAAATTGCCTTGTTCCCCCTGACCTTAACAAGAGGACAGCAGGAGTGTGACCCTATTATTCTTACTAACTAGACCTTTCAGCGGCTTTTGATACCAATGACCATGGTATCTTTTTGAACTGGCTATGTGAGATGGATATTGGGGGTTGTTGTTTTATAGTGGTTCTGATCTCCAGGGTCAGTTTCAGAGCACAGTGTTAGGTGATTATCTCTCAGTCCTCCAGCAGTTGTGTTGTGTGGTGCTGCAGGGTATCATCTGTATGAAGATTTTGGTAGCAGTCATTTGGAGCTTTGGGGTGAGGTGTCATCAGTACTTTGATGATACCCAGCTCTGCGTCTTTGTAACATCCAAATCAGGAGAGGCTGTGCAAAACCTGATGCCTGGTCAAGGGCAAGTTAACTGACATTGAATCCTGGGAAGATGGATGTTATGTGGTGGGCAGTTCCTAACAGGTAATTTGTCAGTTGCCTGCTATTAAAAAGATTCATATGTTAAAGTAGTTTGCTAATTACAATTATATATATATATGTATATTTCATAACAGGAGCTGTAGCACTTAAGAATCTTGAAATTAAAGAAAATGCACTGGTAAGTTCAGAGCAAACAAAACTTTTAACTATGTACTGTTGTCAAGTGTTAACTTTGTAGTAGGCATAGGGAACCTGTGATCCTCCAGATGTTGTTGGATTCCAATTCCCATCATCACCAGCCAGTATGGCCAATGACCAATGATTATGGAGTTGTGGTCCAAGAGCATCTGGAGGACTATAGATCCCCTGTCCCTGTTCTATAGTAAATGAACTATAACACAGTACAAACTGTGTTGCCATTGGACAAGTAATTTATGCATGTAATTCAAAATCTCTTCAGCTTGCTGCCCTTTCTAAACCTTTTCTATTTCCTGACCTACTGTCTTAGCACTGGATGTGTGTTGCTGAGGAAAATGTAAGGTTTTAAGTCTATGCACATTTACTTGAGAAACTTAGCTTGGTGAGACTTAGCTCTGAGTAAATCTACAAAGGATTGAATATATTTATATATGTTTATATCATTAGGCCTTAATACAAGTAATTGAACAGAAATTCTCACAATTTTAAAG
Source organism: Zootoca vivipara (assembly GCF_963506605.1). Lineage (NCBI taxonomy): Eukaryota > Metazoa > Chordata > Lepidosauria > Squamata > Lacertidae > Zootoca > Zootoca vivipara. The sequence goes on from NC_083286.1 coordinate 4,541,563, forward strand.
CTAGCAAAAACATTGGGGTAGGTTGAGACTTAGTCATAATTAGAATAAATCCATAAAATCCATGGAGCTAATATTGGTCATGACTAAGTAAGTCCCACTGATTTCAGTGGGTCTACTCAATGCATAACTAGGTCCTGAGCCAACCTGCTGTATAGAACATAATATAAAAAGCAATACAGATAAAACATGAGGCCCAATAATGTAAAACACAGTCAGAATTCTGTATTGTCACATCGTACCCAGGCTCTTGGGCTCACAATATTTGGCCAGCGTAGTTGGTACCAGAAAGTTGTCTCACTTGCTGCTTATAACTGCATGATATTTAATTATTTATCCTCAAAGTTGAAAAGCAGTAAAATACTGTATATGTGTATGGTTTGTACTGTTAATTTTGTTGCTGAAATAACTTTTTTTAAATAAAAATTATCTTTACAGTATCAGTTTGATGTACCATTTAAAGTTAAGGCAGGGCATATCGGTAAGTTGAATTCTATCATATTTTGTTGCAATAAACAATTATATTTAAAATTGTATTTCTAAAGATTTGGAGTTGAGTTGATTTTAGTTTATTGTCCTGTATTTTACTATTGTAAGACACTTTGGGTAAGCAGTTAATTGTTGACTTATTAGATTTTCATATATTTAGGATTTGAACATTTACCATGCAATACCATGCATGTCTACTTTGAAGTAAATCCTATTGACTTTAGTAGGACGTTATCTCAGATAAGTTGGTGTTGACCTTTAAAGCCCTAAACGGCCTCAGTCCAGTATACCTGAAGGAGCGTCTCCACCCCCATCGTTCTGCCCGGACACTGAGGTCCAGCGCCGAGGGCCTTCTGGCGGTTCCCTCACTACGAGAAGCCAAGTTACAGGGAACCAGGCAGAGGGCCTTCTCGGTAGTGGCACCCACCCTGTGGAATGCCCTCCCACTAGAGGTCAAAGAGAACAACAATTACCAGACCTTTAGAAGGCATCTCAAGGCAGCCCTGTTTAGGGAAGCTTTTAATGTTTGATGGATTTCTGTGTTTTAGTGTTTTGTTGGAAGCCGCCCAGAGTGGCTGGGGGAACCCGGCCAGATGGGCGGGGTATAAATAATAAATTATTATTATTATTATAAGAGGAATGGAGGGAGGCAGTCTTAGTTGAATGTGCCCCTAATTAAAGAGGAAACAGATTAAAAAAGTAAAAAAATGATTGTTCTTAACACAAGTTCTTATAAAAACAGTAGATGCCAGATGTCACCTTCTCTTCCACACAGAAAGCATGTTTTTCATTCACATGCAAATTTTAAGCATATTAAATCAACTAAAATCCATATGATTAATTGGTCTATTCTGTATCCTACTCCAGTTTACCTGGAAATAAGCTCATTGAACACATTAGAACAGGGTTAGGGTACCTCTGGCTCACAGGCCAAATTTGGCCTGCCAGGCCATTTTAACCACACATACCTTCCCTACATCTGATGTCATATGCAAAGTCCGGTATGATAGCGAGACAGCTGGATTGGCTACTGCTACAGATACCAGGATTGAACTCCTGCTGCATCAGTTTATATGTAGGGAGTTCAATCCTGATTGGTTCAGGTGCACAAGCGAGTTTCCTGTGGGGAACTCACTGGTACACTTGAACCCTGCAAAAAGGAATGAACTATGTACAGCAGCTCAGCGTTTCTCAACCGCTGTTCCGCGACACACTAGTGTGCCGCGAGACACTGGCTGGTGTGCCGCGACGTGCGGCGACGAGAAGGGCGATTTGCATTGTCACGTGCCTGGCGGCCGCCAATACCTAGCGCTCACCCGCCGGAAAGCAATATTTGGCAAGTGTTTCTTACAGTCATAATTATAATATAGGGTGGCACAGAGTTAAATTTTTTAACTTTTTTAATGGTGGTGTGCCTCGTGATTTTTTTCACGGAACAAGTGTGCCGTGGCCCAAAAAAGGTTGAGAAACACTGCAGCAGCTGATGTGGCAGGAATTCAGTTGTACAGTGGTACCTGGCAAGACGAAAGCGTTTTGCGATCTTTTTGTTGACTCGCAAGACTAATATTTCTATGGCTGTGCTTCGCAAGACAATTTCTTTTGCTTCTTTTTGCTTTGATTTGTTTAAATCGGAAAACTGCAAAACGAAATTTTCGCAATACAAAACGACTCGTGGAATAAATTAATTTCGTCTTGCGAGGCATCACTGTACTTGGTTTCTATCGCCTCCCATCCCTATGGGCAGTTTGAACAGGTGGGTGGGACAACCTACCTGACAGTCACCTGAAGTCTCTTTATGATGTCAGATGATTGACAGGTGGGTGGTCTCCCCAATGTTCAGAGTTGCATTTGGGGTGGGGGGAGATAAAGATTTGCCCCACCAAGCCATTAAGGTCCCCCTTCTCTTGGCAAAAAAAAAAATTCTGAGTAAATATTTATTTATTTTGTTTAAAGCATTTGTATACTGCTTTTTTTTTAGGGACCCAGGTGGCGCTGTGGGTTAAACCACAGAGCCTAGGGCAGGGGTCAGCAAACTTTCAGCAGGGGGCCGGTCCACTGTCCCTCAGACCTTGTGGGGGGCCGGACTATATTTTGAAAAAAAATATGAACGAATTCCTATGCCCCACAAATAACCCAGAGATGCATTTTAAATAAAAGTACCCATTCTACTCATGTAAAAACACCAGGCAGGCCCCACAAATAACCCAGAGATGCATTTTAAATAAAAGGACACATTCCACTCATGTAAAAACATGATGATTCCCGGACCGTCCGCGGGCCGGATTTAGAAGCCGATTGGGCCACATCCGGCCCCCGGGCCTTAGCTTGGGGACCCCTGGCCTAGGGCTTGCTGATTTGAAGGTCGGCGGTTCGAATCCCTGCGACGGGGTGAGCTCCCGTTGCTCGGTCCCAGCTCCTGCCAACCTAGCAGTTCGAAAGCACCTCAAAGTGCAAGTAGATAAATAGGTACCACTCCAAGCAGGAAGGTAAACGGCATTTCCGTGTGCTGCTCTGGTTCGTCAGAAGCGGCTTTGTCATGCTGGCCACATGACCTCGAAGCTGTACGCCGGCTCCCTCGGCCAATAACACGAGATGAGTGCCACAACCCCAGAGTCGGTCATGACTGGACCTAATGTTCAGGGGTCCCTTTACCTTTACCTTTTATACTGCTTTTTAACTGACAATGCACCCAGAGTGAGTTACAGAAAAATAAAAATAAAAAGACAAATACAGTTCCTTCTCTTGGGCTGCAATACACAAGGAAGAACTGAGGAGAACAGAGAAGGAAAAAAAAATCCAGGCACAATTTCTTAACATTGGAGTTCTTATGAGGCTCTGTAGCCTGATAGAATATGTAAATCTAAATACTGATAGAATTGCATTGTAAGACTTCCTTATTTTGGTGTCAGCTCTACAAATAATTATTGAATAGCATTTTAATATGCAGCGTAGTTTATTTGTTGTGGACTACTAAATGTCTCATTTTCATACAGTTTCATTGTAGGTTAAGCATTCAATTATTCTCGTTCAGTAAATGTTGCTTTTCATTGATACAGCTTTGGACCTAAAAGTATATAAGTCGTACCTCAGTTTACGACCCGCTCGGGTTGCGAACACTGGGTTACGAACTCCGTGAACCCGGAAGTGTTTTCGGCGCGCGCACGTCCCGCGCATGCGCAGAAGCGGCGCGCGCGCTTTGCGCATGCGCAGAAGCGCGCACTCGGTTTGCGACCTCTTCGGGTTACGAACCGCGATTTGGAACGGATCGTGTTCGTAACCCGAGGTACTACTGTATATACATAAACATGAAAAAAAATCACATTTCATTTTAAAATAGCTATTTTCTTACTTCCAGAATAATTTGACGTTTTTGGGCAACTTGCAGTACATGATGACTCATAGTAAATTGGTTTATAACTGGCAATTTACAAATGACACTTAATTTACAGAAAAGAGGATGTATCTTCTTGGTTTTCTTATTCTGTTACATTTATCTTTGAAATACATCGTTTCTATTATATATATAAAAAAGAGATTGAATTCTGGTTCAAATATCCAGATTGTTTCTTTATACCTTTTCTGTTTCTTTCTTTCTTTCTTTTTCTTGCTTTCTTCATTTGGGGTATTATTTGTTTGCATTTATTACATCAGATGTCAAAGAAATAAACAACTATCTGACTTTTAGAAGACGTCTGAAGGCAGCCCTGTTTAGGGAAGTTTTTAATGTTTGATGTTTTATTCTGCTTAATATTCCTTTGGAAGCCACCCAGAGTGGCTGGGCAAACCCAGCCAGATGTGTGGGATATAAATAAAATATTATTATTATTATTATTATTATTATTATTATTATTATTATTATTATTATTATGAAAATCCTATCAGATATTGTTTGCTTTTTAAAAAAACCAGCTGTTTGGTTTCCAGTATGGTTAAAGCAGCTTTAGACTGTGGCTTTTTATCTTTTACAAACCTAATTAGAATATGAATATTAATCTTTTTAGACTTCTGACTATGAATTGGTGATTCAGACTTCATGTCTGCAGTTGGAATGCAGTGGGAAGACTGTGGGGTGATAGAAGTGCGGAGGAAGGAATGATGCAACCTGCAGAATCTTCATTAGAACAGGACAAACATTTATTTGCACAACTTCTTTGCATTCAGAAGCATCATCCTGTCTACTGAGTAAAACAGGATGAATAAAAATAGCAGGTGATGTGAACCATCTGCGTGACATGCTAGTGACATGACAGATGAGATCTGGGTTGTACATCTTGACCCTTAGGATTCCTTCAGGCAGGGGTGGGGAATCTTTTCTCTCCACTAGTCAGTTCATTATAATGACCTGTCTTGCAGGCCAAAATTAACATGTGGGTAGGGCCACCCACATGTCAGTCACATGACATCATATATGATCTCAGATGATTTTTCTGTAGTCAGGGACATCAAAGCACTTCACAGACAGCAAGGCCCTACTAAAGTGATTTCTCTGTTTTGTTTTAGTTCTGTATCAGTACAAACCCCTTATATGATGACAGGTGTAGGGCAGGTGGGTGTGACTTGACCAAAATGACTTTGCGGGCCAACTGGGGAAGCTTGGTGTGTGTCTGTGAGTCAGAGGTTTTCCACAGCTGTCTTAAGGTGACTGTTAACACTCAGCCCTTGCTGTTTCCTTTTTTTAAGAGTCAACTTCAAGTTATGTTGTTAGTGCTAATGTGCAGTGAGGCCCTGATTGTGTAAAGCATTGTAATAGTAGGATGTTATATTCCTTGTTTAAATATGCATTTGGAGATGTTGTATTGGCTTAACAATTGACCGGAAACAGGGTTAATTTTGTTTTTAAATATAATTACATATGATTAAACATAATACAAATATTTGCAGTAAGAGTATGTGTTCCTTTGTATTCATAGGTCAACTGAATTTGCAAATTCCATGGAAAAATCTTTATACTCAACCAGTTGAAGCTGTTTTAGATGAAGTTTTCTTACTTATTGTGCCTACAGCCAGTAAGTAGATTTGTTTCTTTATGTATCTCTGTAAGATAAAATCATGTTTATTTGATTGAATTTCTTTTTGTTTTTATTCATGCAATAGTTTTAGTCGACAAAACAAATTTTCCCCAGTGAGTTGAAAATGCTGCCAGCCTTCCCATGTTACATATAGTTACACAAAAATAAACAATTTGGCAGGTAATGTTCACTGTTGTCAAGTGTCTGGTGTCCATTACTAATGCCTGAGCTATCTTACTATGCCTAGCTATATGGTTCATTAAAGAGCAGGTTCCACCCCTGTCCAGCTCTGTGGAGTGGTTCTTCCTTACTCTGGTATGGTCACTAATTATTATAGGAGGTGCCAGTGTCTGTGTACTAAGAGCATTAGGATAGGTTTGCAACTAGGAGTAGCTGGCAGGGAGGGGCATCTTTCCTCTTTAACCATGACTGGTAACCATAGGACAAGCCTTGGCTAAAGCTTGTGGTTAAGCAAGAGAGGCCTTAATCATGAGGCAACTGTGTTACATTAAATCTTATCTTAACTGCTTTACTTACTTCAAAAGCCTGTGAAGGGCAAAGCAGCTGCAATCTTCTCAGGATCCAGCATGTTCAGGCTAAGCCCTTAGTGTAATATGCAGATTGAGCCATTGTTGGACTCCAGTTCTTATCAACCCCAGCTAGCATGGCCAATGATGAGGAATGAAGGGGGTTGTAGTACAACAACGTATGGAGGGCCACAGGTTCCCCAAACCTGTTTTACCATTGCATGCAGGCACAGAAATGACTTTCAAGTAGCTTTTCCAAAGTCACAATCCTCATTAAAAAAGAAATGAAATGTTTTGTTTTCAAAGAATAGGAACACAGTGGCTTTTGGTAGGTTTCCCCTTACTCTTAAGAGTGTGGACCCTAAAGCACAAACACAGGATAAGATACAGCACAAGATACAGATACTTTGTGATTGAGAAATGCTATTAAACTGGATTCTGCACTAATATGTGAACATGTCTTAAATCTCATTGCTTTGACTTGTTTAATAAATTAGTTGCCTGTTTCATCACAACTTGGCTTTATTGTGATCTTAAAATGTGAAGTATTAATTCATCCATTTTGTCAGGTATTAAATATGATGCAGAAAAAGAACTAAAGCAACAACTAGAAGCAAAGCAGAGAGAACTTCAAAGAATAGAAGATGCAAAGCAAAAGATTGCTGACATAGGTAAGGAAAAAGAATATACCAGTTTTTAATTGTGGGAGTAGAAGTTGCCAAACATCTAAAGCTGCAGTTCTGTACCCACTCACCTGGAAGAAAGTCCCATTGATGGGACACACTTCTCAACAGAGATGTATAGTATTGTGCTGTAAGAGTGGTAAGATTTACTTTTCAGTGAAAGTGCTGAGGGATGAGGGTAATACATTTTAAAAGACTTTCTGGTAAAATCGAAAGAGTTGAAGCTGATGTTTTGTGAATAGTTGATTTTATGTTGTGGTTATTTATTACTCAACTGTGATTTATTTTAGAAGAGTCACATTCTGAGTCTTTGGTTAACCAACATTATTTTTTAATTATTGTGCATGCTGTTGCTAAAGAGAAGTGCCACGGTTTGGCTACACTTTGCTAAATCTCCTAAGAGGCACAACCCATTAGATTGGTTTCCCATTTTGTGAATTATTTCCGTAACAATAAGATTTCAAATAGTTGGGGATGAGAGGAGTTGCAGCCTAAAAGTTGCAGATGGGCGGGGTATAAATAATAAATTATTATTATTATCATCATTATCATTATTATATATTACAGGCACGGAATTATTTATTCCTGCCTTAAAACATAAGGAGGCACCCAACAGAACAACAACAAGAAGAGCCCAAATCACACCTACAATTTAATGTCCTAATATTACTCCTATTATGTCTCTGGTTAAAAGTCATACCTCGGTGCAGTGGAACCTCTGTTTACGAACACCTCGGTTTATGAATTTTCGGTTTACGAACGTCGCGGACCCATATGGAACGGATTAATTCACCATCCATTACTTTCAGTGGGAAAGTTCGCTTCAGTTTATGAACGCTTCAGTTTATGAACATACTTCCGGAACCAATTACACCCATGCTTTGGGTTAAGTACGCTTCAGGTTGAGTACTCCGCGGACCCGTCTGGAACGGATTAATCCATTTTCCATTACTTTCAATGGGAAAGTTCGCTTCAGTTTATGAACGCTTCAGTTTAAGTACTCCGCGGACTGTCTGGAACAGATTAATCCACTTTCCATTACTTTCAATGGGAAAGTTCGCTTCAGTTTATGAACGCTTCAGTTTATGAACAGACTTCCGGAACCAATTGTGTTCATAAACTGAGGTACCACTGTATAAGTATGCTTCAGTTTGAGTACTTTCAGTTTAAGTACCCCGCGGACCCGTCTGGAACGGATTACTCCACTTTCCATTACTTTCAATGGGAAAGTTCGCTTCAGGTTAAGTACTCTGCGGACCGTCTGGAATGGATTAATCCACTTTCCAATACTTTCATGGGAAAGTTCACTTCAGGTTAAGTACGCTTCAGGTTAAGTACAGACTTCAGGAACCAATTGTGTACTTGAACCGAGGTACCACTGTATATGGAATTTAAGTACATCACTTTGCTAATCAGTCAACATTGGTTAAGTCTCTGTAGAGAATATCCAATGTTAGCCATACTCAAAGTAGACCAATGTGTATTGATTTCAATGGGTACTCTGAGTATCACTAACACTGGATGCCACTCTTTATGCTTAATCATATTAGGTATTAATTAGTTGTGCTTTGATTTAGAAAAAACAGAAGAGAAGCAAGACACTTTCATAGAAAAGCTAATTACTCAGGTCATCAAAAATCTTCAGCTGAAAATTTCTAACATCCATATTCGCTATGAGGATGATGTAAGTATTTGTGTATGGAATATCTATAAATAATTCAAGATGTGGTTACAGATAATTTGTTATCGAACTTGCAAGCCTACAAAGAAACTGTGAAGGTTGCACTGCTGCAGGGAATGACTGTTAGCTTTCTGCATGTGACTGTGCATGGTTGCAGTTTGGAACTCTCCAGGAGAGGTCCAAATAGTATGTTAATTTTTTATGCTTTGGGATATTTGGAGAAGAAAAAGCATGAAGCTGCTCTATTAATCTATTATTTTTGCTAGGCACTGTACCCAAATCAAAATAGGTAAGGCCCTGTTGTCATATTACGAGCCAGTTTGTGGATGGAACTTGAAAATGAACTACTGTATAAACAACAGCCTTGCTGTCTGTGGCAAGTGGATCAGGCCCGAGACACACATTTTAGGAATCTTTTTTTGCAAAAAGGATTGTAAGGATACCTGGATGAAAAACCAGACCACAATCTCGGATCTTCATTTGCAAGGACAAATAACTAGACCAAAAATGAATGTTAAAAGCTTTATTATCTAAAAATATTTGCACAGCAAGATGTTCTTTTCCCTTGTGGAGCTTGATCCTGGGGAAAAAGGAAATAGAAGTTGGAGTGAAGATATTGCCCTACATAGTATACTAACCCTAAAATACACAGAGGATAGAGTATGCTCACACATACACATAGACCACAGACCCAGGATAAGAATCATGTAACAAGCAATAACAGGAAAAAGGTGAGGCCTGCAGATACCTGTTGCCTCTTCAGATTTCTGCTTCTTTTAAGTCTTCTCTGAATTGTCATTCTTTCTTTCACTTGCAATCCATTTCCCAGTTGACTTCTTGGAATTGGTCTTCTCAGTTCCACTTGGTCTTCTCTACCATTGGCTTCTCTGCCCCATATTCCCTTCTTGGAGTTGGTATTGAGAGGGAACTCTTTTTATAGTCACATGTTGCAGCAAACAAAAATCCCGCCCCCCTAAAAATCCAGAAATCCAGTTGGCTTGTGTGAACATAATTATTCTCTCACAAGATCCAGGTCTGAATTATTTCAGTACAGTGGACCCTAGTGCTTTCCAAACTTTGTGTTGCAACACACTAGTGTTTGGGCTGCAGTGTGTAGGTGTGTTGCCAAAACACTCCCCGCACTTCTCCCAGGGCTGGAAAGGGGTTAGTTTAACATTTGCTAGTAAAACTGAATTACTTTGTCACGAAATAATGCATGTCTAAAAAGTGTGTCGCCATCATGAAAAGTTGGGAAAGCTCTGTTTTAGAGCGTATCGGTTTTCCCCAGAAGTAACTAAAACATTGAACATCTTCTTGCAAAAGTTAAACTTTTAACTAGGTCACAAATACAGCTTTACAAAAAATTAAAGAATAGCATAGAATTTGAGATGTTTCATACCCGTTTTTGAGGGGAAGGGAAATTATGAGGCTGCGGCAGCCAGCAGCTACGGCTCTTGGGTGCATTTTTATAAGATTTTCTGTTGAGTGACAGCAAAAGGGGGGGAGATTTTTAAGGGGGGGAGTTGGCTGGCGGGAGGGGGGTTATTGCTACCGGTAGTGGATGAAAGTTCTATCACTATGTCTTATTTTCGGGGTATGACTTATATCGTGCAATTGCCTAGAAATCCTGCTATGGCTTATATTATGGCTACATCTTAAAATAAGGGAAACACGGTACTTCAATACTAAAACAAACAATAGAGGTGATGGTGGGCATCTTTGCCTTGTGCCCTTGGAAGTCTGTTTTTTTTTATTAGATAAATAGTGACAAATCTTAAAGTTATCTTACCCAAGTTGCAAATCGTGTCTGTTTTGGTGAATAACCTTTTTTGTTTATTTTCAGATTACAAATAAAGGTATTCCGTTGTCATTTGGTGTCTCACTTCAAAATCTTAGTTTACAGGTACATAACTTTCAACTACTGCTGCATAACCCTATTTTTTATTTTAAAAAAATCATGTTCTACACTCAAAGGAACTGCCAACCTAGCAGTTTGAAAACACGTCAAAGTGCAAGTAGTTAAATAGGTACTGCTATAGCGGGAAGGGTCCATGTGCTGCTCTGGTTCGCCAGAAGCGGCTTAGTCATGCTCGCCACATGACCTGGAAGCTGTATGCCAGTTCCCTCAGCCAATAGAGCGAGATGAGCGCCGCAACCCCAGAGTCAGTCATGACTGGACCTAATGGTCAGGAGTGCCTTTACCTTTACACTCAAAGGTAGATTTTTTTGGAACATGCAATAATGATTAAATTTGCAGTTAAATTCTTCAGAAAATGGAATGTCATAACAAATGGTAAAACCCACTATTAATACAGATATTTTGTTTTTTGATAGTTCCCCTTAGGAAATACATTTTTACAGCTTTGGGGCAATCATAGAATGCTTTTTTGAAAAGATAGCATAATGGAATGGGCTTGTCTAGGGAGTGGAAGAACTGCAGTGTTACTCACCAGGGATTTCACAGATAGTAGTAGCCAAATGGAGACTGAGATGCATTCTGCTGGCCACATTCTGCTAAAATAGATGGGGCAAGAGGCAGAAGAGGGTGGAGCAGCTAATTTAAATTTTACCTTTGTACACTAGACTTGTTCTATGCACAGTTACATAGTTGTGTCTAAATGATAGCCGGGCAGGAGATTGAGTACAGCATCCCAGTAAGGCTGTAGTATGGTGAGCTAAAGGAGACTGCAGGGCCACATTCAGTCCCTGGCCTGAGGTTTCCCACCTCTGCACTCAACTATAGTTTAACAAGATGTGAATGAGAATTGCTTTCTTTTTGACTCTCATGCCCCCCCATACAATCAGGAGGACAAGTTTGGAAGGTTTTGATTCCACTTTCAGTTAACCATAGCTTGCTGTGTCACCGACTGATGAAGTGTAATTCGCATTAACTATGGTTAGTCTAAAATAAGACAATTTCAGACCATGGGTTCTGAAGCTGACTTGTTTTTATCTAACCATAATGAATGCTTATCACAGTTTGTCAGCCTAGGTGACATGATAAGCTGTGGTTTATCAAAAGTGGAAGCTTTGCAAACTCATCTTTGGTAGTGCAGGAAGGGAGAGGGGAACACTTCATCAAGAACTGGACCAGACTGTGTTCATAGAATCATAGAATTGTAGAGTTGGAAGGAACCACAGAGTTCATCTGATCCAACCCCCTGCAATGCAGTGTGATGTGATACAACTCATAAGCCCACTAGCCTGTTAGCTGGCAGGGGAGGGGGGATTACATTTTCTTGAAAATTTAATATTGTGCTTTATTGTAGGGGAATTTTTCAAGCTCATTTGATTTTTGTACAGTATTAGCCACGTGATTTTTTAAAAATGTGTTTATACAAAAATTAGAATTCAAGAGATAATTATTTCATAATTTCCTTTTTGTCTTCTAGACTTCAGATCAAAACTGGAATCCATGTATACAGGATGCATCTACTAAATTGTTTTATAAGGTAAGTCATAGCTTGGAATGCTTCCCGTATAAATGTGTGTTCAGAATGTAATATAAATTGCATATTGCTTGTTGCAGTTGGATATTGACAACCTTTCTAAATTAAGATCAGTTGCTGTATGGCAAATCACATTTTGTTGCAATGCAAACTTTCCATAAAAACTTCTGTTACTCACATTTCAAATTTTCAGTAGCTATTGTTTTGTTTTTCTTATCCTGTCTGTTGTATTGCATACTGGTAATTTTAAATTACCAAAAGTCAAGCATAAAGTTTATTTGCATCGGTCGGAATCCATTCGCTGGTTGGGTATGATCTTATCTGGTGGGCAAAAAAAATGAAAGGCACAAATACAGGATGGGTGACACCTGGTTTGAGAGCAGTACATGTGAAAGGGATCTAGGAGTCTTGGTAGACCATGAATTTGACATGTGATGTAGCAGCTAAAAAAGCCAATGCAATTCTGGGCTGCATCAATAGGAGTATAGCATCTAGATTGAGAGAAGTAATAGTACCACTGTATTCTACTCTGGTCAGACCTCACCTGGAGTACTGTGTCCAGTTCTGGGCACCACAGTTCAAGAAGGATACTGACAAGCTGGAACGTGTCCAGAGGAGGGCAACCAAAATGGTCAAAGGCCTGGAAACGATGCCTTATGAGGAACGGCTTAGGGAGCTGGGTATGTTTAGCCTGGAGAAGAGAAGTTTAAGGGGTGATATGATAGCCATGTTCAAATATATAAAAGGATGTCATATAGAGGAGGGAGAAAGGTTGTTTTCTGCTGCTCCAGAGAAGCGGACACGGAGCAATGGATTCAAACTACAAGAAAGAAGATTCCACCTAAACATTAGGAAGGACTTCCTGACAGTAAGAGCTGTTCGGCAGTGGAATTTGCTACCAAGGAGTGTGTTGGAGTCTCCTTCTTTGGAGGTCTTTAATCAGAGGCTTGACAGGCATATGTCAAGAATACTTTGATGGTGTTTCCTGCTTGGCAGGGGGTTGGACTGGAAATTTAATTCATCAGTAAAAACATAGGTATGTTGGCAGATTCATTCCCCATCTGCAGTCATAGGATAGTTGTTTATCATATGACTGCATGTGTTTTTCATTCCACAAACTTTTTTCATTCCACAAACTTGACATGAGTCAACAGTGTGATGCAGCAGCTAAAAAAGCCAATGCAATTCTGGGCTCCATCAATAGGAGTATAGCATCTAGATCAAGGGAAGTAATAGTACCACTATATTCCGCTCTGGTCAGACCTCACCTGGAATACTGTGTCCAATTCTGGGCACCAAAGTTCAAGAAGGATACAGACAAGCTGGAACGTGTCCAGAGGAGGGCAACCAAAATGGTCAAAGGCCTGGAAACAATGCCTTATGAGGAACGGCTTAGGGAGCTGGGTATGTTTAGCCTGGAGAAGAGAAGGTTAAGCCATGATAGCAATGTTCAAATATATAAAAGGATGTCATATAGAAGAGGGAGACAGATTGTTTTCTGCTGCTCCAGAAAAGCGGACACGGAGCAATGGATTCAAGCTACAAAAAAGAAGATTCCACCTAAACATTAGGAACAACTTCCTGACAGTAAGAGCTGTTAGATAGTGGAATTTGCTGCCAAGGAGTGTGGTGGAGTCTCCTTCTTTGGAGGTCTTTAATCAGAGGTCTTTAAGCGGAGACTTGACAGGCATATGTCAAGAATGCTTTGATGGTGTTTCCTGCTTGGCAGGGGGTTAGACTGGATGGCCCTTGTGGTCTCTTCCAACTCTATGATTCTATGATTCCTCAAAGTCACCTGTTTGCAGTCATCTTTCAGTCAGCTTTCTGTCAGTATCTCATTCCTTCAGCAACACTTTTCAACACTCTGCCCTGATATCAACTGCTTTGGCTTAATCCATTTTTATTTACCCCTGCTTTAACAGTTGTTCCCCGCCCTCACACAATCATAAATTACCAAAAATCAAGCATAAAGTGTTTTCTGTAAGTTAGATATTTTACATATGACTTTTCAAAATTTTAAAATTTTGGAAGGAGTTAAGGTGCAACCAGAATGGCTGGTTTTGTGGCCACTTAAAAATATTTTAGAAGGGTTTTTAATGTAATTTATGTTAGAGGTCAATGACAGACTGATTGCGGGTAAACAAGCTGAGACATACTCCAAATGAGATGGAGGTTTTGTTGATTCAGTGAATGGCTCATCAAGGAATAAGTGTTTAACCTATTCTAGATGTTGAAGGCAGATATTTTGCATGCCTTGGTTACATCCTGGTTAAGATACTGCTGTACAGTCCTTGTTGGGGCAAGTATCTGTAAAGTTCAGTTGTTACAAGGTTGTTGTTGTTGCTATGTTTGTTTACTACTTTATATACAGCTGAATGCCAAACTGAGCTTCTAAGTAGTTTAAAGGTATAAAAACACACCACCCCCTGACCTTGTAATATGATAGCACAACACAGCCATGAGAGCTGAATCCCATATGAGATACAGCATTAGGGAGTGAAATACCCAACCTCTAAAAAGCAGAGGCACACAAAAAAACAGGCAAAATTCACAGACAGTATCAGCTTCCCCCACATACATTAAAAACTGCAAGAGCATAATGGAGAATTTTGTAAAACTGCCATAGTAACTCATAAAGAAAAGTCGTTGCAGTGAATTGATGTCTAGAGTGTGTATCTGGTAACTAATTTGTACTGAATACTTGAGCTACTTTTGCATATTAATAGAACCTGGCCAAACTGCAATATGGTGGTATTCTGGGAGAAAAAGAAAAGCACTGATCCTGAAACCAGTCAATTAAAATATTCTTATTTTAATTGATTTTGACAGGATTTGTTTTTAATTAAATGTGTCTGTGATCAAATCCTGAGGGTACCATGTTTAAAAAACCTATATGTTTTAATTAATGGCATTAATCCCCCCAAATGTGGCATGTGTGCAGAAGCGGTATAATATACCATATTTTTCCATGTATAAGACTAGGGGTTTTTTAACCAAAAAAATTAGGTTTAAAATTGGGGCTCATCTTATACACGGGTAGTGCTGAGGGGTGTTTTCTTAATTTGGAGTTCCCCCAAATAGGGGGTGTCTTATACATGGGGGTGTCTTATACACGGAAGAATATGGTATATGGATCCTGTGTATTGCATGGAAAAGTATTGAAGGTGACAATTCAGTTGATTCTGCTTAAATGTTTCATTTCAGCTTCTTCGATTGGACAACTTTTTTGCATATTGGAATGTGAAGTCTGAAATGTTTTATCAGGGTGGTTTTAAAGAATCTTTGGTGAGTGAAAAAAGTATGATATTAATGCCATAAATTGTTTCAAGATAAGGTTTACTCAGTAGGGATTGCATTTTGTTGAATGTGTGGATTTGAAGTCTTCTGACTCAAAATGTATTGTTCTTTCTACTGTCTTAATATTGCAGTCCTTTCCTAATTTACTTGGAAATAAGCCCTACTGAACTTAGTAGAATTTTCATCTAAATACATGTGATTTTATTTATTTAAGGCATTTATGTGCTGTCCTTCATGTGATGTGTGTGTGTGTGTGTGTGTGTGTGAGAGAGAGAGAGAGAGAGAGAGAGAGAGACTTTGATTAGACAATCAGACCTTGTATCTTGGGAATATTTTTATATAGCTGCTGAGCTTGACTTGAGGCATTCTGCTCTTGGGTGTTAATATTCCATTTTTACACTTCATTTCTATTTCCCCTTTCTCCTACAAAAGAGTAACTTAAAAAATGGAGTTGCGAGCACTAACATGATTCCAGAAGGCTACAGTTTTGGTAAGTTCTTCATAGTATCTGTAATTCCACATATGGTTTCTTTGATTGTGTAGTTCTCTAGCTCTGGCCCTTCTGATCATGTGTATATTTATTTATTTATATTCATTACTGAATTTATATACTGCCCTATATCCAGAGGTCTCAGGGCAGTTCACAGAACAAAATCAAAATATGAAACCACAATATATATAGTCTAAATAAAACAACAACCCAATAACACCCCCCCCCCAAAAAAAGAAAACGAAATTTAAAAGGGCATTGGATGTCAATCAAATCAACCAAAGGCCTGGTTAAAAAGGAACATTTTTGCCTGGTGCCTAAAGGTGTATAATGAAGGCACCAGGCAAACTTTCCTAGGGAGAGCATTCCACAGATGGGGATCCGTTGCAGAGAAAGCCTGTTCTCATATTGCCACCCTCCGGACCTCTTGAGGAGGAGGCACACGAAGAAGGGCCTCAGAAGATGATTTCAGGGTCAGGGCAGGTTCATATGGAACAAGGTGGTCCTTGAGGCATTGTGCTCCTGAGCCGTTTAAGGCTTTATAGGTCAAAACCAGCGCTTTTAATTGGGCCTGGAAACTAATTGGTAGCCAGTGCAGTGGGACCAGGATCGGTGTAATATGCTCAAACAATCTTGCTCCGGTGAGCAACCTGGCCACTGAATTCTGCACTAGCTGAAGTTTCCGAACTGTCTTCAGAGGCAGCCCTATGTGTAACGCATTGTAGTAAACTAACCTTGAGGTTACTAGAGCTGGTGAAAGGCACTCCGAGCCACTGAGGCCACCTGAGCCTTGAGCAACAGCAAAGTATCCAGGAGTACTCCCAAGCTACGAACCTGCTCCTTCAGAGGAAGTGTGACCTCTCACCCATCTGGTCTTGGAAACCACCCACTAACAGTGCCTCAGTCTTTGAGCTTCAGTTCGTTGGTTCTTACTCAGTACAGTACTGAGTCAAGACACTGGTCTAGCACTTCTACTGCCTCACCTGCAGATGTAAAGGAGAAATAGAGCTGAGTGTCATCAGCCTACTGCTGACAATGTACAGTGGCACCTCTACTTACGAATGACTCTACTTACAATTTTTTCTACTTACGAAGGGGGGGGGAAAGGTAAAAAAATGGCGGCAGGCTTACGAAATTTTCGACATCCGAACAGCTGCCCTGCGCTCACCGCCACCGGTGGATCGAGCCCTCGCTGCTGCTGCAAGGCTGGCCTTCTGCAGGCCTCGCAGGATCGGGGCCTCACCACCGCTGCGAGGCCGGCCTTCTGCCAACCTCGCGGGATTGGGTGCTTGCCGCCGCCGCGAGGCCGCCTCTCCTGCCCTCTGCTTCTCTGCTCGGAGTGCAACCGGAGCAGCCATGCGGAGGAAGCGCCCTCCGCCCCTCCACTTTCTCCACTATGAGCTTCCTGTTCTTACATCATCATCCTCAATAATAACAATAACAACAATAGTAAGTTCTTTAAGTAGATAGTGAGGTATATAGCCCAGGTGGTCAGAAGGTAAATCAAGGGTTATTCTTAGTTCCTAGGTAATTTGCAGTAGTTTGGCAAAAATTTCAGATTCCTATTAATGTGCTGCACTTCTTCAAGGGAGCTCTCTGGCCAACATAAGTGAGCCTACTTTATCCTTATATAAAGTTTAAACCAATAGGTTTGACTGAAAGTTAGGAAAGCTAGTGACTGTCTCAAGGCCATATTGTGTTTCGTTGATGAGGTCTGTTGAACCACCACATTCCATCTTATACCACACTGACAGCTGGGGAGGTTGCCTCAGGGATGCTGGCTCATTCATAGGTTCCCTCATTCCACAACAGAACCGAATTGCATCAAATTAGGGCAAAGTGTACCTTGCCCATCAGGGAGGGATCTAGCGTAATTTTTTTTTTATATGTGTTCACACTGCGTGCGCAGATGTCACAGCCTTCCTCCATAACCGCTGAACCGAATTGCATCAAATTAGGACACAATGTTCCATGCCCATCAGGGAGGGATCTGGCATAATTTTTCACCTTTCACACCTAAAATAATGATTAAATACAAAAAAGTGGTGCCGAAATTATACATCACCAGCAGAAGCTCTGAAGACTCCAGCAGCATCCAATAGAAGGGCATATCGCGCACTGTCACCAGCAAAAGCTCTGAAGTACGGCGCCAAATAATGACATCATCAACCGAGCAACTGAAACCACCAAGGTGCCATTACCAGACAACCCACAGAGTCAGGCCGGGGCCAAGGAATGGAGATACAGGGCGGAGGCCTCGGCTCACATTTAAATACTAGCCCAAGCCAAGGCCGACAGACTGGGCCTTGCCTCTACTTTACAGACTAGGCCTTGGCTCTATTTTACAGCCTACGGACTAGGCCTCGGCTCCACTTTACAGACTAGGCCTCAGCTCTACAGCCTACAAACTAGGCCTCTACTCTACTTTAAATACTATCCCGAGTGGAGCCCTGGGTGGGGGATGGGGGGAGGAGGGGCCCGAATAGGTCATGGGCTGACGTAGGGTGGGGGGAGCCACAGGGTGGGGGTAGGGGGGGACAGGATACCTCATGGGTCGCTACAGGATGGGAGTAATCACAGGGATGAGACACAACAACGGGGGGGGGGACACATAGTCCTGGGGGGAACGGACACATCCTCCTCCTTTCCTGGGAAACAAGGACCCAAAGTCAGGCACAGCAAACAATCATAAAATAATAATAATAATAATAATAATAATAATAATAATAATAATAATAATAATAATAAAACAGATCCAAGGACAAAGTTCATACATCCGCAAAAGCATATTACATCAAAACAGGTAGGTAGCCGTGTTGGTCTGAGTCGAAGCAAAATAAAAAAAATCCTTCAGTAGCACCTCAAAGACCAACTAAGTTTTTATTTTGGTATGAGCTTTCGTGTGCATGCACACTTCTTCAGATACCGTATCTGAAGAAGTGTGCATGCACACGAAAGCTCATACCAAAATATAAACTTAGTTGGTCTTTAAGGTGCTACTGAAGGATTTTTTTTTTATTTTACATCAAAACAGTAACCAAAAACAAGTTATGCAACCATTACTATTCAAAACACAAATGACATCAATACTCCCCCCCCAAAAAAAACCCACAGCAACGTGTGGCCGGGTCAGCTAGTTAAATAATAATTTTTTTGACATGATCCACTTCTCTTTTGACTGCCTTGTTCTAAAATTCTGTTTTTTGTTGTTTTTGTTGTAGTATTCCGTCCAATATCAGCTAAAGCCAAGCTCCGTATGAATCCACGATCTGATGTTGACTTTTCTGCACCAAAACTAGATCTAGATGTGAATCTTCAGGATATAGCCATTGAACTTAATAAACCACAGGTAACTTTCCAGAAATGATTTGAATTGAAATAAACTTCATTTTTCTCATTGACCCGGAAGCACATTATAATTTGACATTTGAAAACTTTCCCTGTTGCAGATGAACTTTCTAAAATACAGTGGTACCTCAGGTTACAAACACTTCAGGTTACAGACTCCGCTAACGCGGAAGTAGTACCTAGAGTTAAGAACTTTACCTCAGGATGAGAACAGAAATTGCGCGGCAGCGGGAGGCCCCAATACCTCAGGTTAAGAACGGTTTCAGGCTAAGAATGGACCCCCGGAACGAATTAAGTTTGTAACCAGAGGTACAACTGTAATAACAATAATATAATGATGATAATGTACACACACACACACACACACACACACACACACCCCTACAGCTGATCTTTATATGTACCGTAGATGGTGTCCCCCTGCTTGCATTGCTTCCCACCCCCTCTCGCTGCCCCAGTTTCCCTCCCCACAACTGTAGTGTGTTTTCTTCCACGCTTCCAAACCACAAAAGAGTTGGACTGTCTCCCCTCTGCCTCTCCCATCCATAGCTTCCCTCCAAAAGAATCTCTCTCTTCCCACCCTACCCCATTTATCTTTCTTCCCACCCTCTCTATTGCCATCATCTGCTACAAAATGTCTTCCTGGGGGCCAGAGATGGTGCAAGGAGAGGCCCTCCACTTCAGGTCATGGAAGCACCTCCCTCTCCTATCCTCCTCCTTGGTTGACCCAGTCAAATTCAGGTGGATTTCTGCAAGGGCTGAATTCCAAATTCAGGCTCATTCCATGTGCCTCTTCCACCTACTAGTGGCTCAGACAGACAGTACAAATTATATAGAGAAAGAATTACCAGATTTGTGTTCCTCATGTTGTACACTGCCCTAGAATCTTTTGATAAAGGGTGGCATAAAAATGAATTGCATAAATAAATAAATAAATTTAATTTAACTGAATTGTCAGGCCAACACATTTCATTCATTTCTGTGTACATAATACCATATTATACAATGAGAGCAATAATACATTGAATGCATAAATCACATATATCAAAAGAGACTGAATCTAATTATACAGCCAACTCAGCTCAGTATTCAAAAACCTGGCTGCATTGATAAATTATTCAATATACTAAATAGTAACAAACAATGAAATAAACTATGTAATCTTATGGTCCATGAGAGGCTATCCCAGGGACTGTAGGAAGCATTGGACCATCCTTTCCAAGGGCAGAGAGAGTGTTCCACCCTCAGAGAGGGAGATCCAGTGTCGAATGCCCCTTCTCCAGTACCACAGAAACTACTGCGGATCTCACCCTTATGCTAGGGGTCGATCCAGCAACTTCTCAGTTCTCTGACATGCCCTCCTCCCCAAGCAATGGCAAAAAACTACCCCCATCTAGTTCTCAATGAGAAGGAAAATAATTTTTTGGAAAGGAAGGAGTGCAAGAACATTTGTCTGCCCTCATGCGTGCCCTGCTGGCAAGGAGCACAGCAGGGCATTGAATGAAGTCTATCAGCTGCCTTAGGTCTTTCCTCCCTATGCCTAAAATAGTACTTAAAATATACTGTAATAAAGTTTAGAGGCAACTTGTTGCCACCTGCTGGATATCAGAGCAATATGCAGGAAAAATACAGTATATTGTAGACCTACTCACAGTGACCCCCACCCCCAGAGCAAGGCCTGAGCCAAGAAGGGGAACAAACAGGACAGGACATTCTGGGGTTTAAGAATTGGCCACAACTATTGATTCCAGATGTAGGCTGGATTTGGCCTAGGCATTGGGTGTATATCCCTCACATCCCCTCACATATGACCCTCCTAAGCTGGTGAAGTAAGCTCTATGGCTCATCTGCTGCACGTCTTGGCTTTTGGGATAGGATGAAGCTGTTGAGGAAGTTTCTTCTTTTGCCTGGCTTCTTATCAGAAAGAAGTTTCAGCATGCACTTCAGCTCATTGGTAAAGACTATATAGTGCTAGTATCAGTTGGAGATATTGTTATTCATTGGGAACATCACCAAGTCAGAACAAGAGCCTTGTCAACAATTCTCTGGGTCAAATGGGGAAATTTCTATGTTATGTTAATGTAATGTTGAAAATCAATAATAATTTATATTTAAAACAAATAATGGTTTGGCTCAATTCCTTCTGGCAAGATACTTAGGACAGTGTCTGACATTAAAGGTTTTCCTTCTCTGTCTTTGCTTCTACAGCAGTCGTCCTTTTGAATGGACAATTTGCAGTACAGGATTAACTGCTCATTTTGGGATATAAACACTTGATTATGAGCATTCACGTGTCTTCCTTCACTGAGTGAGTGAGAAAAATGAGATTTTCTGCAAATTTCCATTTACTCAGTAAAAATAACAAAATTCTGTTTCACCCAGTAGTTAATCTATGATCAGTTAATCTGTGTCTCTAGAGCAGAACATGCTTTCACTCACGCATTTGTCATGTTTAGTGTGATTTTCTTTTTTGGCAAGATGATGGTTAATGCAGAATCCTACTTGTATACCTGCATTTCTCCATTAAATACATTATTGGCAGTTTAAAAAAGAAAGTTCTGCTAACAAATAGCTTGTACTAAAAATAATGTTTTTAAGATTCTGTTATAATTTTTTTGTAAGAAAACTCCTAAGTGTAACATTTTTTTTCCTGCAGTATTTCAGTATTATGGAGCTCCTTGAATCAATTGATATGATGACTCGAAATTTACCATACAGGAAATATAGGCCAGATGTTCCTGTTCACAACAATGTCAAGAAATGGTAACATATCCAATTTTTTTCATAGCTTGCTTCTAAAAATTACCTGTGAGGTTTTTTTTATTACACTGTTCTTTTTGAGAAAAAAAATCAGACATGAATTCATTTTCAAATATATTTTCCAGGAGGGTTTTAGCTCATCTCTTGTACATATTAATTCATATGTCTTTAAGATGTGTATTGAAATGTATGCACAACGTAATTACAACAGATTTCAGACTGTTAAACAAGATAAGTGCTGTCCAGTGTAATACTTGGAGTAAAGTCTTTAAAATCAGTGGACATAAGTTAGTCATGAATAACTCAGGTTCGTTTTTTTTTAGTAGGTCTGTTTTGAGCATGGAGATGAGCATATTACTTAATCTGGTACAACTCTGTGATTAGTGATGAGCATATGTCCCTCATTTCTGTTCTACTGCTTTTCTTTTGGAGGCTTTAAAAAAAGTTAACACTGCCTGTCTTCAGAAGGCCTCTATTCTGTGGAAGAAACAAAAAGTATCACCTAGAGCCACTTTCTTTTTTACTATGGCTTTTCTGAATTTGTAACTGGTTGGCGGACCAAACTCAAAGAGTACTCATTATTGGTTCCACATCAACCTGAAATAAAGTGACAAGTGGGGTGCCTTAGGGTTCTGTCTTGGGCCTGTTGACGGGATGCAGATGGCAATAAGCCGGGAGGGGTAGCTAATGCCACAGAAGACAAGATTGGGGTTCAAAATGACCTTAGCAGATTGGAGAACTGGGGCCAAACTAACAAAATGAATTTCAGTAGGGACAAATGTAAGGTTCTGCATTTAGGCAGGTAGAACCAGCTGCACAAATATAAGATGGGGGACACCTGACTTGCCAGTAGTACATGTGAAAAGGATCTAGGGGTATCCACAAGCTTAACATGAGGCAGTTAGTATGATGAGGCAGCAAAAAAAAGCAAATGGTATTGTAGGCTGCATCAACAAAAGTATTGTGTCCAAATTAAGAGAAGTAATAGTGCCATTCTATTCTAACTTACGTCCAATTCTGGGCACCACAATTTAAGAAGGATATTTACAAGCTGGAACGTGTGCTGCAGGGGGCAACAAAGATGATCAAGGGGAGTCTGCTCCCTGAAGTGTAGCTTTGAGAAGTTGCTGATGATACAAATGGGTTGGGTATTACCCCTCATCACGTGACAGAGGCAGGAGAGCAAAGACTTCTGGGAGGAAGGTGCAGTCCCCTCAGTTTTTTCAGATTCGCCAAGCAGCATCAGACATCAATCTTAGACAGAAAGGAAAATGTGTGCATATGCCTACCCCCCCCCCCCCACTCCCGGCTCAAAATGTGCAGTCTAAACAAAAATATATAGTAAATCCCCCTCCTTCCCATATTACTGCACATCACAGTAGAGATGGGTACCATTTGTATCATCAGCAACCTCTCTCAAATCTACGCTTCAAAAGGTAAGACCAATTGTCCTATTTGAGATGGTTGCTGATGACCCGAATGAGTTGGGACATACCACAGCTTTGCCCAACTGCAGTTAAGATGACTAAAGCACCTGTTGAAGTACTATGCGGCCAAAGGCAGCATCAGCTGAAGCCAACATTTCCCGGGGACAACAGAGGGCTCAGACAAAAGTAAATACAGGGAAATAGAACCCAGAAACTGACAGTTCCTTCTCCAAGGGTGGGGGCCCAAGTATGGAAATACAGAGGGGAGGGAGCAACACTCCCTGGGGACAACAGAGGGCTCAGACAAAAGTGCATGCTGGGAAACAGAACCCAGAAGCTGGCAGTTCCTTCTCCAAGGGTGGGGGCCAAGGTATGGAGAAACGGAGAGGCGCCAACACTCCCCATAGACAACAGAGGGCTCAGATAGGGGTGGGGGGGAGGGGGCTCGATAGCTCATGAGTCAGGACAGAGTGGGGCCAGTCACAGGGATGTGCTGTGGGGGGGGAGGGGACTCAATAGCTCATGGGTCGGGACAGGCTGGGGGCAGTCACAGGGATGAACCAGGGGAAAGAACCACAGCAATGCGTGGCCGGGCCAGCTAGTGATTCTGTGAAATGTTACACATTCCAAAAATGGAAAGCTGGACAAATATGGATTCTGCTGAAATATTGGAGCTGTTGTGGTAAAAGTTCCAAAAAATTGGTAGGGGATAATTCCATAAGCATCCCATAAGAGCATATTAAACTTTTGTGTGCTTTGGAGGAAAATCAATAACTGGGTTCTTTTGCACCAACTTAAGACTCATAATAAGATGTGTTTTAAAAGGAAAAATCATTTTTCATATTGTGCTTTCCCAAAATGTTTTCTTTTTCCCCATTAGGTGGAAGTACAGTATACTTGGCATTCTTGAAGTAAATGTCCAACCGAAGTTACAAATGTGGTCTTGGGAACATATTCGTTACCATAGGAATAAAGTGAAGAGCTATAGAGATCTGTACAAAACAAAAATAACATCAAAGAAGCCTGCTGAGGAATGTTTGAACATGCTGGAAGTTAGTACTTTGAAATTACTGTTAATTTGGAGATTAACTTTTATAATAAACACGAAAAATTCTGTCTGCTTTTCTGACAGTTTTCTAAATGCTGGTGTTGTATATTTATTTACATATTATGGTACACCATTTTAGTTCGTGGGGCATCATATCCAATGGAAAGGGTGTTCACCCTGTCGCGAGACACTAGACAGGAGCAAAACTTGAGGGAAGCAGGCTGGACTCCCTCAGTTTTTCCGCCTCTCTAGACGCAGGCAGTACGTTCCTCCGGGCTCTCCTGACTCAGTTAAGTTTTTTACTAGTTTCTGAACCCCCTTTTATTCCTTTAGATTTACCTTCTCATCGTTTTAGTTTTACAGTTCTTTGTCTGCGCGTTGTGCCCCCCCCCACAAAAAACCCTTTCTGTTGCTTTTTACGTTTGGTTGTTCCGCTTATCTGCCACCTTTCTTTTATTCCTTAGTTGTTTACTTACATTGATAAATTTTCCAGAACCGGTGTCCTTGCCGCAGTACCAATTGCCATTCCTGCCTTCAGGCGCAGCGGCCCACTGCCAGCGCGCTCTTATTCTTTGCTTCTGTTGCCACTGCCATTTTTCTGGGGTCACAAGTGTATTTCTGTCTTTCATTTTGGTGTGTGCGCTACTTGTGTGACTGGTGATGTGGCATTTGCATTCTCCTGCCCTGATTTAAAAACAACTTGGCTACCTGCTCCCGGTTTGCTGTTTTTACACCGGCAAAGGCATGAGCGTTCCTGTTACGTCCCTGCCTGACTGCTTGTATTGGCCTTTGATCTTGAACCCTGCCTGCCTGCCTGCCTTCCAGTTTGCTTTGGCGGCGATGGAGTGCCTGCCCCTCGTCCTCATCCCCCCAGTCGGCAGCTGTGACAAGGAGAGAGTGTGTAGCTTCTGTTTCCCTCCCACTCCTGCTCCACGGTGTGCCAAACCGAGTTGAGTGCTTTGGCGTAAGGCTTTTGCCTGCCTTTTCTCCTGGTCCACGGAGTGGCAAACGGAGACCTTTGGGCTGAACATATATATTCCTCCTCCCGGTCCACATATGGCAAACGGAGTTGAGTGTTTATTTGGTGAAAATCAGAGGCTGTTTGTCTCTCTCTCTCTCTCTGTGTGTGTGTGTGTGTGTTGCGTTGTGGTGCGTTGTGGTGCGTGCGTGCACCTCTGCCTCTTTGCTGTTCTAATAGCACATGAAGAACACTTGTGGCTGAAGGAGCCCACCTCCAAAAAAGCAAAGCAAAAATGAGCATAGTGTCCTCTAATCTGGGAGATTTGCTAAAACTGCTCCCCCAGACCTTCCAAAGAAGCGTCTTTCTTCCATAATTTTATCTCAGCCCCAGGCTTGCAATACAAAGCAAGCCTCAGCTCCTAAAAGTTCTTCCACTCTGTCAAATGCTAAGACTATACTGCCACCTGCTGGCTAGGGACAGATTGATGCTTTATTGGATTCTGAGCCAGAATTCTTAGGTTTTTTGGCAGAACAGGGACAAGAGTGTCATGTTCCCTCTCCAGCCACTTAAGGTGCCCCACCCCCACCCCCATTTCTCAAACCTTTCCAGCCTCATTGATTGAGCAGTTAAAGAAAGCCCTAATTGCTTAACTGTCCTCTGAATTGCATTTAACTTACTTCCGAAGAAGCAGCCTAAGTTTTTTTTTTAAAGGAACCCATTCTGCCACCCGGGGGGGGGGGGCAGTTGGAGTTGGATCTTAGGATCTCTTCCCCTAACCCCTTCATCTCTATGGGAAAAGAGGCTAAGGATGAGTTTTCTTTTCCTTCCTCTCCAGCCTCTTTGCTAGAAGCAGAAGTTGATGATGATTAGAGTGATGGTTTTGTTCAATATAAATCCTTTTCTTTAAGATTGTTCCAAGAGGCTAGTTCCCCCATCCTGAAACGTAAGATAATGTACACATTGGAATTATCAACTCAGTCTTATAAAATGTTAGCCTCAAAACCATAGGGTGAGGTGTCTGTACTAATAGCCACACCTCAGCTAACTTTATGTTGGTGTCATCAGTATTGAAGGTGGTGGTTAAGTCTGAGCTTGACACGCCTATATATTCTAAAAAGAATAATGCCCTGGCTGATGAGTTATATGATATGGATCCTGAATTCATGGCATATATTAAGATCCTTGCCATAGACTGACTGGTGTTAAATCTTTCATCTCGTCATCTGATCTCCCAGGAGGGAGATGCTCAAATCCGGGACGTGACTGACAGGAGGATGGAGTTCGCTCCATGTAAATTCATGAAGCAGCTGCCCTTTCCTTAAGAGCTTCCTGTGTTGCTTCGTCATGTGACTAAGCATGCGTTGTGTGGCTTGAGGACTTATTGCAATCAACACCAAATTCTGATTAAGCTACTAAAGGCTCAAGCCTTTATGGATGATGCCCCTATGGATCCATTCAATTTTCAGCTAGAGCGGTGGCGTCTCAGGTAGCGGCTAGTCATACCTTGTGGCTAGAGCTGGAATGCGGATGCAGAGTCTAAGGTGAACCTTTCTACCATTCCCTTTTCTGGCGGTTACCTTTTTGGGGATTGAAAGTTGTCCTTGTTGAATCAAAGGAAAAATGGAAAGTTTTGCTAACCCAGAGAGATTACAAGTGACCAGCCAGTTGTTTCTCACCAAATACTTCTCAATCTCAGTCCTTTCTCCCCTTTTGAACCTAAATAGACAACGTTTTGTCAACGTTTTCAAGGGAGGCAAGGGTTCCAGCGGTTCCAGGCTTCCTCAAATGCAGACAACCAACCAATGAACCCAGTGGCATATGTTGTTGGCGGTTCATCTTTCTAGCTTTCTTCCCACCTGGCAAAAGTCTGTCTCTGACTGCTGGGTTAAGGAAATTGTTTCAGAAGGTTACCTAATAGACTTCATTTTGGTTCCTCCCAATCGTTTTATCCCTTCCTCACTACCAAAATACAAACTTTGTCTTCAAGCTGTTTGGTCTTCGATTCACTATCTTCATTCCATGGGAGCTATGGTTCCAGTTCCTTCACACCAGCGTCTTCGTGGGGTCTACTCCATATTCTTCGTTGTGCTCAAAAATAGGACAGAAGAAATGGTGCCTCAATCTCCTAGTGAAAGCGCCAACCTTTCAAGAAGTGCTGAAAATATCATCCTCCTCAGCGCCCTCTTGGATACAGTGAAGGGGGAAGTGTTTCTCCAGAGAGGATAGTCAAGATCAAAGTGGCAGCATCTCTCTTGATTTCATTGAAATTAATGTCCATCAAATTTCTTATGAGGCAGCCTGCCATACTTCCAGACTTCTTCTGTGTGTCTTATTTCATTTATTTATACTTCCATTCTGACCCCTAAAGCCCTAATCTTCCTTTACTTTCCCCAAAGCATCTTTCTATTTTCATAGCCCCTATTTTGCCTACTCCTAATTTCAAGTCACCATTTATATTTAGTCATTAAGTTTGAATTGTACTAGTACAGAAATGAAGGATTAATATATAAAGGAGGACTCTACTGGGCTCCGATTCTTTACTTTTCTCTATAGCATTCTGTAATTTGATTTCTGGTCTCCTGTGATAGGACCTACCTAAAGCCACCCAGCCTCTTTCCTATATCCCCTGTGTCATTCCCTTCAGTACTCCTGAAATTTGTGTTTTACTATGGTGCCTTTTCAGCAAAGGGTTTGGTGGTAATTTAAATACTAATGAATTTATTATGGCATAAGCTTGTGTAGACTATGCAAGAAGTGTTACCTTGGCAGGTTGAGGGAGGAATTGTAAACAGTGAGATTAGAGGGAAATGAAATGAAAAGTACAGTGTGTAATTGCTACATTAAAGTTTAAATATATGTAACTATTCACAGTAGTATCCATGATAATACAAATATCATTTAACCTTGATAAATTGTAACTCAACTGTTTCACAACTTTCTCTCACAACTTCCTCTAACTGACCAGGGTGGTGGTGGGAGAGATCTATCATAACATTTCTCTATTCATAAATAATTATGGAGGAGTCGTCTTGCCATTACTCTGTGTAGTGACATTTTATGTTACTTTCAACCCCCTTTATAGCAACTAGAGAAGACCTTGGACATATTCAACATCACTCTGGCAAGACAACAGGCAGAATTTGAGGTAACGGCTCTAAAATGAATTTGATTTTATGGAAACCACGAGTTAGTTGCTTAACATCTTTGAGGGTAAAAAGCTTCTGTTTGCTCCTAGCTTGGGTTAATACGTAAAAAATATTCAACAACAGCAAGCTCAAATTAAACTTCCGTTGAATAATTTCTGTATATACATTTCAAATAAGTTCTAGTATATACTGTACCTCACTCTTGGCATCTCCTTTTGGGATGTCTATAGATTCAACAATTAAATTTTCAAGTTATAGTTACTTATTAATATGTTGCCAAGATAGTAGTCCCAATATAATTTAAATTACCAAGCAATAACATAGGGTTGCACTTGCTGCTCCAGAGCTCCCACATTCTGATACAGATCTTCACACACCTTGCCTGATTTCTATACACTTGCCCTATTCACCCCACACCAGCAAAAAAAGAAATGGGGGACAGTGTTTTATGTTGTTTTTTTTGGTGGTGTTATGTTGCTAGGGAAAGGTAAAAGGACCCCTAACCATTAGGTCCAGCCGTGACCGACTCCTGGGTTGCGGTGCTCATCTCGCATTATTGGCCAAGGGAGCCAGCGTACAGCTTCTAGGTCATGTGCCAGCATGACAAAGCCGCTTCTGACGAACCAGAGCAGCACACGGAAATGCCATTTACCTTCCCGCTGAGTGGTACCTATTTATCTACTTGCACTTTGACGTGCTTTCGAACTGCTAGGTTGGCAGGAGCTGGGACTGAGCAACTGGAGCTCACCCCATCACGGGGATTCAAACAGCCGACCTGCTGATCGGCAAGCCCTAGGCTCTGTGGTTTAACCCA
This sequence comes from Zootoca vivipara, assembly GCF_963506605.1. Classification (NCBI taxonomy): domain Eukaryota; kingdom Metazoa; phylum Chordata; class Lepidosauria; order Squamata; family Lacertidae; genus Zootoca; species Zootoca vivipara. Next base: position 4,570,689 of record NC_083286.1, read on the forward strand.
CAGTGCCACCCACGTCCTGTATGTTGCTGGTTCCCCCTAAATAGATTTCCTGATCCCTCCATATCAACAATGAACCTTAAAAATAATAACAAAGGAGGCTAGCTCTTTGTTTTCTTGCCTCCCCTTCCTTTGATAAAAAGGGAGAGATTGGTGTGATGCGGCTTGGGGGAATACCTTCTGTGTCACAATAGGGGTAAATGGAGGGGGTGATGTTTATGTTCTTTTTATTTGAGGCTGCTTGAGTTGAGGTACTTCCATTGCAGGAGGTTGGACTAGATGACACTCAGAGATCCCTTCCAAATCTGTGGTTCTGTGAGCATCCCACAGTAGTATTCTCAAACCGCTTCCAACTCCACCCCTAGCTTTCTCTCCTCCTCTGTACTTCTCAAGACAGCAAAACAGGCTTTTCTGCACTGCGAGGACACTTCCAAATTGCTTCACTTCCCCTTTAAAGCAGCTCATTTAAAAGTTAGGATTGCCTCGAAAATGGGAGAGAGTTGTGTTAAGGCTTGAGGCAAAACATTGGTTGGAAAAGGGGGAGGAGGAGCTTCTGATGGGGCACTGCAATCCTCACCATGTCTACTCAGAAGTAAATCCCATTCACTTCAGTGGGACTCGCTGTCAAGTAACTCAGAGTCAATCTAGGATTGTTGGTTCTGAGGAGAGGATAGGATGTAGAGAAAGCAAAGTAAGGAGGTAGTAAAGAAAGAAAAAAGGGGGGAACCCTCTGAAGTAGCACTTGTGTGTGTGTTGGCTCTTGTGGATTCACAACAAGTGAAATTGCCATCTTGAGCAAAGGTGAAAGAAGCAAGGGACCAGACACCTAGTGGAAGGTGCATACTATGAATCTGAAGTCTCAATGCCAGCCTAGCCATGTTTACTAGGAAGCAAGTTTTTTTTAGCAGGATCTTGGGGGAACTGAGTTCCCTTATCTTTTAAAAAATAATTTTTGGGGGGGCTGGAACAGATATACACCGAATGCCTAATCCAAAAATCCATCTACATCTCTAATCAATAAAGTTGTGGCCATTTCTAACCCAGATCATTGTCTGCTTGAGTTTATTGCCGTAATCATTTCTTACATTTAGCCACTGCCCGGGGGGGCGGGGGGGGCACTGTACTGCACCCGTGATCTGTCTGTCTAGCCATTTATTTATTTATTTTGTGATGAGTTCTCCTACTTTTTCCCCAAGAAAGAAACATTGGCTCTATTGAATAAAGATATTAAATGTTAAATGTTAAATAAGATTGTGTTGTTTTGCATAATAGGCAACTAAGGCTGGATTAAAGATTTTCAAAGCAGGGGCTAAACAAGATGATGAAGACTCTGGTGGCTGGTTCAGTTGGATGTGGGGTTGGACTGGAGGAAAAGGCAAGGAATCCACACAAGAACCCAAAGGTATGTATATGTCTATTTTGATTTAGCAATATTGTGCATGTTCCCAAATTGCACAGGTTGGGAATAATATGCAGTCAACAGGCCAGAGGCCTGCTGAAACTGACAAGTCTTCAAATAGTGTATAAATGCCATCAAAGAGTCTGGAGATCATATCTTGCAATGCTCCTATGGGGAATACCCTGGTTTTTGTTTTGTTTTTTAAAAAAACCAGCTAGCTGCCAAACCCTGCAGAGAACTACCGGTACTTTTGTAGACTGGAGATCCAGGGACCATCCAATTGTGCTGCAGCAACTATTAAGAACGTAATGAGTTCTTTATGTTAAGAGATTTAACTCTTAAATGAAGGGGGTTTTTTATCTTGGAATTTCAATTTCCTAAGATAATACAAGACCTTCGACTTCTGTATCAGTACCAGCCTTCCTATAAGTAAAGCTGAAATTGTTGGATTTCTACCTTTTTAATTCAGACTGCTTTTTTCCATGATGGATATAAACTCAAATCAATTATCTGTCAGAAAGTCATTAGCTATATCTGAAATAGGCAAGTTGTATTTGCTGAATTTCTGCTTATTTACTGAATTCCCCCTGAATATTTAGTGCATTTTAATTCCTTACAAATTTGAGGTGATTTGTACTCAGTATGAAAATTGGTACAAAAGATCTCTTGGTTAAGGGATAGAAGCATTGGTAACTTTGAGGCTGGGCTACTGTAATGCACTCTATTTGGGCTGCCTTTGGGTATGGTTTGGATGCTAGCTAGTACAAAATGTAGCAGCCAGACTGCTTATGGGGACTTTGGATCGAAAGCATGTTAAATCATTGTTAAAACAGCCGCACTGGCTGCCCATCTACTACTGAAACAGGTTCAAGGTTGAAAGCTCTGAACAACTTAGGTCCATGGTGTCTTATCCCTTATATCCCTTGATCACTTAGATCATCTGCAGGAGTGTTGTTGCTCATTCCCTGTGTTGGTGAGGCTCATTTGACAACAACAAGAAACTAACTGAGCCTTTAGTGTCATCAGCCCTGTGCTCTGTAGAATACTCTACCAGCTGGGATTCAGCAGATGCATTCTGTGCCAGTTTTTAAATGCCTGCTGAAAATGTTTCTGTTCCACCAGGCCTTAAATTTACCAGTAAATTTACATTCTTCCACAATGGTTAATTAATGTTTGTTTTTTATGACATAGTGGTATATAAGTGTTTTAGTAGAAGAAACAGAAAGAAAAGGACAAATTCTAGCTGTATTCTATTGCTGGTGTTAAAATTTGAACTGAACTTTAAGACTGTCTTGTATCTTCAGTATTTATATACAGGGTGTAATAGAAGACTGCTTTTTGGCTCACTATTGTTTAATCTCCACAAAAATGAAGGCTTTCAGTAGCTTTCTTGGCCCCATCCCCCAGTTGGCAGTTAAATTATGCAGACAATTCGGCTCTTATTTCATTATCTGAAGTAGGTGTAAGAATATTGCTATCTAAATTTGAAATTTATTCTAAACAGGAAGGCTGATCTATTAGATATAAGAGCAAAATATTTGTGTTTGCCAAAAGGGGTAGGCAGCATAAATGATTCTTAGATGGCTATATTATCAAACAATGTAACTAATTTAAATACTTAGAGCTTAAATGTGGAAGCCACTTATGGCATCTCCCCTTTTATTGGAAGCTGTAGAGGTCATCTGATAGAATCAGTGATAAATGTTTTTGCTGCTAAACATTGTCCTCTATATTGTGTACAGGGCAATCACAATTTACACTGACTTACACAATCACAGCTTTATGCAGACCACAAAAAAAAATAGAAGGGGGGGGTGATCCTTGGTTACTAAGCTTGGAGGCTCTTGAGAGATCTTGCAAAGAAAACCACGGAAACAGCTTGCTTACTGAGCAGTTGTGTGAGGTCTCTGGGAGGCTCCTGCAGCATCTCACAGGATCTCAGGCAGCCTCAGTCTCATGAGATCTTGGACAGTGGGGACAGTTCCTGGGGTTCTTCTGACTGCACAAGTTTGCCTTTCCTCCAGGAATGTAACCCTTGCAAAAATTGCAGTTACACTCTATTGCCCTTTATACATTTTTAAAGGAATAAAGTCCTCCATTGATTTCAGAATTTGGGTGAAGGTCAATCTGATTATTTTCAAAGGTGATTTTAAAAATCTAAATAGTTTAGGAAACATCACAATTTTAAATTTTGATTATTTGCAGTTTTATTTTGGGCAGTAGGGCACCTTGAAGTGGGATAGTATTCCTCCTATTGCTTGAAAGCAAGAAATCAGCACTCCAAAGGAACCTCTCTATTATCCATTCCTTCTGAAAATTAAGATACTTTAACTTTTTTTTGATTTATCTTGTACTGATGATTCACTACAAAGAATACAAGTCTGACTGACAGACACATTGGGTTGCATCCAAAGGTTCTCTTCCTCTGATGAAAGGAGGCTCTTCCATTCACTGTAAAGTACATTTGGATTCATCCATTATGTTGTACCCTTGATAATGCAGGGTTTTGAATTGGTGGCTGAATGAACTTGCTCTGAGATCAAGTCTTCAGTCTTATGACATTGCCTCTATGAAAAGGCAAAGCAGCATCAGTTTACAACTTTTATTAAATTATAATAATTAAAAAACCTATGTAGTGTGTCAGGTATGCCATGATGCATTATGAGAATTGAGGGTTTTTTTATACGGAATGCATTAACTGCATGATGTCTACGACTATAGTGTCTCATACCAAATGTAAACGAACTGTGAAAAAGACACTATGAATCAAAAATTGATACACTATATGTACCTTTCCTTGTTTATTTGTTTTGTAACATAATAAAATCTTTAATAAAAACTACTAATAATAATTTTTTGAAATGGTAGGCATATATGTACCTTTCCTTGTTTATTTGTTTTGTAACATAATAAAATCTTTAATAAAAACTACTAATAATAATTTTTTGAAATGGTAGGCATTGAACAGCTTATGACCCCACAAGAAAAGAATAAATTATATGCAGCAATCGGCTATAGTGAAACAGCTGTTGATCCAACATTGCCCAAAACGGTAGGTATTATTTGGTTTGTATAGTATAGCATTTGACTTTATCTAAAGTCATGGTATTTTACAAAAGAAGAACAATGATTTTCAAGCTTTCAGAGTCACATGATCAGTATGCAAGTAAGATGTAGGACAGAGTGGGGGGAATCACAGGAAAGAACCACAGCAACGCGTGGCCGTGCCAGCGAGTGTCATATAAAATTTGGAATGCCATGTTTTAAAAACACATTTTGCACGCCTTAAATTCTGAATACAATTTGAATATTTTTTAGTCCTCAAAGTCTCATGTTAGATGCAGTTACAGTCATATGCTAGTCTGACAGTATTACATACATGTCATACATCTAACTCTTCCTGTGCAATGAATTTTTGAATTGTGAGCTGAGTTTTTTAAATCCAGTTCAGTGTTTTTACATTAAAATACATGCAAAAAAATGCAGTTGGAACTGGATCTCATAATGAGTTTCTTTTGGTTTCCCTGCCTATCCTTTTCCCTTGTGTGTGTGTTTGAGAGAAAGGGTGGATTTTTTTCCTTTACTTTCTGTTAGTTCAAAAGCTCATATAATTGATTTTATTAGTCAGGTATCAATATGAAACATCTTACATGTTGACCACATATATATATATCTTGCAGGGTCAGACTATTTTTGTCCAATTTTAGTCTTGTCTGAATTTTTTGTGGGCAAAATCCTGAAACCAGGGTGTGATTCCAGGGTATGTGGCAATGTAGGGGAATTTTTTTTTGGGGGGGGGACAATGGGGGGACAAACGAGCAAGCAGGTGCTTGTCGAAATAGCAGCTCTTCTTTCTTCTGTACCCCTTTAACTCTAGAAGCCCTGCTTCTCTAGCAAAGGGGCAACCAGAACTCTGCCACTGCCATATTTCTTCCGCCCAGAGTTCCTTTATAACTGTTAAAAAAGAAGAGGTTTTCATTCACCTCCCCTCAAACCCCCCTCCAAAAAGGCCACTGCAATTAGGAATGGCAGTTAGGGAACCTATTTTGGTTCAAGCCTACTGTCAGGAGCCCTGAATTTCATATTATAAAATTGTATTCAAGTTTGTATTTTATAGATATATTTTGCTAATCACGATATATATTTGTTAATTTCTACAGTATGAAGCCATCAAACTTTATGTAAAACTGTTAAGCATGACTGTGTCAATAAGGGAAAACAATCAGAAACCTGAGCTGCTAAAAGTTGCACTGATAGATCTGCGTACAGCAGTAACTCAACGACCTGGTGCTGAAGCAATAAGGTAGACATTTGTGGCATTCATATTTATTCCTTGAAACATAATTAGCTGATACTTCTGATTTGAAAACAGAATTTTGAAATTTTCTAGTTTAATAACGAGCTATAGAGTGCATGGCACTTGGGAAATGTTACTAATTTACAGTGGCTGATGATGATCCCAATGGGTTGGGTTACTACCCTTTTTACATGATGGAAGCCAGGAGAGCAACGTCTCCACAGTTTTTTTCTCTCCTGCCTGATGGAGCAGAACATTTTCTCCAGGCTCTCTCTGTTCTTCACAGCTAAGTTCCTTTCCTTTCAATTTCTCTTCCTGGTTCCCTCTTATTCTCCTTAACTGTTTCATGATTGTGTGTGTTGATTTCTAATTCTGTTCTTGTTTGCTTCCCTCTGTTGAGGTAAAAAAAGAAACTCACTTTGCCACTTCGCTATTACTTTTTGTTTCCTTTTGTTCCTTTGCTTCCTTTTTCCTCTGCTGCTAGCAAGGGTTTATTATTTTACTATTTATTATTTTTCCTTATTGGATGAATTATTATTTTTTCTTGATTTGGCCGTTTGTGCCTTGGATCAATTCCCACCACCAATGGTTGCCGCAGTCTTCTGATTGGCCTATTTCAGACCAGCGCACTCTGCTGTGCAGCACAGCTGCGTATTCAGCATTTGGCCTCTCAACAGCCATTGGTTTACCATTGCAGTACCAGCTGCTTCCACTACACCACAAGCTGCTTTTCTCCTCCTGAGTTGCCAGCTGCCACTGCGCTGCATGCACATTTGAGTCACCTGAAGGACTTCCTGCCTGTTTCTGCAGTACCATATTCACCAGAATACAAGCCGCACCTGCAATTAAGCTGCATCTTTAAAATTGTAAGGGGGGGTGGGGAGACAATACACAGGCTGCTTTCTGTGGGGGGAGCCATGCTGCTTTGCTGGCTGCCTTCTCCCTTCTTTCCAGCGGAAGCTTGAGAGTGGCGGGTGGGCTGCATTCCATTGCCCCGCCACTTTACCAGCAGTGTAAGGTCGTGAATATAAGCTGCACTTATACAGTCTGATTTTGGGGGGGAAATGTGACTTATATTCAGGCCAATACAGTATTTGGCGTTACCTCGGCAGTCCGCAGCTGCTGTCAGCGCTCCTGCCTATTGACCTCCCTACGTGCTGTTTTTCAGAGTGCACAGGAGTGTTTGGGCCAACTGCACTCTTAAATAGCTTGCTCTGTAATGGAATCCATGGAGGCTGTGCATTACCCTGTTAATGTGGCACCAAAAAAGGCAAAGCACATGGATCCATCTGCAGAATTGCTTAAGTGGCAGAGATGGGTTATTAAAGGTTTGCATATCAGGCAACATCGTGCTTCTGGAATGCTGTTAAGATCTAATACTCCGCTTGGTCCTATTGTTGGGAAAGTACCTGCCCAGACTCAAAAAAAGTGGATTGTGAAGTATTGCTGCCACCATGTGGTAACACTCAGACCGGAGTCATAGAATGGGGTTTTCAGTTAGTCAACTGGGGCAGGGGATGTCACACAGCCTGCCACCTATCTCAAGACTCTGCAAGCCTTAACTTACCTGCTGGTATGATTGATCAGAGTAAGGATGCTCTCATTGCTTCTATTTCCTCAGAACTTCACATGGGTTTTCAGGTTTTGGGTTGCAGTTTGGTCACTCGGTCTCTAAAAGGTTCACCATCACTGGTCTAGAAGGAGCACCCCTTTGGCAGATAAGCTTTATTGTCTGGAGCCAGATGTTATGGCATATCTTAAGACTTCATCTGCAGGCCACCCAGTTGTCATTCTGTCCTTGTAATTTATTGCCTGAGGAAGGGGATGTTCAACTGAGGATATGACGGATAGGCATTTGGATTTTGCCTTGCATAAGGTGCATGACACCACAGCATTGTTTATGTGGGTGGTTTGCACAGCTTCCTCTTGCGCAAGGGCATACATGATTTGGTTGGAGGATTTACTACAGAATCCACCACAATACACTTTAAGGCTCCGGCAGACCTTAAATAAATTACTGAAGGCACAAGCCTTTATGGATGACTCCGTTTTCTTCAAGGGCAATTTCACCTCAAATTGTGGCATGCCGTGCCTTATAGTTAAAAAATTGGCAGGCGGATGCGGCATCTAAAGTCAATTTGGCCACTGTTTCCTTTGTGGGGGGACAGGACACCAGTTTGAGGATGGGGCATTGAAGGATGTGCTTATTGAATCTAAAGATGAAAAAGGTGATTAGTCAGAAGGAGAATAGGAGATATGCCAGGTGTTTCTTCCCATATTCTCAACAGCCTCAGTCCTTCCGCACCTTCTGCAATCAAAATTGGCAAAGGGACTTCAGGTTTAGGCCACAGGGGTTCAAACTTCGATTCAAAAGTAGACAGGGCTCCCAGTGTTTCTCCAGTTCTGCTGGTTCCCCAAACACAAAAAAACACAAAACCAATGACTGGATAGCCAGGTGGGGGGTCGACTGAAGAAATTTTTCCCTGCTTGGCAACAGTCAATTATGAACCAGAGGGTTCTAGAGACCATTTTGCAGGGTTACAGCATAGAACTTATTGTGATTCCCCCGTCCCGCTTAATTCCATCACCACTTCCAAAGCATCCAGAGCATTGGGAAGCAGTTTGGACTTTCAAGTTTGACCTACTGAACATGGGAGCCAATGGTCCAGTCTCAGCAGAACAGCAAGTTCAAGGACCTTACTGAACCCCCCCCCCCCCAAAAAAAGGCCACAAGAAGTGAAGGCCAGTGCTGGATCTCAAATTCCTCAATCGCTGAGTGGTTTACAAGAAGTTCAAATAGAATCTCTCAGTTCCATCAGAGAAGTCCTCCATGTGGGTGATTATCTCACATAGATCTCCAGGATGCCTGCCTGCCATTCCAATGCATTCCTATCAATAGCAGTTCCTGAGGTTCGCTTTAGGCAATCTTCATTTCCAATTCCTCGCTCTTCCCTTTGGCTTGGCTTCCTTGCCAAGAATCTTGTTCAAAGTGTTGGTCGCGCTAGTGGCACATTTGCCCTTTCAAGGGATTAATGTGTACATGGATGACCTTCTTGTGAGGGCAAGAACACTACAAGGAGCTCAGGATCATCTCCAGGCAATGATGATGGCCCTTCAGTCACATGGATTCTTGATAAACAAGGGAAAAAGCTGCCTTGTTCCATCATGGCAGATTATCCATCTGGGAGCCAAGCTGGACACAGTTCAGGGGTTGGTGGCTCTGTCTCCAGAGCGCATCATCAAGCTCAAGGCGGTGTCATCTCTGCTGAGATCGTCCAAGGACATGACATCAAGCGTCTGTTGACAATTTTGGGTCTCTGTATGTTAGCTTCCCAGATCACGCCATGGGACATCATGCCCATCTCTTTCAATGGTTTTTGCTTCCCTATCAATGAGTAATTACACACAACCATCACAAGGTGCTCAAGTTTCCTCCACTACTCAATTTGTCCATGTGATGGTGGACAGTGGAATCAAATCTTCAGAAGGGAACTCCTTTTCACTTGGTGAAGTTCACCAAGGAACTGTGATCACAACAGATGCCAGTTTGCAGGGTTGGGTTGTGCATTGCCAAAGGCACTTAATGCAGAGGCTGTGAAAACAGTAGAGCAGGTGATTGGAGCTGAGAGCAGCCTGGTTAGCATTGGTCCATTTTGTTCAGTTCCTGAGCATCGATCATGTGCTGCTGTGCACCAACAACTCCACTGCAATGTCACATCTATCATCAAGGTAGAACAAAATTGGCATGCCTGCAGAGAGAATCATCGCTCCTATTAAGTTGGGCAGAAAGGAATATTCTCAGTATCCCAGCAGAGCATATTGCGAGGGAATGGATGCTCAACAGGCAGGTCTTCCTTCTGATTCAGGAGTGCTTCAAAGTACTGTTCTTGGTGGCCATCACCTCTACATGTTGTGTATCAGAGTTATCTGCCTTGTTAGTGGCAAACCATCTATGCATCTTCCACAAAGATAAGGTGGTCTCCTGAACAGACCCTTCATTTCTGCCAAAGGTACTTTCACATTTCCATGTCCAGCAGGAATTGGTGCTACCAACCTTTTGCCCAGATCCTAAGCATCTGAAGGAGAAAGCATGGCATTCCTTGGATGTTTGTCGTGTAGTGAAGGTGTACATTCAGATAACAAAGGACCTTAGATCCACTGACTACTTATTTGTATCCTTACATCTATCAAGTATGGGAAAGAAAGTTACAAGCTTCACCCGTGTGAGGCGGATTTGGGCTTGTTTTTCTCTAGCATACGAGTCACTTAAGTTACCACAACCAACACATATATTGCCTCATTCTATTAGGTCAGCAGCAGCTTCGGCTACTTTTGCTGCTAATACTTCATTAATAGATATTTGTAACGCAGCTACTTAGTCTTCACCAAGTACATTCACCAGGCATTGGAGAATGGACCTGTTCGCTTTGGCTGATGCTGCTTTTGGCCACACGGTCCTTCATCAAGTGCTTTAGATACTATAACTGCAGTTGGGGAAAGCTGTGGTATGTCCCGACCCATTCGGATCATCAGCAACCACTGTAAATAGGACGACTGGTCTTACCTGAAGTGGAGATTTAGTAGGTTGCTGATGATTCAAAAGGTGCCCATCCCTATAGTGGTCTGCAGTTCCTTGCTTCTTTCCTTTTGTATTGCATTGCTAGTGTTAACTCTTTCCATTATTTTATTTTATTTGAGCTGAGCCGGTAGTGAGGTAGGCAGATACGTACAGATTCCTTTCCAGATATGTGCAATGTCTGATGCTGCTTGTCGAAACTGAAAAAACTGAGGGGATTGTGCGTGTCTCCCAGAGTTCTTTGCTCTCCTGCTCTGTCATGCGAAGAGGGTTGTAACCCAACCCACTAGGATAATCCGCAAGCTACTAAATCTCTGCTTCAGGTAAGACCAATCGTCCTTTTCATGTGAGGTTAAGTACCATTTCTGCATTATCTTCAGCATTGTTTCCTTGATGCTTGATGCTGCTTGATATAGTTTTATAGGCAAATGTGCCCCCCCCCAACAGCTTACTCCCAAGATTCATCCTGCATTTTCATTTCCAAGTCTTGTTTCCCACAAATGCTTTAGCCTCCTTGCTGAACACATACCTTGTTTCAGCAGTATATCATGGAGATATATTCCTCTTTTTGTGTCTTTAACATCTGTTATCGTGGTTTCCAATCACACTTTTATATGTTACTATCTACTCATCAAATCATGGCATGGGAATATCACATAGCCTTTTATTTACTTTTATTTACTTTTTAAGGGCAATATAACCCAGAGTCATCTGCAATTGGACTTAACTGTCAGGGGTCCTTTACCTTTACAGTTTATTGGAAAAAAGCCCTTTTGTTGGTACTACTGTATGTATACCATATATGCTCATGTAATTTTCATAATGTGTTTTACACAGATTTGAATCTAGTGTAAGTGCATTTGAAGTTGAAGGCATGGCTCAGGAAAAAACAGTACCCTGCTTACTGTCATCTCACACAGTCCATTCAGAGCACAATGCATCACTCTTCACCATTATGTTTGAGACCAATCCCTTAGATGAGACTGCCAATCAAAAACTAAGAATAGAGTCACAGCCTTTGGAAATAAAATATGATGCAGTAAGTAGAAATGCGTTCTAGAAGTTTCCAAAAATTAAATTATATATTACATTAGCAATACATTTTCCTGACCTTTCCTACCTTTTCAGATGACTGTGAACAGCATAGTAGATTTCTTTCGACCTCCAAGTGATGTTCATTTAGAGCAACTAACATCAGCAACTTTAACAAAGCTAGAAGAATTTCGTGAAAAGACAGCAACAGGTAAACATCAAACACTTGGAATAAGTTTTTGAAAGACTGAATTCTGTGTATTCATAGCACAATGAGCACTAGTGCCAACTTTGTACTGTGTAGTGTACACATGTAGTTTTAACTATGTGGAGATTATCTTAACATGGCTAAGTTCTTTATGGAATTTTTAAGGCTATGTGAATTGGCCTTATGTCTCAAATATCCTTAATATCGGTTTGCATCTGAAACTCATGTAATACTGTTGAACTGTGTAGAATGGTGAGGAGACACTTCCAGCCCATCAGCCTAGTTAAACCTTCCAGGTCTCCCCTTCAGTGGATGACACTGTTTTGGCTAAGCCACACACACCGCCTTATGCCTAGTGTCATATATGACATCAAGTGTGGAGCAGGTAAATATGCAGTTTCCTGATTGGTGACCTGCCTTTGCCCCACCCACCTGTCAAACTTGGTCTGCAGGGATGGGGGAGGTGTGGCCCACCAGTCAGATCAAGTTCTCCATCTGGTATAGAATATCTTTGTTTTGCTTAAATTTATTCACTCATAAATCAGTTTGGATGCAGTGTTCTTGTGATCCTTCTTAATTCTCATGCTTTTCTTGTGGTTTTCTAGGCTTAGTGTATATTATAGAAACACAGAAGGTTCTAGATTTAAGAATAAATCTTATGGCTTCTTATATCATTGTACCACAAGGTGGATTCTATGAACCAACATCAAATAAGTTACTTTTGGATCTTGGTAACTTAAAGGTAAAATTCTCAGAAATATCAACTACTTAACTTCTTATTCATCTCCTAATTATGACTTGTCTTTTATTGTACCCGATATGTTTAATAGTATTTTAATATCTGTTGGAAGCCACCCAGAGTGGCTGGGGAAACCCAGCCAGATGGGCAGGGTATAAATAATGAATCATCATCATCATCTAGCAATAACAAGCAAAATTGCAGCTCCAACAGAATTTTGAATGGAGCTATGGATCAATGGAGCTATTCCTCGGGGGAGCAGATTTAATGTCAGCCATTTGTAAATTGATGATAGGCTGATTAAAGCCTCCACTCTTATCATTCCCGTTTCAAGTCTGACCCATGCGTTCGAAACGCATCTGGGGACGTGTAGGAGGGCTCTGAGAAATTTGGATTGTACGTGCTCCAAGGGAGAGAAGGAAGAGGAGGGTGGGCCCAGAAAGGCTCCGTAGAGGAGCTGAGCCAGCGTTTTGGCCTTAAATAGCTTAAGGGCCACAGGAACAAAAAAAAAACCCCTTGTGTTCTAAAAAAATTGAGGATGTAGTTTGTGGTTTTTTCCGGCTGAGCTCCCGATAGAATTTATGTGAAGGTTGTTGGATCCTGAGGCCTGTACCACCATTCCGAGGTACCGTATCTGTAATTTGTAACTTGTTCTAATTTGTGGCCTTGAAGTTCCCAGCTTCTGAGCTGTGATTTCCCCCCCAAAGGCTATTATCTTGTATTTTTGGTAATTGATTTTAAGGCATTTGGTTTCGCAGTATGTAGCAAGCTTCCTTAGTGCCCGTTTGAGTCCAATAAGGGTTCTGGATAGGATTACTGCGTCATCGGCATATAGTAAGACCGAAATGTGCCGGTTTGCGAGCTTCGGTGGATGGAATTCTAATTCATTTAATGCAGCTACTAAATTATTTAAATAGAAATTGAATAGTAGTGGGGCCAGAAGGCCTCCTTTTCTGACAACCTTATAGGTTTTAATGGGATCTGTTAGATGTCCTAGGTGGCTGCACCTAAGTCTGAGGGCCGTGTTTGCATGCAGTGCCTGAATTAATAGCAGAAGCCGTTTAATCAATTGTGGTGTCCTGCAGTCTGTCCCAAAGTCTGGTTCTGGATACTGTATCAAAGGCTGCTTTTAGGTCTACGAAGGCGGCGTAAAGTGAGGCCTGCCCTCTTGATTTGTACTTTTCTATACGATGTTGTAGCATTAGACAATGATCTGTTGTGGACCTGCCAGGTCTGAAGCCCGCTTGTTTGATTGCCAGGACGTCTTCCATCTCTACTTGTTAAGTAGGTGCTTTGCATAGAGCTTACTGCTCACGCTTAATAAGCTAATTGGCCTGTAGTTCGCTGGGTCCCTTCTGTTACCCTTTTTGAAGAATGGAACTATTATGGCTGTTCCCCAGTCCCTAGGGATACAGGCAGTGTCGTCTATGTGTGTGAAGAGGACGGCTAAAAATGGTGCCCACCAGTCCGCTTGTGCTTTAATTATTTCTGGTGTTATGCCATCTAGGCCCGGGGCTTTGGCCGTTTTCAGTTGGTTGATATAGGCTTTCGCTTCAGTTACTGAAACTGGGGGCCATTTTGCCATCTGGGGTGGGGGTTTAACATCCTCATACAGAGCTTGAAAAAATGATACCCAGAGATTAGGTGGAATTTGTGAGGTTAGGGGAGAGTTGATCTTGTGGGTGCCAGAGGCCGCCAGTTTCCAAAATAATGTCTGGTCTTTGGATTTTGCCACGCTGATTAATTCCACCCAGCATTTTCTGCTGTAAGCGTTCTTTTGTTGAATTATTAGCTTTTTTTACTCTTTTTTTTTGGGTGCGGACAGCATGGTAGGGCAAAGCAACTACTTGGGCATCGGCAAGTACTTTCACTAGGCATTACAAGCTAGATCTTTTATTCTCAAGTGATGTGGCCTTTGGCTGCACAATTCTTCATCGGGTTTTGTAGTTAGCTCAACTGCAGTTAGGTCCTGCCCAGTTGGGAATCACTGTGGTATGTCCCAGTCCGAAGACTTCATCGTCCACCGTAATAAATAGGATGATTGGTCTTACCTGAATAGTAGATTTATCAGGTGGACGATGCAGTCTTATCCTTAAAGTTATCTTTCTAATAGCTGTTAGTGCTGTTCTTAGAGTATCTGAGTTGGAGGCATTCCTCAGAAAAGCATTTCCTGTATGTGTTTTCCTTAAGGCCAGGGTGATTTTGAGAACTGATCCCTTCTTCCTTCCCAAAGTTCTGTCGAGATTCTCTTTATGTTTTATCCCAGCCCTTCTCACCCATTGGAAAAGGCCTGGCACTTGTTAGATTTGTGGTGGACCTTCGAGGTGTACATAGCCAGAACAAAAGAGTGTAGATTAACTGACTCCTTGTTTGCTTCCTTTAATCCCACTTCCTTGGTCAAAAAGGTTTGCTCTTCCATCTTATCTAGGTGGTTTAAAGCTTGTAGTGTGATGGCATGTGGAGCTTTGAAACTTCCTCCACCATCTTCTATTACAGCTCATTCCACTAGGGCAGCAGCTAGTTAGGCAGCTTTCTCTGCTGACAACCCTTTGATTGATATCTGTCAGGCAGCCACTTTGCCATCTCTGACCACATTCATGATGGAGGTTTATGCTTCAGCAGAGGTTGCCTTCAGCTTTATGAATCTGTAGCAAGTTCTTCCACCTTAGTACTCCCCATTGCAGTTAGGACCTGCCCTAGTTGGGTATGCTGTGGTACGTCCCAACCTGATAGCCCAGTGACACCCTCCTGAAATAGTACAGTTGGTTCTTACCTGAACTGTAGATTTGGGAGGGGTCACTGGACTATTGGGACCTCACCCTGGTGTGGTGCAATGGCCTATAAGTTAGTATTGGATTGTTTAGATGTTTTTCCTATAGTTCACAGTTTTTCATTAGTTTTTCCTTATTGGGATGTGAGTTTACTATTATTTTACTTATCCTTACTGTGTTGCTCGAATGACTATCAAGTTTCACAAGTCCGTAAAACTGATTGAGAGCCAACCACATCCCTGAAGAATATTTTCTTCCTGCCTTGTCAGCAGGGTGGAGTGTAAGTCCAACCCGATAGCCCAGCTATCCCTCCCAAATCTACAGTTAAGTTAAGAACCAACTGTACTATTACTTAATGGTTCATTGTACAGTGGTACCTCTAGTTACAGATGCTTCAGGTTACAGGCACTTCAGGTTACAGACTCCACTAACCCGGAAATAGTACCTCGGGTTAAGAACTTTGCTTCAGGATGAGAACAGAAATCATGTGGCAGCGGGAGGCCCCATTAGCTAAAGTGGTACCTCAGGTTAAGAACAGTTTCAGGTTAAGAACGGACCTCCAGAACGAATAAAGTTCTTAACTTGAGGTACCACTGTATTTCCTAAATTTTCCTTCTGATATTCTTTCTTTAATTATCAGTACAGGATATCTCATTAGATTGTCAAGAAGTCTGGAAAAGTCTTAACAGGGTTTTTTTTCCTTGGGGGACAGTTTAAAAGTAAGCTTTATTTCAATAAATACTTAAAGATGCATATTTGAAATACTAACAACTGATTATGACTGTTTTCTTTTTAAGATGACAAGTAAAAGTCGGTCTGAGATTATCAAAATTGGTGAAAACACTCTTGAAGATATTATGTCAAGAGCATATGATAAGTTTGACATTCAGCTCAGCAGCATACAACTTCTTTATAGCAGACATGGTAATTATTCATATAAATCAATGCTACACACACACACATTAAAAAGTATGACAGGTTTAGCATAAGTTACAGTTAGTCTGATTCCAACAGTATGATCACTATTGTTCAGTGCATGTTGTCGGGTTTTATCTGATTTTTAAAATTTCTGATGCTTTATATTTATTTGGCATTTAAAAAACAAATAGTAGTGTGTGCATGAAAGTGAAAATGAGAGAGATAATTTACATCACCCAGTGAGCAAGAGGATGGTGACCAAACAGGACCCAATAGCCTAAACTTCATTTGGGGGGAAATACTTTAATTACATGCGCAAAAGACCAGTGATTGCATCTTAGTTTACTAAAGATGTATGCTTAAATATCAAAGAGGAACAAAAAACATATAAGAATCTTGAGGAAATTGGGGGGGGGGGGATAATGTGTGCAGGAAAAATACAATACATTGGTTCAATGGGGGGAAAAGGTTTACAATATACAGTGTTAGATTAATTACAACTTAACCATGGTTGACCCTTTCATCAGCCTACCTGAACACCACCTGATCTCTAGATAAGTTTACTACATTCCCAGCTGTTTTACATAGCCTTTTAAGGGAAGAATATAGATCACCATCAAGAATAGAATTCATAAAACAGGCTCCTATAGTCTTAAATGCATATCAGCAGATAATTATCAGTTTGTAATTATCACAAGGATCAAGAAAATCAACTTCAATGATATGCACACCACTTGCGCATCTAGATGCACCCATGCAGTTTGACTTCACAGTAACAAAACAATACTACTAGAATTAATTAACAAATAAATTTGTGAAGTGTTCCTTCATCTCTTTAAAATAACACGTGCTTTGGTGTATGCAGGCTGTAGGAAAAATGTGCATGAAAGTGAGTCTCAAACATTGTAATAGACATCTTTTCTATCTTTAGATGAAAACTGGGAGGAAGCTCGAAACTTACGATCCTCATCTCAGCATATCATACAGCCTCTGGATGTGAAAATGGAACTGAGCAGAGCAATGGTTGTAACAGATGCAAGAATGCCCAAGTATGACTTTGTTGCTGTTATGTGAATTTTCATATTGCTGGCTTGTTAGGGAGCACAGCCACTGCTTCCATTGTTCTTCACTTTGAGAACAGACCATTTATTTTCAGCTTCCTGTTCTTTAAGAGCTATTCTCTAGAAGAGAATATTCTCCTAAGTTTACTCAGAAGTATTTGTTGAGGGACATTGTCAAAAACTGTTTTGCCTGACAACAGTCTCTTTGAAACTGCTGCCCTGAATTCCTTCAAAGACAGGATGTAAGTTTTAAACAAATGCAAATAAAATAACATTTAAACCTTGGCAGAGCTGATCAGTGCAAGTCTTTGGTATGTTCCATTTTTATTATGTCTTTCAGATATTTATTTTAATGCATAGGTAGGACCGAGGTCCTTTTGCCCCCCAAAAAACATTTGAGGGGGCCAGCCCCCCCAATGTTAATAGGCATTGCCATTCAAATGGTATGTGTGTGTCGTGTCATGTGATCAGTTATGCGGGGTGAGGCTTACCTGCCCCCCCCCAATATTTTATTCAAGTTGGCACACCTGTTTCAATGTTAATTGTTCTTTTTAAAAATCATATATGCCAACCTGGAACCACTTGTGTTGAGGGACTGGATTTAATTTATCAAATGGATTAATTCCCTTGTACATGGCCACCCTTGTTTTCTAATTGCTTTGTCTCTTTGTGTTATAGGTACAAAATGTTTGGTGAACTGCCATTACTGTCTTTCAATATCTCAGATGAGAAATTGAAAAGTATTCTGGATCTTATTGATAGTATTCCTTTACCAGAAGCTCCTGAAACTACTGTTACTACACAACCTTCCAAGGCAAGTGTTTTATTGAACTGGTAGAAACATTTGGTAAAGGTAATCTTCCTATAGCGGCCTTCCTGAATTGCTGACAGCGGGCCAAGGTAAAAGCCCTTCGCTGTTTTGGTATTTCAATATTGGCTATGTATGGCCTTTGGGCAGTCAAGTATCTTCTAGTTTCACTAATTAGGAATCTTGGGGATCTGGCTAGATCTACCTGTCGTTCTGTATCTACACAGATGATGCCTTCCTGGAACAGAAGACCAAGCATTCAAAAGGAAGTGAGATAGTAGTAATGGGGGATTTCAACTATCCTGATATTTCTTGGATGTCAAACTCAGCCAAGAGCATAAGGTTGAACAGATTCCTCACTGGCCTTGCAGACAATTTCATTGTCCAGAAAGTGGGAGAAGCAACAAGAGGATCAGCCATTTTAGGTCTGGTCCTAGCCAATAGTGATGATCTGGTTAGTGGGGTAGAAGTGGCAGGATCATTAGGTGGGAGTGATCATGCTCTTCTGGAGTTTATTATTCAGCGGAAAGGAGCAACCAAGCATACTAAGACTCAAATTATAGACTTTAAGAAACCCGACTTCAGAAAACTTAGGGAAACGCTGGGTGAGATCCCATGGACAGCAATACTAAAAGGGAAGGGAGTTCATGATGGTTGGGAGTTTGTTAAAAGGGAGATATTAAAAGCACAACTTCAGGCAATACCAATGAGGTGGAAACATGGAAGGTGCCTAAAGAAGCCAGGGTGGCTATCTAAAGAACTTTTTAACTGAGTTAAGATTTAAAAGGGATATGTACAAAAAATGGAAAATGGAAAAAGGGGGAAATCACCAGAGAGGAATTCAAACATATAGCCAGCACATGTAGAGACAAAGTCAGAAAAGCTAAAGCACAGAATGAACTCAGGCTTGCTAGAGAGGTTAAAAGCAACAAAAAGGTCTTTTATGGAAATGTCCGTAGCAAAAGGAAGAACAAGGAAACAGTGGGGTCACTTAGAGGAGAAGATGGTGAAATGCAAACAGGGGACAGAGAAAGGGCAGAACTCCTCAATGCCTTCTTTGCCTCAGTCTTCTCCAAAAAAGAAAACAATGCCCGACCTGAAGAATATGGAAACACAGCCCCGAACAAGTAAGGAGGTAGTACAAGAGTACTTGGCTAGTTTAGATGTATTCAAGTCTCCAGGGCCAGATGAACTACATCCAAGAGTATTAAAAGAACTGGCAGAGGTGATTTCAGAACAACTGGCAAAAATCTTTGAAAATTCCTGGAGAACAGGCGAAGTTCCAGCAGACTGGAGGAGGGAAAATGTTGTCCCTATTTTCAAAAAGGGGAAAAGAGAGGACCCAAACAATTACCGCCCAGTCAGCCTGACATCAATACCAGGAAAGATTCTAGAGCAGATCATTAAGCAAACGGTCGGTGAGCACCTAGAAAGAAACTCTGTGATCACAAAAGTCAGCATGGGTTTCTAAAAAAAAGGTCATGTCACACTAATCTGATCTCATTTTTTGACAGAATTACAAGCGTGGTAGATGAAGGGAATGCTGTGGATGTAGCCTATCTTGATTTCAGCAAGGCCTTTGACAAGGTGCCCCATGATATTCTTGTAAATAAGCTGGTAAAATGTGGGCTAGACAATGCTACCATTAAGTGGATTTGTAACTGGCTGACTGACCGAACCCGAAGGGTGCTCATCAATGGCTCCTCTTCATCCTGGAGAGTAGTGACTAGTGGGGTGCCACAAGGTTCTGTCTTGGGCCCAGTCTTATTCAACATCTTTATAAATGACTTGGATGATGGGCTTGAGGGCATCCTGAGCAAGTTTGCAGATGACACCAAATTGGGAGGGGTGCCTAATACCCCTGAGGACAGGCTCACACTTCAACATGACCTTAACAGATTAGACAATTGGGCCAAAGCAAACAAGATGAATTTTAACAGGGAGAAATGTAAAGTACTACACTTGGGCAAAAAAAATAAATGAAAGGCACAAATACATGATGGGAGACACCTGGCTTGAGAGCAGTACATGTGAAAAGGATCTAGGAGTCTTGGTAGACCACAAATTTGACATGTGATGTAGCAGCTAAAAAAGCCAATGCAATTCTGGGCTGCATCAATAGGAGTATAGCATCTAGATTGAGAGAAGTAATAGTACCACTGTATTCTACTCTGGTCAGACCTCACCTGGAGTACTGTGTCCAGTTCTGGGCACCACAGTTCAAGAAGGATACTGACAAGCTGGAACGTGTCCAGAGGAGGGCAACCAAAATGGTCAAAGGCCTGGAAACGATGCCTTATGAGGAACGGCTTAGGGAGCTGGGTATGTTTAGCCTGGAGAAGAGAAGTTTAAGGGGTGATATGATAGCCATGTTCAAATATATAAAAGGATGTCATATAGAGGAGGGAGAAAGGTTGTTTTCTGCTGCTCCAGAGAAGCGGACACGGAGCAATGGATTCAAACTACAAGAAAGAAGATTCCACCTAAACATTAGGAAGAACTTACTAACAGTAAGAGCTGTTCGGCAGTGGAATTTGCTACCAAGGAGTGTGTTAGAGTCTCCTCCTTTGGAGGTCTTTAATCAGAGGCTTGACAGGCATATGTCAAGAATGCCTTGATGGTGTTTCCTGCTTGGCAGGGGGTTGGACTGGAAATTTAATTCATCAGTAAAAACATAGGTATGTTGGCTGATTCATTCCCCATCTGCAGTCATAGGATAGTTGTTTATCACATGACTGCATGTGTTTTTCATTCCACAGAGTGGAAGTGACGTAGACAGGATGTTCGTCTACTGTTGTGTTCCTGAAGTGGGACTGTTGTTTCCTTTGTTCTTTCTTCACTGCCTGCTATGCTAGAGAGAGGCAGCCATGCTAAACAGCTCTGAATGTCTGAGCTGGGCAAACAGAGACAGACTCTGCATTTTGCCACAATAAAGCAGTTTAGCCTCATCCAATGGCTTGTGTGTGTTGTTCTTCACGTTGGGGAACAATCACAGATTTGATTGCACCACCGGAAGTACCCGGGCATGTGTGCACTGGCTTTGTCCCTGCCCTGGGCAGTCTCACAACTGGCCCGGGCGACAAATGCTAACAAGGTAAAGGTAAAGGGACCCCTGACCATTGGGTCCAGTCGTGACCAATTCTGGGGTTGCGGCGCTCATCTTGCGTTATTGGCCAAGGGAGCTGGCGTACAGCTTCCAGGTCATGTGGCCAGCATGACAAAGCCGCTTCTGGCGAACTAGAGCAGCACACAGAAACACTGTTTACCTTCCCTTCCCACTGTAGCGGTACCTATTTATCTACTTGCACTTTGATGTGCTTTCGAATTGCTAGGTTGGCAGGAGCTGGGACCGAGTAACGGGAGCTCACCCCGTCGTGGGGATTTGAACCACCGACCTTCTGATCGGCAAGCCCTAGGCTCTGTGGTTTAACCCACAGCGCCACCCGCATAGCATAGAGGTTGTTAATTAAAGCTGCCTATTGGGAGCATGTAACTCCCTTTTACACTGGCTCTCCATTTGTTTGAGAGCAGTTCTAATGACCTTTTAAAGCGTTTGACAGTTTGGGACCAAGATATCAGAAGGACTGTCTTCTATTGTTCAAAGCTGCCTGATCACAAAGGTAAACTCTGGAAGCTCTCTTGTCTGTTCCATCTCATCTATTATATTACTCCCAGATAAAGGATAGAGCATTGCATTTGTGGTAGTCATGTTGTTTGTGGAAATCCCTCCCCAAAGAGATTGATTCCAGCTTCCCCTTTTGGCTTTCCACTGGCGAATACCTTCCTGTTTAGGAAGGCCAATGGCATTAAACAGAAAGTAAATTTATGTTTTTTGTGACTTGTTTCATTGTTAGTATTTCCTGTTGATGGTTTTTATTTAATTTTCATTGTCTATATTTATGGTTTTTATTTTTGTATTTTAGGATTATTGTTACCGTAGCTGCCTTGAACAATCAATAAAGATGACACTTAAATTTGTCAAATAAATAAAATATATTAACCAAATAATAGTCATTTTGTACATTTAAATTATTATTTTTATTATTATTTATTAAATTTGTATACTGCCCTTCCATCGTAGATCTCAGGGTACTTCATAGCATGAAAATACAAGATAAAAACACAAAATACATAATAAAAACAAGAACAAACCAAACCAAGAACCCCCCCCCCCTTGCCCCCACCAGCTCCCACAGTAAATAAGACTTACATCTTGCTTTCTGTTTTAGCTTCAGGTATCACCAGTGATGACAACACCACAAATGTCAACCTCTGTACTTCCATTTCTAGAATCTCTTTCAGTAGCTGGATCAAGTGGTAAATATTTTCTTCATTTTGTTTTTGGCTAATGTAAGTTCAGAAATTGTTCATGATATCCTAATATTTATTATCTGCATACTTAAATTTTCAGGCAGTTTGTTTGCTAGGACCTAAACCAGACAAACAGATCTGGTGCAATTTGGTGTGTGTGTGGAGAATTAGAGTCAAAATCTCACAAAAATTGAACTTGTGAACCAGAGGAGTGTAGCTCAGAAGTGCTTATAAAAAAGAAAAAAATCAAGCTGTGGAGTCATCCAACTGGAAGGATCCATCAGTTATCAGCACCTGCTCAAAGAAGTTGCCTCTGCCCTATTTTCAGGAATTCTCTCTTTGTCTCCTGTGCCATACATAATAGCTTATCCCATTCAACAAGATCCTCCAACCATTGGGAGAAGTTTTTCAGGGAGGGGAGTTGACATGAGAAGGAGAATGTGGGGAAGTCAGTCACTGCCAGCCCCATGATATTAATCTATATTTTATAATTCATTTTCTATTGTATATTTAAAAGATCTTTAAAAAATAGATAAGAGGTTGCATTCAACCAAAATCAGTTGTACTTAAATTCAGTTAAGTCAAATCTGAAGACAGGCACCATCTCTGTTGCCTTTTCAGCAACCACTGAAGACCTTCTAATCAACAAGGCTTTAAAGTAGAGCTCTTTCCCAGTAAACATCTGTATTGCAGTTGTTTAGTTGCTGTGCCTTTTATCTGTTCTGTGATCCTTTACAGTTTTTTCTTCAATCCTCTTTTTATCCTATTAGAATATGCTGGTGAAGACTGCCATCAATTTGTGTATGTTGATGCAGAGCCTGTGCTGCAAGGAGTTAAAGATATTCCTATCTGTCCACTTACAGTAGATGTTACCTTAGTGCTGTTCAATGTGCTAGAAATGTCAGAAAAATCCATCTCTTTCCTTTATGCCAGACTCGGAACCTATGGGCTACTGTAGACATAGTTCCATGGCACCCATGTCTGACAGGATCAGCAACATCTAGGGTGTGGTCCTAGCTATTCTTCCTCTAAGAACAGTAGGCCTCATGACCTTTACTCAGTGGCTTGCTATGATAGCTTTCTGTATGGTCCATCTCGTGGGCACACACACACAACAGTTAGGATGGCTTCTCTTCTTCTTCTTCTTTTAAAAAAATGTATTTATTAAAGATTTTCAAACATGCAAAAATACAAAACTCACAAAACACAAAAAATACAAGAAATACAAAAAATACAAAGTACAAAAAATACAAAAATACAAAAACAAAAATTCTTACTTATAACCCTTGTTTCTAATCTATTGACTTCCTCTTCCACCTCCTGCTGCGCTTCTTTACATTTCATATTTAGTAAGTTCTGAATCTTATATAACCTCTAAATTTACTTCAATATTACCTTATTACTATATCTATTGCATCTTATCCTTTAAACACTCAATCTATATCTTGCTTCTTAATTAGAATATCCTTATCTTCTAATAATACTTATTTTCAATCCCTTATATTATCTACAACCTCCTTGTATCTCCCTCACTTCCATTAATTCAGTCTATTACAGTGGTGCCTCGGGTTACGAACGCGATCCGTTCCGGGTCGCAGTTCGTAACCCGAAAAAGGCCCGAACCGCCGTTTTGCGCATGTGCAAAGCGCGCGCGCCGAAAACACTTCCGGGTTTGCGCAGTTCGTAACCCGAGTTGTTCGCAACCCGAGGTGTTCGCAACCCGAGGTACGACTGTACATGCTTATTTTTCAAATAGATTTTAAATTTCTTCCAATCTTCTTCCGCTGCTTCTTCACTCCGATCCCGAAGTCTCCCCGTCAACTCAGACAGTTCCATATATTCTATCAACTTCTTCTGCCATTCATCCACAGTTGGCAATTCTTCATTCTTCCAGTTCTTTGCCAATAATATTCTTGCTGCTGTTGTGGCATACAGAAAAGCAACAACATCTTTTTTAGGGATATCACCCCCCGTTATCCCAAGTAAGAAGGCCTCTGGTTTCTTAACGAAAGTGTTTTTCAACACTTTTTTCAATTCATTATAAATCTTTTCCCAGAAGTCTCTCACTTGGGGGCACGTCCACCACATGTGGAAGAAAGTACCTTCTTGTTTTTTTACATTTCCAGCATTTATTGTCTTGTTTATGATAAATCTTAGCTAGCTTTACCGGAGTCAGGTACCATCTATACATCATTTTCATTAAATTTTCTTTTAAAACTGTACACGCGGTAAATTTCATATTTTGCTTCCATAACCTTTCCCAATCCTCCACCATGATGTTGTGCCCTACATCATTTGCCCATTTTATCATCACACATTTTGTTTGCTCGTCTTTTGTATGCCATTCCAACAATACATTATACATTTTTGATAAATTTTTACTTTTTGAATCTAACAATTCTGTTTCTAATTTAGACTTTTGCATTTGAAAACCAACTTTTTGTCCATTTTAAACATTTCATTGATTTGATAATATTGAAACCAGTCGCTTACTTTACTCTTCAACACCTCATATGGTTTTAGCTTTATTTGGTCACCGTCTTCCAATAGGATATCCCTATATCTCAACCATTTTGTTGACATGTTCAGTCTTTTTTGAGTTTTAGCTTCTGCCGGTGAAATCCATCTGGGTGTTTTTGGTTCTAGCAAATCTTTATACCTGTTCCACACGTTATACAGAGTTTTTCTAATGATATGATTTTTAAAACCTCTATGAACCTTGACCTTATCATACCATAAGTATGCATGCCAACCAAACGCATTATCATGACCTTCCAAGTCAAGTATGTCATCATTTTCTAAGACAAACCATTCTCTTAGCCAGCAAAAGGCTTCTTCTTCAAAATATAACTTCAAATCTGGTAGGGAAAAACCTCCTCTTTCTTTAGCATCCGTTAAAAGTTTATATTTGATTCTAGTTTTTTTCCCTTGCCAGATAAATTTTGACAATATCTTTTGCCATTCTTTGAAACATGCAACATTGTCAACAATAGGTAATGCTTGGAATAAAAATAACATTTTTGGCAATACATTCATTTTTATAACAGAAATACGGCCCATCATAGACAACTTCAAATTTGACCATCCTTCTAAATCGTGCTTTATCTCTTTCCAAACTTTTTCATAATTATTTTTAAACAGGTTAATATTCTTTGCTGTCATATTCACCCCTAAGTATTTTACCTTTTTCACAAAAGTCAAACCTGTAGTGTTTTGTTAATTTCGTCTGTTGTTAAGTTTTTGCCTAAAACCTTAGTCTTTGTTTTATTTAATTTAAATCCTGCCAGCTGTCCGAACTCCTGGATCAATTCCAACGCTCTCGTAGTGCTTGTCTCTGGATCCTGCAATGTCAATACTAGATCATCCGCAAAGGCTTTTAACTTATATTGCTTTGCGCCTACTGCAATTCCTTTCACCTCATTTTTCCTAATCATATTCAATAAGACTTCTAGGAAGGATGGCTTCTCTTTGTTTCAGGAGGGCAATGAGGAGAAGCGGATTGTGGTGCTAGGCTCTGATCTCCTTCTGGCTTCTCTTCTAAGCCAGAAGGAGATCAGAGCCTAGCACTACAATCTGCTTCTCCTCTCTGCCCTCCTGAAACAAACTCATCCAGTGGTTGGACACTGATCATCTCACATAGAACATTCCATTCAAAGGGCCTCCATTCAAAGGGCCTCAGAGAGCAGTAATCACTACTGATACAAGGCTTCATGGCTGAAAAGCCCATTATCTGCATCTTACAGCTCAGAGACAGTTGAGCCACTTAGAAAGGGAACACAGCATAAAATTGCTAGAGTTTAGGGTGGTGCACTTAGCTCTCAGACACTTTAAAACCAGGCTTAAACAGATGCACGTCCCGGTCCTAATGGGACAGTGTCACCACTAGGGTAGTTCTCATCTGACAGGGAAGCACATAGGACAGATCTGCTTGGAAGGAACATATTTGGAGTGTTTAGACCTCTTTCATAAATTAGTGACTTCAACAGCAAAATCTGGGAACTGTTATATTGGAGATACTTTCTGTGATGAGGTATTGATTGCATCAACTGTTCCTGGTATGTCAGTGTTTCTCAAACGTCTCCAGCTGTTGTTGGACTACAACTCCTATAATCCATGATCACTGGTCCTGCTAGCTAGGGATGATGGGAGTTGTAGTCCAACAACAGCTGGGGATCAAAGTTTATAGTTTATAAAGGCAATTATAGTTATGTAATTATTGGATTATATTAAATTTATTTATGGCTTAAGTGTAAGCATTTAATGATAACCATTTGAACTATTATCGTTATTAGAATCTGAAGAAGAATATTTTGATGCCCCAAGCAGTCCTGTAGAAGACTGGTCATTCTTTGAAGCTTCTTTGGGGTCCTCAAGTAGGCCTGGCAGCTTAAAGAAAAAGGCAGTGAGACGGGAATCATTGAAGAATATGATAGATTTCCAACTAAGATTTGAAATACCTGAGGTAACATATTATTTTACCTTACGTATGTCTCTACATGACTGATCCTAACATACTGCTGTGTGTTTATCCTTAACTATGTTGCATTCTTTATCGTTAGCATTTTTGCTTCACTTTTCAACAATAACTGGTTCTGAGTTTTTTATTATTAGCTATCTCAGTAATTTGATAAACAGAATATACGGTAGATTAATTTCAATTAATTTTAACATAGTATTAAAAAACCCTAGGATTTGAATCCAGAGTGTGTGGGAAAAGAAGCCAGTGGTGTAACAGGACTTTCCCACTGTTGTCTATGCTTTGGTAACCTCAAGGTTAGATTACTGCAGTGTGTTGTACATAGGTCTGCCTCTGAAGACAGTTTGGAAACTTCAGCTAGTGCCGAATTCAATAGCCAGGTTGCTCACTGGAGCAAGACGGTTTGAGCATATTACACCAATCCTGGTCCCCCTGCACTGGCTACCAATTAGTTTCCGGGCCCAATTCAGAGTGCTGGTTTTGACCTATAAAGCCTTAAACAGCTCAGGAGCGCAGTACCTCAAGGACCACCTTGTTTCATATGAACCTCCCTGGACCCTGAGATCATCTTCTGAGGCCCTTCTTTGGGTGCCTCCTTCATGAGAGGCCCAGAGGGTGACAACATGAGAACGGGCCTTTTCTGCAGTGGCTCCCCGTCTGTGGAATGCTCTCCCAAGGAAGGTTCGCCTGGCGCCTTCATTATACACCTTTAGATGCCAGGCAAAGTTGTTCCTTTTTAACCAGGCCTTTGGTTGATCTGATTTACATCCTGTGCCCTTTTAAAATGTGTTGCAGGGCGTTATTGGGTTGTTTTTATTTTGATTATGTACTTTGTGGTTTAATATTCTGATTTTATCCTGTAAACCGCCCTGAGACCGGGTTATTGGGTGAGATATAAATTCAAGCAAGAACAACTGATAGCATGTTAAATGCTGCTAACTAATCCTTCTGCCTATGTATAGCTGAAAACTCCTCACCTTAACTGGTTTATCAGTATGTATATTGGGTAGAATCCAACCAAGTCATCCCTTCTGCATAAGGATTAGCACCTGTGCACCCCCTAAATCTGCTCTGGGAGTTCCACAACCCTCTGGAGCAGATTTGGGGGTGTTGTGGGACATTTGTGGGGGAAGGAGGGGAGATATTTTGTTGTATAAATCCTTATGCTGGTGGGATGAGTTAGTTGGATACCACCCATTGCTTCTTCAATATTGGTAGTGTTACAATAATAGATATCTTTGTAAGACTTTCCCCCTAAGTATTTTCCTGCATATTTCCTGTGTATAAGACTACTTTTTAACCCAGGAAAATCTTCTCAAAAGTCAGGGGTCGTCTTATACGCCAGGTTGTCTTATACGCAGCCGCAGAAGCGATTTCTGGCACTGCGGACATTTTGGATATGGGCAGCGCAGGCATGTCCAGCCCACGGACAATCGTAGGAAGAGGGATAGTCTTATACGGCAAGTATATCCCAAACTCTATTTTAACTGGAAAAGTTGGGGATTGTCTTATACGCCCAGTCGTCTTATACGCCGGAAAATACGGTAGTTGGAAATGTACTGGTACATGATCCATAGCAGTTACTGATAATAAATCCTATCTCACTACTGCAGTCATATCTACTTTGGAGTCCTCTTGACTGGACATGTAGAGGATTGCATTGTTTTGTAGTAATTGTCTGTAAATTTAAATTTGGTTCATAAAATATGAACATTGAAGAAATAAATACATTTGGAGGCAGGGCAATACACTGGGACTGAGAATGGAAACCCCCCAGTTTTTTTCTTTATATTTCTCCCTGGATGTAATTGACAACTCTTAACAGAATAATGGAATAAAAGATGCCTAGGATGGTGTTCCAAATCAATTTTGTAAGAATGTGTAAAGCAAGGAGGATTCTTGAAACTGTCTTCTACACCATATTCTAAAAAACTTGTGTTATTTCTCATTATAAGCAGCTACCTACCCTCAGCATGTCTGTTGGTTTGGTTGACTTATCCCCATATTTTGTTTATACATAGGTGTTCTTTCAAGTGTCTCGTCTTACTGGAGGTATTGAAAAGCCAATTCTGCGTTTGGAGATTTATAGTTTAGGCACTGAGCTTAAGCTAAGAACATATGATATGGCAGCCACCGCTTTTCTTAAAGAGATTTGCTTAATGTGTCCAGAATACATGGGTAAGTATTTACCTCTGTGTTAAAATAATTATTAATTAATTAATTGCGGTTGCTATTTAGGTTTCTGCTGGAAAGAGTTGGGGGGGGGGCGAGGAATCAGTGTAAGGCATAGATGGATTGGCAGATGACTTTCAATATTATCAGTTTATTTCTATGCCAGCTTTCCATAGTACGTAAAGCATGCTGGAGCAGCTCACACCAGCGCCAGAAAAAAATGCGCAAGTTTCTGTTGGAAGCAGAATAGCGTAGATAGCACCAGATTCAGAACCACCTCCAGACTGTGCACCTGTCCTTTCAGGAGAAGTATTATTCCATTCAGAGTCAGATCTAGACTTTGATTTGGATTGGCAGCTTTCCAACCCACATTACTTTTGTCAAATGCAAATTGAGCCTCAGCTTGAGCCTCATTCATTCCAGTGCCCCCTCAGTATCTGTTCAGGGTTTCAACTGTCTCCCTAGAATTACTAGGTGGTGGAAAAGAGAGATAGAGCTGTGCTATCATCTGCATATTGATAACTCTTCAAGCCCAATCTCCTGATGAGTTATCTCAGTAGTCAAGGGATGGAATTGAACTACAGTGGTACCTTGGTTCTCAAACTTAATCTGTTCCGGAAGTCTGTTCCAAAACCAAAGCATTCCAAAACCAAGGCACACTTTCCCATAGAAAGTAATGCAAAATGAATTAATCCATTCCAGACTTTAAAAAACAACCCCTAAAACAGAAATTTAACATGAATTTTACTATCTAACAAGACCATTGATCCATAAAATGAAAGCAATAAACCAGGCATGTCCAACTTCAAATAGGCTGTGATCCACCAAGTATCAAAAACTGGCAGTGATCTATCCATTGTCATTGGAGGGAGGAGAAGCACGTGCAGGGGGTGTGTGTAGAAGGAGGTGGCTAACTGGACACGGGAGGGGGGAGTTTAAGTGGGGGGAAGGAAAGGGAGGCAAAAGTTATCTCTCCCAATCAAAACAGCTCGCTCTCCACCCATCCAGCCCTTTCTTTCTCCCTCCCCCCAAAGCAGCCCCCCCCAAGCCAGCCTTTCTGGATCCCTCCCCCCAGCACCCCCTTCTCACCTTCAGGGTTGGCATGAGTAGCACCCACCACTTGGGCACATTCTCCTTGCTGAAGAACTCATACTGGAGCAGCAGCGCCTGCATCCTGCCCGCACCGTCCCACGTCCTTTGAGGGGAAGCAGCGGCAGTCACTGCTACTCGACTTTGCTCCAGGGTCTGAAGCGGCAGCTGCAGGCAACACCCAGAACCAGAGGAGGGCAGAGGCAGTGGGAGCCGCTGGGGGTGGTTGCTGCTGCAGCGGTGGGGATGGTGGCGGAGGGACCCAGCACTGGGGGGCAGCGGCAGCATCCCTTGCCCGCTCGCTTGCTGCCTGTCCCGGCCTTCCCTCACTCAGCACCATGGCTGGCCTGGGACAAGGCACAACCAGGCACACTTTCCCTTGCTCTGACAGGGCGGGGCAGAGGGCGGCCAAAAGGGCAACGAGAGGAAGCTTAGAATTATTGGGCGGTGCGAGCGGAGTGGGTGGGTAGAGCTGTTCTTCCCTTGCCCTGACGGGTACAAATAACCTGTTACAGCTGCCGGCGTGTGGCATTAAAAACGGGACTGTGGCACGTTCGGCTTCCAAAAAAAGTTCACAAACTGAAACACTTCCAGCTTTGCAGTGTTCGGGTTCTAAGTTGTTCGCCTACTAAGACATTCTAGAACCAAGGTACTACTGTACTTAATCTCAGGGCCATGGGTTTGAGCCCCATGTTTGGCAAAAGATCCCAGAATCTTTGGGGATTGGACTAGATGACCATTGTGGTTCCTTCCAACTCTACAATTCTATGATTCTACCCCAGCAGCACCTCCTGGGTGTATCCCAACAGAAGGGACTGAAACATCTGCAATGTGCTGTTGTGGGAATTCACCCAATGTCGTCGTCCCCGTCTATTTCAGGGGACAAGGGAGAGGAGAGAGGGAAAAGCTCAGTTGTCCTCATGCAGGACTTGGGCTTACAGGACTCATTAAGTGACTCCTGTCCTATGCCTCAATCTCTGATCCTGGAGAAGATAGGCCAGCAGGACACCTAGGTCAGTGGTTTTGGGGGCTGTTGACTAGTACAAGAGAACCAGTTGTGGGGATGCACACTCCACTTATCAATTCCTTTCCATAAGTAATCCACCAGGACACCCACTACCATTTGTATCCTCCATCCAGACTGGAATGGAACTAAATAATCAATATCATCCAATACTGCTCAGAGCTGACACAACACTATCTGCTTTAAGACCTTGCTCAGAAATGTTAGATTTGAAATTGGGTTATAATTCTCCAAAGCCAAGAAATCTAGACTTGGCTTCTTCAACAGGAATTCCACTCCTGCCTCTTTAAGGACTGCCATAACTACCAAGTATTTAATGAGGCATTGGCAACTTCTGATAGTCATATTGTAAATCCATCCTTAGCAGATTTTGATAGGAGAGTCAAGGATCTAAAGAGCATGTTGTTGGCCTAAGTCCTCTAAGCATCTGGGAAACATCCTTAGGCTTTGGTTGAAACCTAATGATTTTCAAAATATTTGCATATCCTAGGCCAGCAAAATATTACTTATGTTGCAACAATGTAATTAGTTTAACTTCTGAAACTTAATTATAGAAATGATTTTAAAATCTCATGATGATTAAATCATATATTGAGATCTTGTTCTGTCACTATTTATTGATCTGGCAACATAACTTTGAAAATACAATAAGTAACTCCAGTGAGTATGTCATTTTGGCTATACTATTTTTGTTTTTTTAGATGATAAAAATAAGCCAGTTTACCTCATTTCAACACTGGATAATTTAGTTGATGATCTTCTAGCCATTGAATATGTAAAGGTAAGTGTGCTGAAGGGAAGATATAATTTTTTTCTTCACCATAATACTGATGTGTTTTAAATACTATTTAAATTGACAAATAATCTTAATTATCTAAAAACCTAGAGACCTGATCCTGTTTGCTGTTTTAGCAAATGAACATTAGTTTAGGCACTCCATCTCAGAAAGGATGCTGTAGTGGAAAATGTACAAAAAGGGACAGCTTTAGGGGGGAAATGACTGGGGAGGATACCATTGATGTATGATGTGGATATACTTTCTTCTCTCCATTTACACTAGAACTCAAGGTCATTTAGTGAAATGTATTTATTTAAATTATTTTCATCCCACTCTTCAGCAAAGGGGGGGAGGCTCCCAAAGTACTTTCCAGATATCAGTAATAAGACAGGACAGACAGAAGAGAGTATCATTTCACCTAAGACATTAATTTATGCATAATTATGTCACAAGATGTGGTGATGACCACTGTTCTAGATAGATTTAAAGTGAGATTAAATAAATTTATGAAGAATAGCTAAATGGGGCTTCCATGTTCATTAGCAATGTGCCTCTGGAAGGCAAATGACAAGGGGTGCCATTTTTCTTGCCTTTCATTTTTGCTATGGACTTTACAGTAGCTGACTATGGTTGAAGACAGAATGCTGGATTAGATGGGCTCTTGATCAAGTCTAGCAGGACACTATTTATGTTAGTATGTTAGTATCCGGACAAATACTGAGGAGCAGATATAACAGCATTATCTGTATTTCTGTATAGAGCTGGGTTGTATGGTATGTAGTGTTTTCTCATTTTAACTGTCTCTATTTACCTTCTGAGAACAGGCAGATATTAATGCCCCAGAGCTGAAAACTACTTATAAGAATGTGGTACAGCTAATAAAGGTAATAATGATGGCT
This sequence comes from Zootoca vivipara, assembly GCF_963506605.1. Lineage (NCBI taxonomy): Eukaryota > Metazoa > Chordata > Lepidosauria > Squamata > Lacertidae > Zootoca > Zootoca vivipara. Next base: position 4,603,245 of record NC_083286.1, read on the forward strand.
TATTTTTGTAATTTTTGCTATGTCCAGGAAAGTGCATTTAAAACATATTCTTACTAATATTATTTTGTTGTTAGGTTACTTTTTCTTCTATAGATATCCATTTACACACAGAAGCACTTATGAGTACCATGAATTTCCTAAATAATCTTCTTCCGAAACAAGAGACAAGTTCAGTAGAGATCGTCCAGGAAAAAGAAGAGAAGAAGGAAGTTCTTAAGAAATTTAGTAAGATTTTTTAGTCTCAAACTCTTGTATTGCTAACTTTCTTCCAGCCTCATTTCACATCCTAGGCTTTTAAAAAGTACATGCAGGAAAGTGTTTCAGGCTAAATGGTTGTATTTTCAAATCCCTCTGGATGACAGCAAATGAAAATTGTGAGTCATGTTCATTTGCCCAAACCCTAATCTAAAAATAATTCTCGAGTTTCTGTATAGAGTGGTGGTGGAAGAGGAATGTGCTTTAAACATGGTACTTAAGAATCAATAAAGTGCACACGGAGGCATTTTATGAGTTACTCTGATAGTGTAAGCATTACTGAAGTGTATTGCCTACACTTCAGGAGAACTTTGTTCCTTCTTATTTCCATGTGTTACTTGAAGGAAGTTTAGTTTGAAGAAATCTCTCATGCATGTATAAAGTTGCATTTTGCCAAATCTACAGCCCTTAACTAAAACAGTTGGATGGCACCTCGTACGCCTCCTTCTGGCAGTTCTGGCAGCTAAGCTTGTGCCAAACGCATTGCTCTGCTTTCCTTTGTATCACATCAGCAAAGCTGAGGGGGCGGGTCGTCATCTGGGCAGCCCAGGACCTCCATACACACTGCCCAGGCTTGCACCTCAGAGAGGTCATTTCGGTGCTGCTAACACAGTGGTTTGACTTCACCCCTGGAGGCACACTCCATTGTCTCTCAAGGCAGATGGATGCCAACAGCACTGTCTTACTCAGCTTTGGAATCCTAGTATGGGCTTGAGGGCATCCTGATCAAGTTTGCAGATGACACCAAATTGGGATCCAGAGGACAGGATCACACTTCAAAATGACTTTAACAGATTAGAGAACTGGAGTCTTGGTAGACCACAAACTTGACATGAGTCAACAGTGAGATGTAGCAGCTAAAAAAGCCAATGCTTTTTTATTCTTTCATTCTTTATTCAACCATCAGTCAGAAAAGATACAATTCTCAGTACAAAGTTAAAACATCTAAGACATCTAAAAACTAAAATAAAACATGGGCAGCACTAATAAAGGCTATACAGATAAACCCGCATCAATGCAGTCGATTTTACTCTTACGATGCTTGAGAGCTAGGAAAAGAAATTTGGCCACCAAGAAAGCTCTTTTTCCAGTGGGATTATTCAACAAATGTACAACCTGACTTTCTCTGGATAGACAGCTAAGCTGAGATAGGCATGGGGCTATGAGACATTGTCTTTAATATACATGGAAAGGGCAGCTCAGGAGGATATGTTCGGTGGACTCTACCTCACCCAAGGCACAATGGCAAGTTTTCTGATCGTATGGAACTCCCCTGTACCTTCCCCATAATACCGCAGATTCGAGGACGTTCAGTCTGGCCGCAGTGAGGAGTCTGCGGTATTCCACATAGTGGATTACCGCGAGATAAGGGGCTGGTGTAACCTGATAGATCTGCTCCCCCAGGAACATCCCTGGTTTCATGCAGGCTATGTCCTCTTGTCTAGCAATATGGCCCAATCTCTGAGCAATCACAGCTCTAGCTTGACTGTATGTCATAGACTCCAAGTAAAGGTGTGACAGTCCACAAGTCTGTACTTCATCTAAGACCTCCCTTTCCTAGGATGATTGAAAATCATCCCTCAATATCAAGGGGGCCAAACCCACGGGTTTAAAGCATAGCTCTTAAGCAATAGCCAAAGCTTCGCTTTCAGGGCCACGTACCAAAACACTTGGCAGCCAGCCTCTAATCACATGACCGCACCCGCTACAGAAGTGGGGATCCTGAAGATGGCTCTAAGAAATTGCGATTGGATGGATTCCAGTCCTAAAAAATCCCTGCGTGAACCCAAAGCAATGCCCACCAAAAGTAGTGGGAGGACTTTCATTTGAAAAAGTCTCAAGGCCACTTTCACTGTTTGTGCCTGTTTCTCGGCATTTAAGGATCTAATCAGCATAGCTGCTTTGGATGCATTTGTAGCAATATAATCTCTGTGTGCCAAAAAAGACCTGTTTGATCAGATTTCCTGGCCCAAATATTTGAAACAGCTAACCTGCTCCAGAGAAATACCATTAACCGACCACATGCGCCCTCTTCCCCTCAACGCCTCCCCAGCCTAGGCGCCCGCGCGGTACTGCTGGCCCCGCCGGGAGAGGCCCCGCATCGCTGCTGCCCGCACTGTGTCCGAGCGAGCCCAAGTCCCACACGGCCGGCCACGGGTGCCCTGCAGTAACCAGGACTGCAATTCCCATCACCCCACGGGGCAGCCCCACGGGGTGATGGGAGTTGCAGTCCTGGTGACGTCGGAGGCCGAGCCAGGGCACCTGCGGCCGGCCGTGTGGGACTTGGGCTCACACGGACACAGTGCGGGCAGCGGCAGCGATGCGGAGCCTCTCCCGGTGGGGCCAGCAGTACCGCGTGGGCGCCTAGGCTGGGGAGGTGTTGAGGGGCGGAGGGCGCTTCCTCTGCATGGCGGCTCCGGCTGTGCTCCGAGCGGAGAAGCCGAGGGCAGGAGAGGCGGCCTCGCGGCGGCGGCAAACGCCCAATCCCGCGAGGCTGGCAGAAGGCTGGCCTCGCAGCAGCGGTGAGGCCCCGATCCTGCGAGGCCAGCAGAAGGCTGGCCTGGCGGCGGCGGCGACAACAGAAAGGGCCCGATCCCGCGAGGCTGGCAGTGGCGAGGGCTCGATCCACCGGTGGCGGTGAGCGCTGGGCAGGCGTTCGGATGTCAAAAAATTTGTAAGCGTGCCGCCGTTTTTTCCTCCCCCCCCCTTCGTAAGTAGAGAAATTTGTAAGTAGTCATTCGTAAGTAGAGGTGCCACTGTATATAAAATGATGTCATATAGAGGAGGGAGAAAGGTTGTTTTCTGCTGCTCCAGAGAAGCGGACACGGAGCAATGGATTCGAGCTACAAGAAAGAAGATTCCACCAAACATTAGGAAGAACTTCCTGACAGTAAGAGCTGTTTGACAGTGGAATTTGCTGCCAAGGAGTGTGGTGGAGTCTCCTTCTTTGGAGGTCTTTAAGCAGAGGCTTGACAGCCATCTGTCAGGAATGCTTTGATGGTGTTTCCTGCTTGGCAGGGGGTTGGACTGGATGGCCCTTGTGGTCTCTTCCAACTCTATGATTCTATGATTCTATGTACTGAGGATTAGAGAAAACGTGTAAAATAAACAGCCCATTCTCTGCTTATGTAGCCTTGCCTGTGTCAAGTCATGCCCTGAGGCAGGAGGCATAAAGACATTATTTCTTGGTAATATTTAGTCAAAAAGTTTTCTGTTAACTTGAAGGATACTGCTTTAACTCTAATGTTGCATGAGAAAATAAAATAAACCAATCTGTAGATCTACTACTTTTAATTGTTTGTATTCCTCTCTGTATTTGTGCACTCTGTGTCTTTGTACAACTGTGATCCTCATTGGAATTCCAAATATAACATTTTTGCTTTCAACTTTCCCATAGCTTCAAAAAAGTCAAGGTGTGAAGATGTTTGTGATCTCCATGTTTGTGCAGACATGTCCTGTTTACGCATTTTTATAAGAGAACAAAAAAACTGGATATCTGAAATCCGCATTGAAGGTAAGACTAAAATGCCAATTGCAATATTTAAAGGTTACTAGAACCCAGAGGAATTACCTTGAAGATTGTGTCAAATTAGATTTGTTAATTAATACTGTTAAATTTAGGTCTTGATAGTGAGGTGATGATGAAGAAAGAAACAACTGAAGTATCAGCGAACTTAAAGAATATCGTTATTTTGGATTGTGATGAGGCAGCACTGCATAAAAAGGTATGTGTGTTCATTTAAAGGGCATGCTAGGCTGTGTACAGAAAGCAGCGTACTTGCAATAGAAATATTAGGTTTCAGCCTGGTTTAATTGATAATGACTTTAGTCATCTCTTGCTTTTCCTCATGCTTGGTGTGGTTTCTGGGTGTATGTTTTATACCAAAGAGTATGGACAAAGAAGTCTGTTAACTTAAACTGAAGCCCTTCAGGGAAGGACTTACTTTGTGACTGCCACACATGTATTGTATTGTATAGTGTGCTGTAGGGTTGGATTATGTAATGGACCCACATAGTTCTTGCCAACCTTTCCCCCTATGCTCCCCAAATATCTACTCCTGGAGGGTTGGTGAGAGGTGTCATAGGTGGCTGCAGGGAAAGGGAACTGGCAGACGTTGTCTCTTCCACCGACACTTCCAATGAAGGACACCTGTGCTTTATCCAAACCCCTTGTGTGAACAGAAAGACTCCTTCCATTAATGTAAGAACACCTTTGGATGCAGCCCATTACCTTTATTTTGTGCACACCTTGTAAATATTATACTCTTAATATTGAACACTTTTTTTCCTGTTCCAAGGCTCTGTATATTACAGGCAAAGAGGTCTTCAGTTTCAAAATGGTGACGTACATGTATGCTACATATGACATTTCGTATGCTGATATGGAAGCTGTTGACAGCCAGGTTTACTTAACTGTTGGATGCATTCAGATTGTTTTTGTCAACAAATTTGTCTCTGCTATTTTGGTAAGCTTCCTTTTTATTTTAGAAAATACAATAAGGTGAAGAGATTGTTTTACTTAACTTATAGTGGGAGCAATGGTGTAGTGGAAGAGTAATGCACCTCTGGAACTTATTTTCAAAGTAGGTGCAATGATGCCATTAGTTGGAGTGGTAGAGTGTCTGACTCTCTTTGCTCTGGCAAGTGAAGAAGATAATAGAGAAGTTCTCAAATTTTACTTTTGTTTCTTATTGACATAAACAAAGTGAGGGAATGGGTCCAGTTTCCTAATCTATGACTGTTAGCTGATCCTTATAAATTGGGTATTAAGCTATGCATGTCTGCTAATTGGTGTACACAAGTTTGTATAAATACGTGCAATTTTGTACTGTCATTGGGGTGTGTGGCTATGCAGAGAACATGTCTGTGTGACTGTGAAGCTCAATCCAAATAAGACTGAGGCACTGCTAAGGGGTGGTTCTCTATGCCAGATAGATGGGAGGTTGCCTGCTCTTGGTGGGGTTACACTCCCTCTGAAGGAGCAGGTACATAGGTTGGGGGTATTTCTAGATCCTTTGCTACTGCTTGAGGCTCAGTTGGCCTCAGTAGTGTGGAGTGCCTTCCTTCAGCTTTGCTGGTGGCCCAGGTGTGCCCCATCTGGAGAGGGATAGTCTAACGTCTGTCATGTATGCTCTGGTAAACTCTAGGTTAGATTAGTTCATGACCAGTTCAAGGATAGATGTCTTATGGATTTCCAAAGAATTGGTACCCAAAGTAAAAGAGAGAGAGAGAGAGAGAGAAATTAATCCCAGAACATTGTCAGGTCATAATTTCATGATAATGGAAATTCAAAAAGAAAGCCAAACTACATTTAGATGGAGATTGAATGAAGATTTACTTAGAAGATCAAAATTTTATGGAAAAAGTAAAGAAGGCCCTGGGGGATTATTTTGAAATAAACCTCCAGGGTCAAACTTAATTACAAATGGTCTGGGATGCAAGTAAGGCGGTGTGAGGGGACTGTTTATATAACAAAATTCAATTAAAAGAAAATTGAAAGAAAAAAATGAAAAATGAAATTTTTGATGAAATCACAGAAAAGGAGAAGGAACTGTCAAAAAAAGCTAACAAAGTCAGTAAAGCAGGCAATTTAAATATTACAAACCCAATATTCTATGATAGTGAATGAAGAAATAAGTTGGAAAATAACAAGAGTGAAGCAGAAATATTTTGAGCATCCCAATAAATCAAGAAAATTGTTAGCATGGCAATCGAAAAAAGTGAACAAACAAATTTCATTAATAAAATAAATATAAACGGGAAAATTACATATAAGATGAAGGAAAAAAGAGGTGCATTTGTGAAATATTTTTTAGATCCGTATAAAAAAGGAAATTTTCAAAATAGAGGAATATATAAAAAATACTAATCTGCCAAAAATAAAAGAGGAACAAATAGTGACTCTAAAAACCCAAATAACAGCTCAAGAAGTTTTAGAGGCAATAAATTGGACAAGAAGCGGTAAGTCTCCAGGGCCGGATGGAATAAAATATTATAAAAAGTTAAGTGAACAATTAGTCAATCCATTGAAAGATGTGATGAATGAGATTTTAAAGACAGGTGAAATCCCAGGAACATGGAAGGAAGCTTACATAACAGTAATTCCAAAACAAAACTCTGATCTAATGCAAATAAAAAACAATAGGCCTATCTCATTATTAAAGGAGGTAAAAAATGAAGGAAAAAAAGCGGCAATGATGTTTATAGATGCCGAAAAAGCTTTTGACAATGTGTCCTGGGATTTTATGAAAAATCTGCTTTGAAGAAATTAACTGGAGATAAATCTTAATAAAGAATTCAAGCAATATATTCAGAACAGAATGCAAAATTAATTGTAAATCAGATGATAACGAAGGAATGTAAAATACAAAAAGGAACTAGGCAAGGATGTCTGTTATCACCGCTGTGCTGTTGTTCATCTTGGTCCTGGAAGTACTTGCAAGAAACATAAGAGCAGAAAAAAGATAATAGGGATGAAAACTGGGAAGAATGAATTTAAATTCATTTAATGAATTTAGTAATTACTGATGATTTAGTAATTACGGTAGTAGATACGAAAAACTCTCTCCCTAAGGTGATAGAGAAAATTCAAGAATTTGGGGAAGTGGCAGGATTAAAAAAATTAAAAGAAGAAGAGAAAAAAGATTTGGTGCAAAGTACTGAGATAGAAATTCACAAAAAAGTAAAATATTTAGGGATATGGTTAACAACAAGAAATATAAATATGTAAAATTATGAAAAAGTTTGGTGTGAGATAAAAAGGATTCTAGAAATATGGAGGAGAATGAACCTTTCCCTATTAGGAAGAATTGCTGCAATAAAAATGAATGTGCTGCCGAAAATGCTCTTTCTTTTTCAGACAGTCCCAGTAATGGTTAACAATGAGTGCCTCAAAAGGATATTTCCAAATTTGTTGGGGGGGGGGGGAGGCCAACATAAGATACTTACAGATACAAAAGAAAGAGGAGGCTTCGCCCTCCCAGACTATAAATTCTATTATGAGGCTGCATCTTTGGTTTGGATCAGGGACTGGATAAAACTGGAAAGGGAAAAAGCATTAGATTTGGAAGGACATGATAAAAGATATGGATGGCATGCATACTTATGGGAAAGGGAAAGTACATAAAGGATTCTTTGTTGTTGTTTAGTCATGTAGTCATGTCTGACTCTTCGTGACCCCATGGACCAGAGCACGCCAGGCACTCCTGTCTTCCGCTGCCTCCCACAGTTTGGTCAGACTTATGTTGGTAGCTTTGAGAACACTGTCCAACCATCTCGTCCTCTGTCGTCCCCTTCTCCTTGTGCCCTCCATCTTTCCCAACATCAGGGTCTTTTCCAGGGAGTGTTCTCTTCTCATGAGGTGGCCAAAGTATTGGAGCCTCAGCTTCACAATCTGTCCTTCCAGTGAGCACTCAGGGCTGATTTCCTTCAGAATGGAGAGGTTTGATCTTCTTGCAGTCCATGGGACTCTACAATCATATAATTAGGACTCTACAATCATATAATTAGGAAATCACTAATGAGAGTGTGGGAAAGATACAAGGATTTGTTAGAATAGAAGCTTCGTTACTCAATCCGCTTGGCAAAAAGGGAAAGTGGCTTACATACAGAGATTTATTGAAAGACCAAGAAGGAAAATGGAAATTAAAAGACTATGAAGAAATTAATGATCATTTTCAGAGTTGGTTGCATTACAGACAATTAAATGAGATGTTTAAGGAGGATAAAAAAGGGTTTAGTTAAACAATTTCTAGATTTCAAAAGGAGGTCATAGAAGAAGACGTGAAACCTACTGAAGAAAGCATACAGCATTCTGCTAGAATGGAAAATGAAAGACCAGGTCAAATCAGTTATGACTAAATGGGTGCTAGATATAGGATATAATGTACAATTTGAGGACTCAGAAATATTGTAGATTGGAAATTTACAGATTGTTCTCTTTTGAAAGAGAACTATATGAAAATGAGTTACAGATGGTATATTACACCAGTAAAAATGGCAAAAATGTACAAAACCGGGTCAAACATACATTGGAAATGCAAAGAAAAAGAAGGTACTTTATATCATATGTGGTGGAAATAAAGAGAAGTCAAAAAAATTGGGAGATGATATATAATGAATTGAAAAAGATGTTTAAAATGGCATTGGGGGGGGGGGAACCAGAAGCATTTTTGTTAGGGATTCTAGGGCAAGACCTGCCAAGGAAAACAAAGAACTTATTTATGTATGCTACAATAGTGGCAAGAGTCTTGTTAGCACAAAGATGGAAGAATGAGGAAATCCCAACGAAAGAACAATGGCAAGAAAAACTGATGAGCTATGCAGAGTTGGCAAAGTTGACATAAAAACTACGTGAGAAGGAGAACCGTGACTTCAAAGAAGAGTGGGAACTTTTTACAAACTATTTAAAAAGAGAACAAAAGGAATTGGACTCCTTGGCAGGTTTTGAATAAACATCCACAATTTATTAGTAGAACACATGATAGATAAGGCAATAATACGTACAATTTTATAACATACAGAGAATAATATGTACAAACAAACCAGAGAGGGGAGCTGAGGGAAGTCCTTAGAGGGTGGGAGAGGGAGGGAGGGGAGGGAAAAGGGGGGAGAATGTAATTGGTTGTGTTATTGATAACTTGTATTGTTTAAAAAAAATCTTTTTCTTTAATAAAAATATTTTTTTAAAAAACAAAATATAGTCCGGCCCCGCACAAGTTCTGAGGGACAGTGGACTGGCCCCCTGCTGAAAAAGTTTGCTGACCCCTGGATTAGTCCAACACATTATATGTAGGACTGCCTTTGAAGACAGTTCAGAAACTAGTACAGAATTTGACCGCCAGGTTGCTCAGCAGGCCAAGACGGGTTGAGCATATTGCTGTACATTCATTCTGGTCTGATTGCACTGGCTGCCAAAAAAAATAGATCCAAACTCAATTCAAAGTGCCGGTTTTGACCAATAAAATGTTTTGGCTTGGCACCTAAAGATAGGTAATGAATCACCACGCAAAAGCGTTTCTCTATAACTAGGCCTTTAGCTGATCAACATTCTATGGCCTTTTAAGTGTGTTTGTTGGAGGGGCGTTATTGGTCTTTTTTTGTTTCTGTTTTATTCTGTATTATGTGTTTTCATTTTGCTTTTATGTTGTTATGATCTTCGGGTGAAGAGCACTATACAACGTTAATAAATAATAATAAAATAAATAACATTCAATAACTTACATTATGTTGTATCCCAGCACTAGTTAAGGGTTTATTCAAACTAGAGTTGGGTTTGTTTTCAAATTTCTGCTTGAAAATTAGGATAAGCTCAAAGTTGTGCAGCTTTTTCTACAAATGGGAAAAGCCCCTTTTTTGAGGGGGGGCAGCTCAGAGTTGTGCATCTTTTTTGCAAAGGGATCAGCTCAAAGTTGCTGAGTTTCCATGCAATGGGGAAAATCCTGTTTTATGGGGTTCAACTCACAGTTCTGCAGCTTCTCTAGGAAAGGAAAGGAACCCATTCCTACAGTTTCCAGACAGATACTCTAATCAGCCAGACAACAATTGAGGCCTAGGCAAGGGGCCGGGAAGGGAGCTAGCTCCCTTAACTCCCTCCCCGATGTCTTGCAATCAGCTGCTGAGCGGGTTCCTTTCAATGTGCTCATTCCCTCTTGTTAGCCTTTAGCTCTTTCTTAAAAAAGAAAGAAAGCAGGATCTGCCTTTAGCCCTTGGCAATTCGGCTCCAGAGACCACACATTCGCTCCATAAAACCCACAGACATGTCCTCTTACTTTTTAGGAGGAAAAAAGTGCATCTTATGGAATGAAAAATACGGTATATTCATTTGAGCCACATTGATGTCTAGCAAAACCTTTGGGATTAAAATTAAGTATATCAATATCAGTGTGCTTTCCTAGTTGTGCAATGCTTAGATAATTCTTTGTTTAAAAAGAGGTATAATTTTGTTATAACTTAAACCAAATGGGTCTATGGTGATAGAAAACTAAAATTGGAAGTCAGCCTCTGAGACAAACATGATATTTCAATACCTTGTATAATGTTGCCACATGGTTATACCTTTTTTCCTTTTTATGTTTTGTTAATTTGTCTAAGTAACAAGGAACTATATAATGCATTTTAATTTCTCTCTCCTACTCTAAACATGTTTATTGCTCAACTGTGTGGGAAGAGGGAAAGGCAGACATAGAGAACAACACAGATAATTTGTAATGCATAATGAGCAAACTGATACATAAATGATGTATTCTTGTGACTGTTATCCTCATCTGTTGCTGATTTCCTGTCCCCTTTCTAGGCTTTTGTAAACAATTTTCAGACAGCAAAGGAAGCAATTACTGAAGCCACTGTTCAAGCTGCTGAGAAAGCAGCTACTGGTGTAAAGGAATTGGCTCAACAAAGTTCCAGAATGGCACTGGACATTAATATTAAAGCACCCGTTGTCATAATTCCACAGTCGGCAGTATCTACTGATGTTATCGTTGCTGATTTTGGGTTGATCACCATAAAGAATGAATTCCTTCTCATTAAAACGTCACTACGATATAGTGTCCCACCTATTCTTGATTGTATACATGTGAAACTGAGTGATCTAAAGTTGTACAGGTAATATATAAAGATGATTTTGTAATGATTTCTTCTAAATTAAGTTGTTCTAAATTAAGTAACAAAACTGAAGAAAATGTACTAAGTAAACACTGTTCTACTTACAAATCAAAGTTTTAATTTTGCTAACGTTCTTAAAGAGAGAAGATTCTTCCATTAGATGGAACTATTGAGGTCATCTGGAGGTTTAGGATGAGGTGTCATCAGTGTGCAATGACACTGAACTCTTTCCCTTTTAAATCTAATTTATATGAGGCAGCGGTACAGTGGTACCTCGGTTTACAAACACAATTGGTTCCGGTAGTCTGTACTCAAACTGAAGCGTACTTAACCTGAAGCGAACTTTCCCATTGAAAGTAATGGAAAGTGGATTAATCCATTCCAGACAGTCCATGGAGTACTCAAACTGAAGCGTACTTAACCTGAAGCGAACTTTCCCAATGAAAGTAATGGAAAGTGGATTAATCCATTCCAGATAGGTCCGTGGAGTACTTAAACTGAAAATACTCAAACCGAGGCATACTTAAACCGAGGTTTGACTGTACTAAAGTAGTGCTTGGATGTGGTGTGGTTGACTGGATGAGGACCAATAAACTCAATTTCAATGCAGACAGTATGAAGGTACAGTTAGTAGTGAAGGTAAACCAAAGTGTGTAAGTTGCATTACTGAGAAAAGTGTGAAACCTTTGTTTCCTTCATAGACTGAAAAGAAAAGCACCAGGGTGCTAGATTTAATCTACAGTGATGTGTGTGGTCCACTCCAGGGACACAGTGTGAGGGGTGAGGCTGTCGCCCCAGGCTCATTTTTTTGAGGAGTTGCAGTGAAGCACCCCCACAACAGGCTCCCTCATCAAGGCAGGAGCTGCGGGGAGGGAAGCTGAACCCTGGTCTGCTTTTAAACCACTAAGTTGGCAGAATCTGGGACAGAACAACTGGAGCTCATCCTGTCATTCGGATTCGAACCTCTGACCTTCTGATCGGCAAGCCCAAGAGACCCAGTGGCTTAGACCACAGTGCCACCCACATCCCCTTTACCTTTACCACAGCTATGTATAAGCCTCAGAAGTAGAAGACAAGAAAAAAAATGCACCCTCTAAGGTCCACTCCAAGCGAAGGCAGAAACAGAAGGAAATTATAGTCATTGAGGACAAAACAGCTTCAGAACAAAACAGCTTCACATTTAACAGATCAGATTCAGTATTAGAATAATAATCTAAAACAGCAGGCTGTTCATCTGATAATTGGCAGGCACTAAAGTAACATAATCACAAGCACTTGTCAAACCTTCCTGCAGAAAGCATTCCACAACTGGGTGACAACTGAGATGGTCCTTTAGTAACTCCACCTGCTGCATTTCGGATGGTGGCATAACCTGGAGGGGGCCTTTGATGAAGATCTTAGTTCAAAGCTGTGATGGGCTCTCAGTGTCAAAAGAACTCCAGATAGGGCCTGGAAAAGTATTATTGGTACCTAACTAAAATAGGATGTGGCCCTACCAGCCCTGCTAGCCAAAGGGAAATAGTATGGTTGGTATCTACCTGAAGGGTAGCTTTCCTTTGACTTAGCAGAGCTACCGGTAGTAGGGTTGCACCATAATTTAGTTGACTGGAATGAAACCTATCCAGATAGGACTGTAGCTAGGCCACCAGTGGAAGCTGGTGTACTCCACACCATGAGGCAGTCTGCCTCAGATGACAGTAATTTATTCAGGAAAACTGGTAATGCACCTGGTGCTTCAAAAAGAGAGAAACCCTGTCTAGAACAGGCTTAACAACTACTCTTTAAATACTATTTCAATATTTTCTTTATTGAAGCCTATATACAGTTTATAAAATAATACATACTCCATGAAGCAAGTACATAAGTTAATAATAATAAATAATAAGAATTAAATAATAAAAACTTCAGTTTATTACAAGAATCGGGCACACTGGATTAGCACGTCCATCTCCCTTGCAGAAGATTAAAAGGAGAAATCAAGATGCTAATGGCAGCACACTCCAAAGCTCCAGATGACTCCCTTCAGTGCTTTCATGTACTTGTAGATTTAGTACTGAAAACCATTATGTGTTTCTGTTTGAACTATGGAATAGAAATTTCAATAATAAAACAAATCAATGAAAAATATATCCACTCGAAATGAATATCCAGCATTGTCCTACATAGCGTATATAGTTGGATGTTTACACAGGTACAAAACACTTAATGAAGTATTTCATCAAAGCTGCAATCCTGAGCCCGTTTGCAGGTAAAGCAGTCCTAAATATTTATATTTATATTCCACCTTTTCCCCGACAGGCACATGGGAGCTTACAGCTAAAATGGAAACGGTCTAAGAACAGGGGGAAATAATAATTAAAAAACAAAATTGAATGCAGCCTTGTGAACATTAATTTTTTAATAATTTTATCTTATTTTATACCACCCTTCATCTGAAGATCACAGGGTGGTTCACAAAATGAAAATACAAAATGAAAACACAAAATCCAAAATAAAGCAAAAGCAAAACAAACCAATAACCCCTTTCCATCAGACACATTTAAATGGCCTTATAATGTCAATCAGCCAAATACCTGGTTGAAGAGAAACTTTAATTGGATTGTGACTATATTTTTTCATTCTCATTTACAGATCAAGTTGTATAAGTGGTTTATTGCAAAATGAAATACAGCTGCTGCAACCATTAAATCTTGAAGTTGGTGTTGAACGCAATTTAGCCGCTCTCTGGTATCATGAAATTCCTGACATTAAAATACTTGGACGTCTCAAGCCAATGAATGTAAGTTCTTAGTCACAAAGATGTATATTCTTGCAACTATTGTCAATATGAATAGGAATTAAAATATCCCAATATTTCTTGCATCTTGTAATTTAGCAGCATATAGTTTGTGATTTGCTAGACCCTGGGCTGCAGGTGTTACTTTCTGTGAATGTAAGGAGTCCCTTCCATCTGTTTATAGAACAGAACATTTGAATACAATTAAAAGTTCATCAACATTTGTTAATTGCTTAATGAACATTGTTGTTTAGTCATCCAGGCATTTATGGTATGTTGAGGTGTAGTGGATTGTATTTTTATTGCTCCTGTTGTTTTTGTTTACATGGAATTCATGTTTGCTATATATGTTTTAATATTACTCTTTAATTTTTGTTTGTTTTAATGTTCCCTTGGGAACTTTGGGTGAAGGGTGGATTATAAATATGGTTAATAAACAAGATTTCGATATAGGGTACAAATTTAAATAAGCAAAAATATTAGGTCTTCCAGACCACTTCTGTATATAGCACAAAATAAATAATTAGAGCATCTTTCAGTGTTTACTTATTCTTGGTCCCAGATTCTACAAGGAGAGATTGGATGTGTGCTTCATATTTGTATGCTTTCCTCCCTTAATCCTTTTATTGCAGGGAAAATGAGCCATAGAGATAAAATATTCAAATCAATCCTCCATTTCAGTTTTATCCATGGTCAAGGAAGGGAATACATGAGCCCAAGATCTGTTCCTCGTGCCGCTGCCCCACCCCCTCACTTTTGAGGGCAAAGTATAGTTTGAAAAGTCCAAGAAATGAGGAGAGGCAGGCCTCAATTTCAGTTTATCTATTATTTTGAAGTTTGCTGTGTATTCAAGAAATATTTTCTCTGCACAAGCATTTGAATGTAAACATGGAATAAATTTTGATTTCCCCCCCCCACTCCAATGCAGTAGCAATGCATGAAGTGGTGGCGGAGGTGCATTTGCCAGGGCACAGATGGGGCAGGATGGTGATGTTGGAGCCCTCGGTTGGTGGCGATGCGCAAGTGCACACACAAGGTGCTGCCAGTCCAGTGGTCACTATCCTGCTCTATCCCTGCTCCTCCAAATGCAGCACTACTGATGCTGTTCTGCCCTCCTTGCCTGCAGCTATTATTATTATTATTATTATTATTATTATTATTATTATTATTAACTTAAGATGAATTTATAATCCTTATTACAAGATAAAAAACCTTTTGATTCTAGAGGACCTGTAACATTTAATACAGTTATATATACTCAACTTGCAATTAAGACTAATCAACTTCTTTTCAAAGCTGATTCTGAGTCAGGATGATATAACAACTATCTTGAGAACACTGAATGAAAATTTAGGGGATAGCTCTGGCCCTCCACCTCCTGTACCGGAAAAAAAAGATGTACTAAGCATCCATAGTGGAACAGCAAGTGTTTCCCAACATTCTGGAGGTATGTGTTTTAAAGCTTAAGCCACAGTTCAATTATCTCTTTCCAATAGAAGAAGTTACTAGTTTAATTTAATAGTTACATGAACTATACATTTTTGTTTTGAGTGAATTTAAATGAACATCTTACACAAAACACACTTGCAACATTAGGTCTTGATCTACATAGTTTTACTATTTAATTCATAGACAAAATTCTGTAAATGGGTTGGTGAGCAGTATCATCTACAGTTGGTACGTCATGCTTTTTGCTATATTTTGACAGACCTATATTATATTTCATATATAGAAGCCTGCTCATATTCATATTTGACAGTTTATTTTGAAATCCATTGTTTTCTTCCTTTTTTAATGATCCAAACATTCTTTCTCTCATGCTGACACACTGGGCACAGGTGTGTTTACCTCTCTCTAGTGCTCAAAGGCAGGAATGTACTCTTATCTCAGGAACTTCTAACTAGTCCATTCCAGGAAGCCACCTCAATTACATTACTGAGTTATTGTGCAATTTTTGTTATTGTGTTATTTCCCCAGCATTTCTGATTTTCCTTGTGTTATTTTTTTGTTAGTTGTGTGTGTTCAGGACAGGTGATTTGTTTTGCGTGGCTTGTGTGTGTTTGCCTCCTTTTGTGGGAGGGGATTTCCCCCCCTTCCTGGAGTCATCACTTCAGCTTAGTCTGTGATTGTTTCCTCTTGCTTATACTTGCTGATTGATAGCTTAATTAATTTTCCTGCTGTAATTTATTCAGTTGATTTCCCTAGAGTAATTTCTTCTCGAAATGTTTTTCCCCCTGTAATTGATTGAATAAGATTGGTTTTCCATCAATGATTGAATTTAACAATTAATTCAAGCCCAGTTCTGTGCTTTGGCAGGTGTTGGGTAAGGCAGATGTTGGGTTATGGTGCACCCATGAGGCAGTGGTATTAGCCATAAGGGCATCTTGTGCTGCTTCTACCTTTGTTCATTCAACACTTATGCCTTGATGATGTCCTAGATCAGGAGTGAGGAACCTCCATCTTATGGGCCAGTCTCGGCACACCAGGGGTTCCACTTTGGCTTGCAAAGCCAAACCACCACCACACCCATCTATCTATCAGCTGACATCACTGGTGATGTCAACTGATGAGCAGGAGGACAGCGTTTAATCCTGCATTGGCTGTGTGTCCTGCTCCCAGCAGAGAACAGGATTACACAGGTAAGGCATCAGGATTTAATGCCCACCAACCAGCAGATGAGTTGAAATTAATGTGCTTTTTAAAAGCATAGTTCATATACTTTTTTGCAAGCAGGCAAGTGGAAGCAGCAGGATGGTGGGAAGAGTCTCCCCACCCTCCTCTCCACTGCTGCTCACTTGCTTGCAGGAGAAGCAGCGCTTCCACTTGGAACCACGGGGCTGCCTTAAAGCACTTCTCAAAACAGCACAGTACCCACATCCTTATAACTATACTTCACAAAAAAGTACATATGCAGATTGGTGGGCATCATCACTTGCTAACCTTTTTACTCTTACAGACCAATATGGAATTATTCCAAAATTTTAATTCTCATCCCTTGCCATGGATGCTCCTTCCCTATCTGTTCCTCTGTACATAGTTTAGGTTTTGCTTCCTCATGGCAGTGACATCTGCAAGGAGTATGTCTGAGTTGAATGCTCTGTTTGTGGCAAAACACCTGCACACCTTTTCCACTCACTCTCTTCTTTATTAGGTTTGTAGGGCTACTGCATGGACTAAACCTAGTATGCTTACTCACCATTATAAAATGTTTTTGTGTACATCTGATGAAGTGGCATTTGGGAAGCAAGTACTGCAGAATGTTCTTCCTCTTAGATAGCCCTACCTATTGCTTCTGGTCAGCTTTGGAGCTGGGTCCAGTATGTCAGGGTCCCTTGGGGTTATCTGAAGGGTGTGTCTCCAGGGCCACATACTGCATGTGCCTAAGCTTTCTGCCATGTTCACATGTTTTGCTTGTGGGTGGGTGCTGTGTATTTCTTATTTATCTAGCTTGGTAAAACATGCTTCTGGAAATGGGCTGCTTAAAAGTTCCTTCAAGACCGGGGGAACCAAATCCACCTGAGTCCAGTATGGGCTGGACCTGTTGTGTGTAAGGAAAACAACCTTAAGAACCCCATAGCCTATACAAAATCAGTTAACTGAATAACCATGTTTTAAGCAGAGTGTTTCATAACTGTCAGTCTGGCAAACTTATTGCTCTGGTGATGGTCATTGATGGCAAGATTGTTATATTTACATTCATCTAGTTATGTTTATTCTCTTTGAAAATGTAGTGCATTAGAGACTATAACTTTTTTCTTTTTTGTTACTATGGTAATTATAATTGTGTCTTCTGTTCCTAATGTTTATAGCTGGAATAAGAATAGTGACATCTGCTGTTGTAGAAGCACGTTCCTCAGTTAAGACTAAAACAGTACTGAAATTGGACTTCCGGATTGATTCCCTGACTCTAGTTTTGTACAGTCCAAATTCCAGCCAGGTAAATAAAACGTAATTTTCTATAAAATAAACTTGGTGGGTTGGACCTAGATTTTCTGCAACTGGCTAGAGATCTGGGAGGAAATAACTACACATTCAAACCTGGAAAATAATATGTCTAGTGGCAGCTAGATGTTGCCTCATGGTGAATCAGGTTTTTATGTCACTGTTAAATCTTCTGCTTAGCCAGTTGAGCAGGAATATAATTTGGGGTTACTGGGAATACCTTGCATGAAATGAGTAGTTCAGTTCTTCAGAGTTTTTAAAAGTTCTAAATTTTTGTGGCATACTTACAAAGGAGCATAGGGTATGTTTTGCCTAATCCCATGTCCACTGCTTCCGTGTAGAGGGAGCATTCCTGTCTATTCTAGGCAGTCTCGTAACAATGTAAGAATTACTCATTGATTACCATGATCTGTTTTAAACATTATTCATATGCAAAATATACCCTTTGAAATTAATGAACCTGACTAACTTAGGTTCATTAATTTCAATAGGCCTACTCTGCAAAGCTCTTAGTTACATTCATCCCCATATTTATTTATTGACTTTTCTCACTGCCTGAGACTGCTAACAAAGCATTATAAAATGCATTACTTTAAAATTGAAATAAACTGAAAGTGAATACCGTTTGATTCAGAAGGCTCATTATTCTAATTAAGTCAACTGAATCTCCAGGGTAGCTGTAATTGAAACAATCACATTATCTATCCTATTATAAGTCCTGGCCATTAATGTTTATTTTCAAATGTAGCCTTTGCGTGTATCCGTTGTATGAACAAGAAGTACAACTTTGGTACAACCACATATATGTTGTGCAAATCACTTGCACAAACGTTTGTGAAACAGCACTACTAAGTAAACTACTTCTGGTTGCAATTCTTTCAGTCCAACTCATTATATGATTTACTAATTTAGTTTTGATCTGATTGCAGTAACAGAATTTGTATTTTTGCAGAAACATTTTCTTTAATTCATGCATTAAACTATGTATTTTCTTTTCAAAGCAGCCTACAAATCAGAGTGAACGAGATGGTCATTTGAAACTTGCAGAATTTAAACTGTTGTTAATATCAGCGGCTGTCAAAATGGTGTCAGATGGGTCAATGAATGCCTCAGTCAAATTAACAAACTGCACTTTAGATGATAAACGACAGACAGTCCAGAACGCTACACCAAGGTAATTTTTTCCTCAATTTTATTTTATTAAATTAAAAGAAAAACAAGTACAAGAATACCGGTAATAAATTTAATTTATGACTTTATAGCGATAGTACATAAAACACATATCAACTTTCATATTGTTAGCATATAGAGTTTGCATTTAGCAGCTGAAATTAACTTTAGTTATCGTAATTGAAGTTTTGCTTGGAA
Source organism: Zootoca vivipara (assembly GCF_963506605.1). Lineage (NCBI taxonomy): Eukaryota > Metazoa > Chordata > Lepidosauria > Squamata > Lacertidae > Zootoca > Zootoca vivipara. The sequence goes on from NC_083286.1 coordinate 4,622,188, forward strand.
CACACCTTTAGCTGAAAGGTATTGCCAGGGGACACACGTACAGGGAGCCCCCACCGGTTCTCCTGACAAGCTCTTCACCGAGCAGTGACAGTGAGTCAGGAGAAAGGAATGAGGAAGTAAGCAGGGAGGTGTCAGGGTTGCAAATGAAAGAGCCACAACATCGCCATGAGAGAGGAGCTGGGGAGGAGGAGCTGGGAAAGCCAGAGAACACAACACCAGAATTGAGGCGAGCGGCCACCCGTAGGGCTAGAGGGTGGCACTTTGGGGTGCTTTTATGTTGTGGCTTTTATGTTGGAGGAAAACCCGGAAGAAGCTGTTGCGGGGTTCTGACATGGACTAGGCAGTCATGTTTGCGGAGTTCTTTGCACTGTAAATAGTATGCACAATAAAACCCTAAAAAGGAAGACAGAGTGGAGTGTCTTTACTCGCGAGTAGCCACACACCTCTGACAGGTATTTTGACTGAAACTTGGTATAAAATAAGAAAGCTTATGTTTATTAAAGGAAGTAGATTCTTGATAGGGAAGGAGTTCTATACCCCAAGCTAGCTATCTAGTTGAAGAAACAAAAGAAGCCATGCTTGCCCCTTTGTTCTCAGAAGATAAATTCCTTTCACCTCTAGGTCCAGAGAAGGAATTTGAGGAGGAGCAGAAAGTTGTAACCTGGATGAAACCTAAGATTTATCCATCTAAACATCTAAGAGAGAGAGAGAGAGAGAGAGAGAGAAGTCAGCATAGCAATAAACTTACAGGAATAGTCTGGGAATCTGGAGATCCCCTACTCTATCTGTCTTAACCCATGGAAATCCCTCTCAGAAACTGAGTTGAATGCAAACTTCCAGCACTTATTAGTACCAAAGTGGTTGTTGTCATTAAGAACACTATTGGGCAATGTAATACTTTTCTAATTATAGTATTTGCTCTACTAACTTGTCTTTCAGAATGGTAGAAATGAAGTGTGAATCCGAAAAGAAAGTCATGATGGATATATCTTATAAGCAGGCGAGAGATGGCAACACTGTTCTTGACACAGTTGTTAATGAGACATATGTCTGTGCTAGCATAGAATTTCTTCTTACTGTTGCGGATGTATTTCTAAATGCTACTGCTGAAAGTGCCGCTGCGCAGAAAAACTTCAAGCAAACTTTAGCTGTGAAGGAACAAGGTAAGTGATCAGTACCAGGACCCTGCAGGTGCAGGCTGAAAACCTAGTATTTCTGTACTGCCATATCATAAATATCAGGGCAGTGTACAACAGTAAAACATAAAACACTACTAAAAACAAAACACATAATCATTAAAGTGACTGGCTGATCAATTTAAACAGCTGCAAAGGCCTGTTAGCAGTGCTATTTTTTCTAGAAAAAGGGGTACTGGAACTCACCATGAATGCCTCCCTCGTTCTCTTAGAATGGCAATGGAGCGTACCTGAGAGGAGCTTAAATGTTACTTTTCTGTCTGTCCTAATAGAATCACTGCCTATCTGAATTTCTCCCTTCGGTTATAACTTAATAATATAATTTGGTATATGTTAAACTCACTACATGACACCCCAACCCTTTCATTTTCATGTATTTATACTTTTACATTTTATATATCTTGGAGGAAAACCTAAATCTTTATTTGTAAAGTACCACAAGGCTTATGTATGATAAAAAATAATATGAGATACAAGATATACATCTTAGCAGTGAGAAAGATCTTAAACATTAGGAGGAACTTTCTGACGGTAAGAGTTGTTCAACAGTGAAACAGACTGCCTCAGAAAGTGGTGAACTCTCCTTCATTGGAGGATTTTAATCAGAGGATGGATGGCCATCTGTCAGGGATTCCGTAGCTGTAATTTCTACATTTCAGGGGGTTAGAACAGGCATCCCCAAACTTCGGCCCTCCAGATGTTTTGAACTACAATTCCCATCATCCCTGACCACTGGTCCTCTTAGATAGGGATCATGTGAGTTGTAGGCCAAAACATCTGGAGGGCTGCAGTTTGGGGATGCCTGGGTTAGAATAAATGATCATTTGGGTCTCTTCCAACTCTACAGTTCTATGATTCTTTCTTCAAAGGACTGGTCTTTTGCTGCTAAATTAAAGCTCTTGCTTTTTATAGCTAAATTATGTGATGAAGTTAATTTAAATTGAATTGAATTTAGAAAAAGTTTCTGACTATATAGTCTAACCATATCTTATCTGGCAATTGACCCCTGAAGCTGACCCATTCTTCTATCCCATTAAAGTTCCCTGCTCTCTGTTCATGTGCTCCTTTCCCCCTCCCTGGCTTCCAAACTTCTTTCCCTCTATGTAATTTCAGAATAATCTGGAAAAAACAGTATTTTATTTGATGAAAACAAATCTGTTGTGGTGCTGTAGTTTACCCTGACAGTATGGCTTTGGAAAAAAGGATAAACTACAGCACCACTACAGATTTGTTTTTAAAACAGATCTTGGTAAGCAGAGCTTGGTAAGAATATGGTCCTCAAAGGCATTTAGTCTGCACCAGTATCTGAGATAGGCTAGATCGATTCTGGCTGTCATCAAGGGGAGACCCAACTCAGCTCTGAGATGAACTGCTGGTGTTCCCGGTGGGAGCCCCATTGTCTGCCTCATTAATTTGTTGAGCTTCTAGTTCGGATTTAATACCGCTTCCCCAAATCTCAACCCCGTAAAGCATTTGTGCAACGTAGGGCTTGATGACTGGATTGATTAACCGCCACCCCTTCAAATGGAAGAACCTGTACAGCTGTCCAGTCGAGTAGGCAGATAATAGCTTGATTGCATCCTGATGGGGGGTTACATGAAAGCTTTTCATCAATAAGTAATCCTAGGTATTTAAATCTATACTTGCTTCAGAGTGTGACCATCTAATGTCCACTGGGACTTGGTAACCCTCTTACTGAATACGGCAACCTTAGTTTTGGCATAATTAACGTTTAGGTGTTCTTTTTTACACAGTTGGCCAAATTTGACCAGCATCCTTCTGAGTCCAGTTTTGTTCAAAGATAGCAGGACTAGGTCATCAGCATAATGCAAAATGGACACTTCACGATTTCCAAGAGAGGGAAATGAATTGTAAAATGAATTGTATTCATTTTACTTCCAAAGATGGCACTAAAATGGGCCACCCATATTTCAGGTAATGGGAGGTACAGGCTCAAAAGGTTTATCTGAAAAGCCTCCTTGGATTAGGTTCCAGAATTTGGCTTTGTTCACCTCAATAAGAGCGAGACCCAAGGATTTCCAACTGTTTACATCATGTGCCCTTTTTTTCTGCTTTATCAATGTTAAACTCTCACCGTTGCAGTTGTAAAAGAGAAATGGCCTCATCTGTTTGGGCAAATTGAACTTGTCTAGCTAATTTGATCAGTTCTTTTTTCTTAAGCTTACAGTCCCTGTCAACCAGTTCCATGCACTTGTATGAGTTTTAGGATGGGAGGTAGAATTCCCTGGTTATCTCCTGATATAACTCACAAATATTCCAAGTTCCTTCTAAAGTTTGCTGGTGTAGACAAGTCTAATGTCTAATGCAGGCATCCCCAAACTGTGGCCCTCCAGATGTTTTGGCCTACAACTCCCATGATCCCTACCTAACAGGACCAGTGATTAGGGATGATGGGAATTGTAGTCCAAAACATCTGGAGGGTCAAAGTTTGGGGATGCCTGGTCTAATGCTACAGTCAGTTACTTCTCTTGATTTCATCATAGTCTGATTCCCTAAGATTCGTTGTATTTCAGCTGCCATTGCTGGTGTCCATCTTATGCGCCTATCACCAATACACACTCACTGCATTGAGTGGATAGTAATGGGGTCTTTGTTGTTTTCACTGGACCACCAGTGAAAGATGATCACTGTCTGTCCTGCCTTCCACATAAAATAGTTGAATTTTTGAATAAATAACATGTGACACAAAGATGCAATCCACCACACCGCCCCTCTTCTGGGATATGTAAGTGCAGTGACCTTTTATCTTACCGGGGGGGGGGGTCAGTACAGCTAGGGGCAGCACCAAAGTGTTTAGGCAGCAGAGGTGAAATGCTCCTGCAATGAGGTGGAGGGCAAACTCTGTAAGGGCTTCTTTAGGAGAAGCCCTTGTGCAGCCTCCCCTGCTGGGCAGAGGGGGATCTTTCCAGATCTAATGGTAACTGATCACTCACTCGCATCTGTTTGGCCACTGGGAGAAACAGAATGCTGGACAAGATAGACCTTTGGTCTGATTCAGTAGGGCTGCTCTTAAAATATTAACATTGGAATCTATCATCATTTTTACTTAAAAGCAAAGACTAGAGATGGATTGATGGTTGTGAAGTAAAATTGGATTGATTGTACTAAATGTTGCATTTTTAGTTTCTGTACAACCGGTATCCACAATGGAAATACATGTCGTCATTAAAAATCCTGAGATTGTATTTGTGGCTGATTTAACAAGAAGTGATGCTCCTGCACTGGTGGCTACAGCACAGTGTGAAGTCTCCATGAAATATGGCCCTGAAATGTATAAAATGACAGCTGCTGTTAAAGATATAATGGTGAAAGCCTGCCCTTTTCTTCCAGATATGAGAAAGGGCAGTATTACTACGGTAAGATTATATATAAGATAGCTAAGGCAGAAATGTGCAGTGCTATGCAGATGTAAATTAAACCTGTGCTTATGGTATATAACAGGATGCAACATAAATGAGTAATATTAGAGTCTCTTAAGACAATAGTTACGTTCTATAGTGATCCATAGTTCAGTGGTCCTTATCTGACCTCCTGTCACTGCAGTTGAGGAGGGGCGAGAATGTTGCCGTCCTGCTGCTGCATTTGCACCTCATCACTCTCCCGCCTGGTAAGCCACAGTGACGCTAGTGATAAGAGGTCAGGTAAGTGCCACCACCCCACTGACTGCTGCTGGTCACATGTAAGGGCAATACCTGCACACTATGACTTCTATGGAGATGTGCAACCTTATTTGATTACAGTACAGTGGTACCTCAGGTTACAAACGCTTCAGGTTACAGACTCCGCTAACCCAGAAATAGTACCTCAGGTTAAGAACTTTGCTTCAGGATGAGAACAGAAATCGTGCTCTGGTGGCATGGCGGCAGCAGGAGCCCCCATTAGCTAAAGTGGTGCTTCAGGGTAAGAACAGTTTCAGGTTAAGAACGGACCTCCAGGACGAATTAAGTTCTTAACCAGAGGTACCACTGTATAGATAAGATTATACTTCCTCGTCCATACTGTGCAGTGCTGATGGGAATTGCACTTACTTGTTCTGAATCTGCACCCACATCGCAGACCATGAGTTTGGTGCTGCATGTTCAATTCTCAATCTAGCTCAGAAGCCACCTATGTAGCCCTGGAATTTGCTTGAACAGCACCATGTTGTGTGCTTCTATCTCCCTTCCTTCTAGGCAACTACCCATAGCTAAAGAAATTTGTCAAATGTTTTACAAGTCAGGATGTCTGCATTTGTTTCACAGACTGCTGTTTTGCATAGGAAATGTATATGATGTTGACTGTGCATTTAGAAAGCATTTTTAACCAACAAATTTATATTTTTCAATTTATTGTGATTTATATTCAGATATTGCAGCCCTGTGACCTCTTTTTTGATATGATACAGTCAGGTGAAGATCCTCAGAAAGCTGATCTGTCAATTAAGTCCATCACAATTAAGGTACATTTAAAATTGTGTCTGGATTCATCCGGGGGGGGGGGGGGGGAATGGTATTTTTTCCTTTACAGACCATTTTATACATGTCCTTACACTTTTTATTTTACAAGTTTTGAATCCATCCTAAGACTCAGAAGTCCCTTGGAAAAATGAACAAATAAGTTACTCAGAGGATAGTATTACAGTGTTTCATTCCTTTCACTGCCAATTTCAAACATATGATCCTATTTGTATACCTATAATAATACTATATTTGTATTTCTTCTAATATGTAGTGATTTTTTGATTCACTAAGTCAAATTAGAAATACATAGTTTTTCATTTGATAATTTTTTTTCTAAACTTAGGTGACACCAATTATCTTAAATACAGTAACAACCATTACATCAGCACTCTTCCCAACAAATGAGACTACAGAGAAAGACATTAGTCCAGTACCTCCAGATATTTGGGATCAGAAGAATATTAAAAATCTAAAAATGTGGTTTCTTGAAGAGTCAAGTGAAAATAAAGATCCTGCTTCTGTAATTGAGTTGGTCCCCACAGGAGAGACGATGAAAATGAAAATTGAAACTGTTGTTATAACCCTTGAAGCTGGGGTTGGCCACAAAACAGTGCCAATGCTATTAGCAAAGTCATCATTTTCTGGAGAAGTTCGAAACTGGAGTAGTCTGATCAATCTCTCTTCTCGTCTTGAATTAGAGGTGAGTAGAGTTTTGTTCTGTTATGGAAGAAAAAGGCAGACATTTAAAGCTGTTTGTGATTGTGTCCGCTACGCAGAAACTGTTAGAAACAGTATTTGCATGTTGGGTGTAAGAGCTGCCTAACTACTTTGGTAGTAAGAGTTCGGCTTTCCCCACAACATTTCAAATTTGGTAACCTTTTGGCACCAGATGGCTACTGAATAAACTATACTATTAAAGCACAGTATATAGTAGTTCTGTCTTCAGAAATCACATTGCAATGTATCCTCCTTGCCCAGGAAAAAAAAATGGATTCAAGATATCACGCAGATGTATAGGTCATTGTGATGTCTCAGTGCATTAGGGCAACATGGCATTAGAGTGTCTTTCACATATTTCCTTCTCTCCTTGAAAACACATGGCGGGATCAAGCTGGGGTTATAACTTGAAATATAGTGTGGTTTTGTGAACGTGCCCACCAACTTTCACAGGTAGGATTTAGTTGGGAACAGTGGCACCACCTTGCGCTGAAGATTGAGGGCCCATCATCACGTGACTCACGCACATGTGACAGGTGCTTGTGACATTGCACAGTCGAGAGAAAGCCGGGCACTGCGGCATACACCAAAGTGCTCCGCCATATTGGGAGGGTGTGGGTTTTCCCCCTGAAAATGCCTATGTGTGGAGTTCAGTGCATGCTGATCAACACACAGTCTTCACAGTAAGGCACTATTCTGATGGCATGGGTATTGCAATGACTGGTAGATTCTTATCTGCTGTCTCTGCCTGTTCTGCCGTTGAGGACTTACTGGATCATTCTTTCTAGCTCCTCCCCTTTGACCTTACTGCCTTGGGTGACCCTACTGGGAGTATGAGACTCCCAATGGCTTCGCTCACAGGGATAATAGAAACGTGGAAGCCCACTCACCATGACAAGGTGGTGCTCCTACGAGTGAGAGGCTGAGCGCTGCACCAAGCTGTGTGCCCAAGCGTCAGGAGAAGGATGATCACGGTGGTGCGGGCCAGAGCACCAGCACTTTGCACATTGAGGGGCCCCCAAACAGCTCAGCCTCCATGAGCTGGTGCCTCTGGTTGGGAAGCTTCTGTAGGCATGGCCAATGCTGAATGTCTTTTTAGAATTAACTTACTCTTAAGATATTTTAATGCTTTGGGATATAATTAAAACCAGATGTGTTACTCTAAAGCAGAGCTTTCCAAACCTTGTCAGCTGCAGTGTGTAGGTGTGTCACACAAACGCTCCCAATGCTTCTCCTTGGGCTGGAAAGGGATTAGTTCAACCTCCAGTTTGCTAGTTACAGGTAGATAGCCGTGTTGGTCTGACGTAGTCAAAAAAAATTAAAAAATTCCTTCCAGTAGCACCTTAGGGACCAACTAAGTTTGTCATTGGCATGAGCTCATAGAATCATAGAGTTGGAAGAGATGACAAGGGCCATCCAGTCCAACCCCATCAAAAGGAAACACCATCAAAGCATTCCTGACAGATGGCTGTCAAGCCTCTGCTTAAAGACCTCCAAAGAAGGAGACTCCACCACACTCCTTGGCAGCAAATTCCACTGCCGAACAGCTCTTACTGTGTGAGCTTTCGTGTGCATGTGCACTTCTTCAGATACACTGAAACAGAAGTCACCAGACCCTTATATATAGTGAGATGGTGGGGAGGGGTATTACTCAGAAGGGTGGTGGGAATGGGTGATTGACTAATAGATGTGGTAAACCTGTTGATGACTGTTAAGGACTGCAATTGGCCTTACAGGAAGAAGTAAGGGGTGAGATGGCTAAAGATAGCTTTATCATGTATAATGAGATAAGAATCCAGTGTCTTTATTCAGACCAGGTCTCTCCATGGTTTTAAGTTTAGTAATCAGTTGCAGTTCAGCAACTTCTCTTTCCAGTCTATTTCGAATTAATTGATTTATTTGTAATAAGACAGCTACTTTGAGATCTTGTATAGCATGTCCTGGGAGATTGAAGTGTTCTCCTATTGGTTTCTCTGTCTTGTGATTCCTGATGTCAGATTTATGTCCATTTATCCTTTGGCGTAGGGTTTAGCCTGTTGGTCCAATATAGAGAGCTGAAGGGCACTGCTGGCATTTGATGGCATTCACAATGTTAGAAGATGAGCAGCTAAATAGTCCTGAGATGGTATGTTTGATGTTGTTGGGGCCAGTAATGGTGTTGTCTGGGTGTATGTGGCAGCAAAATTGGCAATTGGGTTTATTGCAGGCTCTGGTACCAGTGTCCATGTTAAGTCTGGTGGTTGTATTATTGTCGGTGAGGAGTTGTTTAGGATTGGGTGGCTGTCTGTAGGCAATGAAAGGTCTTCCTCCCAGAGCTTGAGAAAGAGAACTGTCTTTGTCTAGGAGAGGTTGTAGATCTCTGATGATGCGTTGTACTGTTTTAACTTGGAAGTTGTATGTGATTACTAGTGGTGTTCTGTTATTTTCTTTTTTGGGTCTGTCTTGCAGCAAGTTCTCTCTGGGTATCAGTCTGGCTCTGTTGATCTGTTGTTTAACTTCATTGGGCGGATATTTTAGTTCCAAAAAGGTTTGCTGTAGATCTCTTAGGTGAGAGTCTCTGTAGAGTTGGAACAGATGCTGTTGTAACGTAGGGCCTGGCTATATACAATGGATTGTTTGGTATGTTTGGGATGGTAGCTAGAAGCATGTAGATATGTTTGTCTGTCAGTTGGTTTACGGTATAAGGTGGTGTTTATACGCCCATCCAGAATTTTTTATAGTAGTGTCCAAAAAATGTACTTCTTGCATAGATTGGTTCATTGTTAGGTTGATGGTGGGGTGAAAGTCATTGAATGTCTGGTGGAAGGTTTCCAGGGTCTGTTGACCATGTGTCCAGATAATAAAAATAACATCAATGTATTGCAGGTACAAGAGAGGTTTGAGTGGGTAGGAATTAAGGAAACGTTCTAAATCTGCCATGAAGATGTTGGCATACTGTGGGGCCATGCGGGTGCCCATTGCTGTGCCGCTGATCTAGAGGAACAGGTTATCACCAAATTTGAAGTGTTTGTGGGTAAGGACAAAATGGCAGAGTTTGGTAGCAAAGTCTGCTGTGATTTTGTCTGAAATGGTGTCCAGTTTGCTAGTAAAACTGAATTACTGTATCACAAAATGATGTATAATAATAACAATAACAACAACAATAATAAGCTGGGCAGCTTCCAACAGAAATATTAAAATACAATAATTTATTAAACATTAAAAGCTTCCCTAAACAGGGCTGCCTTCAGTTGTCCTCTAAAAGTCTGGTAGTTGTTTTTCTCTTTGACATCTGGTGTGGGAGGGCGTTCCACAGGGCGGGTGCCACTACTGAGAAGGCCCTCTGCCTGGTTCCCTGTAACTTGGCTTCTCTCAGCGAGGGAACCGCCAGAAGGCCCTCGGCACTAGATCCTCAGTGCCGGGGAGAACGATGGAGGTGGAGACATTCCTTCAGGTATACTGGACCGAGGCCGTTTAGGGCTTTAAAGGTCAGCACCAACACTTTGAATTGTGCTCAGAAATGTACTGGGAACCAATGTATGTCTTTCAAGACCGGTGTTATGTGGTCTCGGCGGCTGCTCCCAGTCACCAGTCTAGCCGCCGTATCCTGGATTAGTTGTAGTTTCCGGGTCACCTTCAAAGGTAGACCCACATAGAGTGCATTGCAGTTGTCTAAGCGAGAGATAACTAGAGCATGCACCACTCTGGCGAGACAGTCCGTGGGCAGGTAGGGTCTCAGCCTGCGTACCAGATGAAGCTGATAAACAGCTGCCCTGGATACAGAATTAATCTGCGCCTCCATGGACAGCTGTGAGTCCAAAATGACTCCCAGGCTGCGCACCTGGTCCTTCGGGGGCACAGTTACCCCATTCAGGACCAGGGAGTCCTCCACGCACGCACGCCTCCTGTCCCCCACAAACAGTACTTCTGTCTTGTCAGGATTCAACCTCAATCTGTTAGCCGCCATCCATCCTCCAACCACCTCCAGACACTCACACAGGACCTTCACCGCCTTCACTGGTTCTGATTTGAAAGAGAGGTAGAGCTGGGTATCATCCACATACCGATGGACACCCAGCCCAAACCCCCTGATGATCTCTCGCAGCGGCTGCATATAGATGTTAAAAAGCATGGGGGAGAGGACAGAACCCTAAGGCACCCCACAAGCGATAGCCCAGGGGTCTGAGCTCTCATCCCCCCCCCCCACTTTCTGAACACGGCCCAGGAGGAAGGAGCGGAACCACTGTATGACAGTGCCCCCAGCTCCCAACCCCTCAAGACGGTCCAGAAGGATGTTATGGTCGATGGTGTCAAAAGCCGCTGAGAGATCCAGCAGAACTAGGAAACAGCTCTCACGTTTGTCCCTAGCCCGCCGGAGATCATCAACCAGTGCGACCAAGGCAGTTTCAGTCCCATGATGAGGCCTGAATCCCGACTGGAAGGGATCCAAATGGTCCGCTTCTTCCAGGCGTGCTTGGAGTTGTTCAGCAACCACTCGCTGTGTCACCAACATGAAAAATTTTGAAAGCTCTGCTCTAAAGTTTTTCCTCCCGTTGGACATATTAATAATATAGGAATAATGATTGTCATCCAATAATAGTCCATTGATTTTTAATATTTTTCATTTTCATTACATGCTCCAAATGGATATCACTCATTGTACAGATTAATTATGTTTTGTATTTTTAGGTACATTATTACAATGAGATGTTTGGTGTTTGGGAACCATTGCTTGAACCACTGGAAGTTGAAAACACTGATGAATTCAGACCTTGGGTTCTAGAATTGAAGGTATACTTTTAGAAGTACAAATTCATTTTAGTATAGGACAGATGGACTTTAATGTTTGAATAGACGTTCTTCTTTCTCCATTTACTATAATAGTTCAAAATATTTATTTATTTCCATTTACCGGTATTACTCATTTCCAATATAACATATCAAAGTGATTTAACAATAAAAACATAAACAAGTTCATATTTGTGATCCTGCAAACACATATACTTAAAATTCTTCATAATATGAGAACAATAGTCTTGTACCTGTTGTCACTGGGTAGAAATATATCCTCACTTAAGAAGTAAAACATGGAAATGCATGCCTGTCTTTAAAGCAGTTTTAAAACTTCATCCAGTACTATGTACTGAGGAACCTGACCTAGTTTTGTTTTAGGCTGGAAAGAGTTATGCTGAAAATTTGCTGCTTCAGTCTACTTCATGTCATTTGCCAGGCTGCAACTCAGGAATTATTTATTTATCATGCTTTATTCTGTCCTTCCTCTTTCATGTAGCGTAGAAACACTGCATGCAGTAGGGGCCCTGCAGTATTAGTTCTGCCTCTCCACACATACTATACCTGTCAAGATGCTGAGCTTTTCTAGTAAATAAATAAATTGGAACAGAGGTTATGAGCCAGACTATTATTTAATGTATTTTTCCACTTTTCCTTAACTATCTTTAGTCTTTAGGATTCACAGATAATTGAAAATTTATGTATGGACTTAATTTCAAACTCATAGCAATGGAGGAGAGAACAGCTTCTGCCTGCCCACATTTTCAGTGTGCACAGTGGAGCCTTTTATGCCACCAGAGCACGCATGTGCACACACCTACACCCACACACCCCACCTCTAAGGCAGAGGGGCACCTTTATTGTATCCAACATCCTAACAGTCTGGATTGCTGTGCCCATATTGCAAATGTTCTAAATGTTTTATAGGCATAATCAGCTTTCTACATCTAATATTAATTTCTCCTCCCCTCTTTTTTCTGTTAAAGATGAAGAAGAAAGCCAAGAAAGCTTTAGTTGAATCAGTTGCCGAAGAAGAAAACTACAAAGTCCCAGAGTACAAGACAGTAATAACTATTTTTTCTCAAGATCAGCTGAACATTACATTGTCCAAATGTGGCCTACTAATGTTGAGTAACCTTGGCACGGTAATAAGACTTTGATTTGCATCTGTGACCTAAATAAAGTAATATGTTCAATTTACTGCAGTGGACAATGAAGGTACTGGATTGGGTAATTCCCTCATCACGTGACGGAGGCAGGAGCACAGAACTGTGGGAGGCAGGCTCAATCTCCTCTGTCACGTGATGAGCGAGTTACCCTATCCATTGTCTTCATCATCCATCTTATGAATCTGCTCTTCAGGTTGTTCTTTTTTTTTTTAAGGTTATTAGTTAATTCATTATTTCACATCTCTTTTTTTTGGCTAGGCATTTGCAGAAGCAGCTTCAGAAACTTCAGAAATCTCCAAAAAAGACCGGGCCCCCTTTGTATTAATGAATTCCTTAGGAGTCCCCGCCATTGTCTTGCCTAGTGACTCCTTCAATGTTCTTAATGTTGAATCAAAGGGGGATTCATTTCATCTTGAAGATGGGCAAAGTCTAAGTATGGAGTATGTCAGAACTAAAAGTGATCAAGACCAGTTTACAGCAATGACTACCCTAAGCAGCAGAGTATTCTACATCTGGATCAGTAAGTAGGCATAGTATGTATAACTTAAACCCCAGATAGAATGCGGTTCCCACATGTGATCTCAATTCAGAGTTGAAACCCTGGTACATACAGATAGAAGGATTTGACAAGACATTGTGAGTCAGGTTATTGGCTCACATCTACCGTGTTGTGCTGTAGCAGTACAGATAGATTTTTATTTATGGTTTTAAGTAACCTGTTTGTTTGATTACATTGTTATTAGACTGCTGTAATAGATTTAAAGAACATAGCTGAAACTTTGCTTGTAGCTTACCTCTGGGTAGCAAGGTACTCTAGGTCAATTTTACACCCCCATGAAAAGCTTGTACCCTTTTCAGAAGGTAAGTGAATTGTGTACTTGATTTGCACGTAAGGGATTTTTTCCTCTTTGTTAAAGCTTGAACGTACTGCAATAGATTGCACTGCATTGTGGGTATGTATAATTTGGTCTCTAAATAAATAAACTTTGCTTAGTGTTAGGTCAGCAGTGGAAATTCCAGTCCACAAACCTTATTAAGCCTGTCGGGCCTCTCTATTCATGCCTATAACCAGGGCCAAATTTAAAAGTAGAATTGGGAACACACTTAAGTGCACTCCTGATTCTTCCTTTCCAACCACTGGTAGAATTTGGCGGCTTTTGAATTCTGTGGTGAGAGGGAAAGGCACCAAATTCAAAAAGTGCTAAATTACACTAGAAAGGAAAAATCAAGAGTACACTTGGAGCATGTTCCCAATGCTTCCTTTACACCCACAGCTTGTTCAAGCTGCATGGCTCTGCATTAGGTATAGTGATGAAGTAATAACTAACAGCTTACTTTAAAATGTACATTTTAATTTTGAGATAAACTTTTTAAGAACGTTATGTCTACTTATGTGGCCTGTCTCTATATTAAATCATTGGATATTTTTTTTTAATCCAACCAAACATATTGTTCATTAACAGAATATCCTCCCCCAGATAGTTCAGTGAACATTCATATATATATATGTTGGGAACAAATTACATTTTACTTTTGTTGTTGTTGTTTAGTCGTTTAGTCGTGTCCGACTCTTCGTGACCCCATGGACCATAGCACGCCAGGCACTCCTGTCTTGCACTGCCTCCCGCAGTTTGGTCAAACTCATGTTCGTAGCTTCGAGAACACTGTCCAACCATCTTGTCCTCTGTCGTCCCCTTCTCCTAGTGCCCTCAATCTTTCCCAACATCAGGGTCTTTTCCAAGGATTCTTCTCTTCTCATGAGGTGGCCAAAGTATTGGAGCCTCAGCTTCACGATCTGTCCTTCCAGGGAGCACTCAGGGCTGATTTCCTTAAGAATGGATAGGTTTGATCTTCTAGCAGTCCATGGGACTCTCAAGAGTCTCCTCCAGCACCATAATTCAAAAGCATCAATTCTTCGACGATCAGCCTTATTTATGGTCCAGCTCTCACTTCCATACATCACTACTGGGAAAACCATACTTTTTTACTTTGGAGATCTGTAATTGAATCTTTTGATTTGTATTTTTCTAAGCACGACTGGAATTGGATCATAGCTGTCAAGTTCTCCCTTTTTTAAAAAGGGAAATTCACTTATGCTGAATAGGCTTCCTCACGAGAAAAGGGAAAACTTGACAGCTATGATTTGGATTGAAGTGAAGGAGTATGTTAGGAAGTTGAGGGGCAATTTGCTTTGGGAATTTTAACACAACAGGAAAGGGACTAAGTGTTAGCATCTAGTACAAATTAGTGAACATAGGAAATGTTATCTACTTTCCCCACAACAATACCCCACCTTTAATGGACATGTTGATATTTTTAAATTTTATTTTTCAAGGCAGGGTGCTCTCCTTTCTAGTACAGGTGGTCAGAGATTTGATTTTTTAAAATAGCAACAGCACGTGTGAATATCCTCCTTTCAATTACAAGGACAGAATATTTCACTAAAAGCACTGGGTCAGCACTGGTGTGAATATAGAGCTAGGAAGAAAATGATTTTTTTTAAAAAAAACTTTAGACCTCAGTCCATTCACTTCAACCTATATTTTTTCTGGATGAAACTCCATCAAGTGGGAGCTTGCTGCCCTCTAACGTATGAAAGCTAAAAGTGCGTCAAATTCAGAGAAATAGATACCTCCGCTTGCTTGCTTGCCAGTTCATTTTCAGCAGTTTCATTTCAATACAATTCAGTGTATTACCTTCTTTTTCTAGCTCCTCAGAACCACTCCACTACAGAAAAGATTCCTCTGACAAAAGTGGGACGAAGTCTTTACAGAGTAAGACACAATGACTCTGGTGTTGTGAGATCTGTAGTTTGTCAAATTGACACCACTGAGGGGAGCAAGATGATAACAGTGCATTCTCCGATTCAGGTAAGCTTTGCTCACTAAACATGATGTCCCAGAGTTCATAAATTAAAGTTTTCCCCCCACCTAGATTATCAAGAGTTTCATTTTCATCCTATTGCCTGGCTGAGTAAGGATATATTTGCTATGTGCAGATACATTTTGATGTAGAGGTGCTTTCAACCCAAGAAACACGCACATACTAAAGTAGCACACACAAGAGAGCAGTATCTTTTGCCTTCTTGCACAGTTGAATAGGCCCTCTGTTGGTGGTGGTCTTTGCTTATTAGTGTGAAAAAAAAAGACATTTTAGCATTTTATAATAGGCACTGTTATTTTTCCATATAGATAAAGAATCATTTTTCAATTCCTTTGAAAATATTTGAAGATGGAAAATGTTTAGGAATGGCTCTACCAGAGGATGAATTTAACATACCTTTGACCTCTTACAGGTGATTTTTAAGTTCTTTTTTATTTTTCTCACTTCATTGCATATTACATGAATGCTGACCACCCAGCTAATTTAAAATATATATAGTTATAGTTTAATAATATTGCTGCAGCAATATTGCTATAGATAGCAATATCTATAGAAGATTGCTGCAGCAATATTCTATAGCTATTGCTGCAGCAATATTCTATAGACTGTTTGTTGGTATGTTGCTTTCCTCAGAATTGTTTATTCTTTCCAAACAGAACATGGTTGAAGTTTCTCATGCTCACTAGTTTGATTCCACTTTAATATTACCCACTCACTTGCAGATTTATTGAAACGATCTATTGAATGCATACCTATGGAAAAGTTGAACTAACTTGTCAAACAAATGTGTGCGTTTCTAGAGCAACTATCACAGCCACTTCAATTCTCCCCCAGCCCTGCTGTTACCATTTTATGCATGGATAAAACATGAATTGGGTTAGCATTGCATCTGAACCTGAGTTTGTGGATTTACTTGCTTACTGACAAGCTGGTGTCAGTATTGCGGTCTTTAAACATCGGCACTGTGACTATTCTCCCCTGATGCTTGAGCTTATTTTAATGCACAAAATCATTGGAATTACTGGAGCAGTTCAGGAAGGAAGATAGTAAAGCACATGATCTCACAGTAACCTTCCTATGAAAGCATGTGTTCCTCCTTTTCCTGTGTGAGCAGCCAACGTTGCAGAAAGAACAACAACTGCCTGTGCCTTGATAACAGTTGTATGAAAGTGGTCAAAGTTCACTATAGGACATCACTAGTCAAATTTTCACAGATTTGAAGTGGCAGATTATTTTATAAATTTATTTATTTGCCAAAGAATTGATGCTTTTGAATTATGGTGCTGGAGGAGACTCTTGAGAGTCCCATGGACTGCAAGAAGATCAAACCTATCCATTCTGAGGGAAATCAGCCCTGAGTGCTCACTGGAAGGACAGATCCTGAAGCTGAGGCTCCAATACTTTGGCCACCTCATGAGAAGGGAAGACTCCCTGGAAAAGACCCTGATGTTGGGAAAGATGGAGGGCACAAGGAGAAGGGGACAACAGAGGACGAGATGGTTGGACAGTGGTCTCAAAGCTAACAACATGAGTCTGACCAAATTGTGGGAGGCAATGGAAAACGAGTGCCTGGCGTGCTCTGGTCCATGGAGTCACGAAGAGTCGGACGCGACTAAACGAAAAAAACCAAAACAGTTACAGTATATCACACTTTTCCTCCAAATAGGACCAGGGTGGTAAACAAGTAAAACAATAAAAAATCTTAAAACAATTCTGATTCTGGAAAGTACTGGACACTGGGAAAGATCTTAACCTAAAAAGCTTGTTGAAAGAATTTCTAGGTGTCGAGAATACATTTTAGCATTCAATGATATATTCCTTTTATTAATGTTAATGGATTGCTTTTAAATTGATAAGTTTTCATGGCTGCTTCTACAAGTGCTACACGCCTGTCAAATCAACCTGCTAAAAGTTCTGTGAAACAACTATGTGGTTCAAATTGATTTTGATTGTTTTATTTATTTCTTGTAAATATTTATTTATTTATTTATTGAATATTTCATTGACATAATAACTAACTTCAGCAGAACTTGTAAACAAGCCATCTAAATGAGTCGTTGTGACACATTGAATCTTTTTAACTGGAAAGTGAGATGAGGATAATAATTGCTGTGCTTATTTACAGAGCGCTACTGTTTTTTCGACCAGTAGCTGATGAAGGCGGAACTTCTGGAGAGTATACATCAAGTGAAGGAGTTAGTTTTGATGAAATGGTGAAGAATTTTGGCAAAGTGTTGCAGAAGAAATGTCAGCCTACAAAATCACCTAACCACCCACTCATCATCAATATTGTTCCAATGCAAGATACTCTGATATCTTCAGTTTGTATAGATGATCAATGGGATTTACCATATGTTGTTCATTTATGGCCTTCTGTTCTTCTCCGCAATCTTCTTCCATATCAGATTGCTTATTCCTTAGAGGTAGTTTTCTCTATTTTTTGTTTTCCAGTTCTTCTGAGTATATAAAAATACTATTTTATTGTCTGGAACATCATAGTGCATGTTCCATAAATATAAAGCATTCTGGTGATATCCTAAAATGTTCTATCTCTTGTCTATAATTCAGTTACTAGCATCTAAGGGTACAAAATTGACTTTGGAGTGCCTAATCTTTCTTAACAATCCTCCTTTCTAACTGATTAATATCCACCTTTAGTGTACAATTTGCTTTACCTGGTTGCATGCAGGAGGCATCCAAGACAGTGGGGTAACCCCCCACCCCCAGCCTATAACAGGCAGGAACATATGAATTTGAATTTAATAGGGCACCCAGCTCTTTAGAATCCTCTCCAGTTCCTCTATGCTTCCCTTTACTGGTTATATTTGCTGTTAGCTTATTATTTATGAATAAGAATTTGCAATCTTTCCCTTTTTGTAATATGTCCCACATGTTTAATAAAATTGCAGGAGCAGAAAGGTATCTATTTAAACTCCTACCCTTAGAAAGAATACTAAGGCCAACCAGATATTTATGCAACCTTTTATTCAAAACCTTCATAGTCATGTTTCCAAAGCAGCTTATTTCCAGTAACAGGTCCATAAGACTACAACATCAAATACAGTTGTACCTTGGAAGTCGAACAGAACAGTTGTGCCAATCGGAAGCCACGGAAGTCCCGCCAGACGTTTGGCTTCCAAAAGAACATTCGAAAACCAGAACACTCACTTCCAATTTTTGATTATTCAGGAGCCGGAACGTTCGACTCCCAAGGTGTTTGGGAGCCGAGGTATGACTGTATAATTGGGAGGATAGATACCAACCAGAAAATATTAAAGATACGGCATGGTGTCCAAAGGAAAATCCTGAACACATGACATGGTTGCCAATATCATTGTTATTGTGGCTTTTCAAACATAGTTGAAGCTAATGATAAATAATTGATCATTCCCCCATTTGTTTTGTATTTGAATAGAAATTGTTATTGAATTAAGGACTGTATTGACCATATCTTCCATCTTTGAACTTTTATTTCAAAGGGACAGAGTACAACCTGCAATACTCTAGAAAATGGATGTTCAACTCAGATTCATAACGCGGTATTAGATCAGAGCAAGCTGCAATTACATTTACTTAATTATCTTGGTAAAAATTGGACTGCTGAATACCACACTCGAATGAATCAGCAAGAAATTAGTTTCGTCACATTCTCATGCATCACTGACGTTGACAAGGCAGAATTGGACATTGCTGTGCACATAACCTATGCCACGGGACAAGTGATTATAGCAATTCACAGTCCATACTGGATGGTAAATAAGACTGGTCGAATGTTGCAGTACAAAGCTGATGGCATTCATCGCAAACATCCACCTGATTACAAGATGCCACTTCTTTTTTCTTTCCAACCAAAACACTTTTACAAAAATAACAAGGTAATGTTTTAAATTTCAGAAAATTAAATATTTCTAGAGTTAAAATAAGTTATACAATGTGTTAAGCTCTCAAAATAGTATTCCAGGACTGGCCAACATGATGCCTTCTAGATGTTTGACTTCAAATCCCATAGCCCCAGTCAGCTTTACCAGCACTCAGGGATAATGTCATTTGAGGTCCAAACAACATTTGGAGGGCACCCAATTTTTCCTGTGCGGGGGGGGGGGAGGAAAAGCTTAATTTTTCCTTTTATTATCTCATTATTAGCAAACTAATGATAGAATACATCAGTATATTTCAAGCGATATATTGTGCTCTCTGTTTCCACTAATAAGTGATATTATTACTTTATTATATTTATAAGTTGGGTAGTGGGGATTTTGGCAATAAGATTTTAATAGAGAAGATGCTAGATAATAATGTCAATGAATGCATAGTTATTCCCAGTCAAGAAAACCTATCTATTATGCATAATGAAGGGTTTGAGATGAAAAGATTCTCTTGAACTGTTCTTGTATTTGGAAAACAATAGTTATTACGTATACAGTATGTTATGAGTGAACTCTGATGCTCATTATGACAGCCACCAAGAAACAAGAGAGAAATATCATAATGCTTAGAGGAACTCCAAGATTTGCAGAAGTACATAAAACCCTTAGGGCGCAAGGTGGGGTACTCAACCCAATGAGGACTTGACCATGCTCAGCACTCACAGAATGCTGGTGTCTTTTGTGGTGACAGCAGAACACCAGGGAGGATGAAATTGAATGTCCTGAATGAGAGGACATGGCTGGCTGGAACACTAGTCAGGAGCATGTAGGTCCCGGTTGCTGCTATCTATTATTCATTTTCAAATGACAGCCAGTGTATTTTTCCTTGCTTTAAATTTCATTTGTAATGAAGTGAGCATAACAAATGTTCTCCTTACAGGTTCAGCTCATGGTGACAGACAGTGAACTTTCTGATCACTTTTCTCTGGATACTGTTGGCAGTCATGGTTTCGTTAGATGTAAGGGCAACAAAAATGAATACCAAGTGAGTTGGTTTAACTAATACTGCTAAATACCTTGTAGGCATAATTCTATGCATGTTTAATTGAAAGAAAGGCCCGTTTAATTGTTGAGGTGCACTTCCAGGCAAACTTGCATAAGTTTACAGTCTTAAGACCTGCACCCAGACCGACTCCGTCCCTCCCTCTATTTCATTTCAACTTTGTTCTTCAGTTGCCTGGTTCACATGCCATGCTAAGTTATGACGTGTGATGTATGATTTCTTTAACAGTCTGCAAACAAACCATAAGTTATTCCATCAAAGATCAAACTAAGGCTGGCATTGTAAAAGCTGGGTTTGTCCCTCTCCCATCCATTCTTTACTGACTGTCTTTGCAGCATTGTAGCATTGGCATCATCTAAGCACATCACCAGCTCTCTTACCATTGGCCAGCTGAATGAACTACCGTGTTTCTCATATTATAAGACATGTCTTATATTAATTTTTTTCTCAAAAAAACACACCATGGCTTATTTTCAAGGGATGTCTTATTTTTTAATTAAGTTTGGTAAAGCAAACTACATTTATTCAGTTATAATTAAGTTGTCTTCTTCTGGAACATCTTCATAGTTCTCCAAACCCAAACTCTACAGCAAACTACATTTATTCAGTTATAATTAAGTTGTCTTCTTCTGGACAATCGTCATACGGTAACTCTCCAAACCCAAACTCTACTGCAAACTACATTTATTCAGTTATAATTAAGTTGTCTTCTTCTGGAACATCCTCATAACTCTCCAAACCCAAACTCTACAGCAAACTACCGGTACATTTATTCAAGTATAATAAAGTCGTCTTCTTCTGGAATATCATCATAACTCTCCATATCCGGAATTCCATCCTGAATGTCTTGCGACTCCAGTTCCTTTAGAACCATTGGCCCCAATCTTTCATGTCGAGCAATACAGCTCTCAGTAAATGAGCAGCTCTTATCCAGGTAACCTGCTCGGAGTGCCTTGGCAACAACACTGTCACTGATTTTATCCCATGATTTCCTCACCCAATTCACAACCTCTTGCAGGCCAGGTTTCACAAAGTTTCCACGCTGATTTCTTGTCATTCTATTTTCAATGTAGTCGTTAATTTCTACACGCAAATTGTCTTTGAATGGCTTGTTTATTGCAATATCAAGAGTCTGCAGATAAGCAGTCATTCCTGCAGGAATCATTATTTGATCTATTCTTCTCTGTGCAAGGAACTTCTTCATGTCTTTAGCACGATGAGTGCTGGCTGAATCCCAGACTAGCAGACCTCTTTGGCCACCTCGCGTAACAAGTGGCAGCATTAATTCAAGCCACCTCCTTATAACTGCTTGTGTGCACCAGGCTTTTTCAGATTCAAGAACATAAATGCCAGAAACACGTTCAATCTTATTTTTCTTGCCCTTACTGATGATAACAGGTGTGACTTTCTGTCCATCCAGACGAATTGCCAAAACACAGGTAACGCGTGTACTCTCGTGACCAGTGGAGGGAACGTAGATTGAGGAGGCACCCCTCTGTTCAATTGTCGTTTGGGCTCCTTGACCCATAAACACTGCAGTTTCATCCATAGCAATCACGTTGCAAGGTTGGTATTTAGAAAAGTCAATTCCATCAACAAAGGACTTGAATGCAAGTGCTCGCTTAACAACTTCAGCATCCTCCAACTTAAACAATGTTGTTGATTTTCTGAGAGACATGTCGTATCGCTGAAGGAAGCCATCCAGCCAGCGATGTGATGCTTTGAATTCTGGGGAGATTTCAAATTGTGGTGCCATTTCAAGGGCAAATGCTCTAATATCAGCCCTGCGCACAACCAAAGCCTTTGCTCTCCTGTCAGCGATCCACTCACTGATCATGTCTTCCAGCTCAGGAAGTAAAGGTTGCCGTCCAGAACCACACTTGCGCTTCTTAGAATTTCCCATGAGCACCTGTAGACTGAGTTTATCATAATCTGCCCGCCATTTTTGGACCAGTCGCATATCTATTTTCTTCTCCAGGCAGAAAGCCGCAAGATTCTTGCCCTTGGAGTCCTCTACAATTCTCTTCTTGTAATCCACAGAATAACTCCTTCTTTTTCCACTCATCTTGTCTGGGGGATTGTTGCTGGGGGAGAGAGACAAACAGTGATGAGTAAAATGGCAGACTTTTACGGTACTTTCATGCATGCAATTAAAGCGTGCACAAACCATGCATAAATATTGTACTTTTGCACCAAGCAAAAGCACACTGAGGGGGAGCAATTGCATGCAATTAAATGGTTTGCCAGAAGCTGCTTTGTCATGCTGGCCACATGACCTGGAAGCTATACGCCGGCTCCCTCGGCCAATAATGCGAGATGAGCGTGCAACCCCAGAGTCGGTCACGACTGGACCTAATGGTCAGGGGTCCCTTTAACATAGGACCTTAGGAATGGAAAAGCCTATTTTCTCCCAATTTGCTATAGCCTCTTCCTAAACTCACGGACCTGCATAATCAGGTGAGCAGGCAAAACAAGCAACAGAAATAAGTCAATAGCTTGGCAGAGAACTAGAACAGGTAAGCAGGGCAAAAGGCAAGTTGTGGGTCCAGAAAAAGACAAGGATTAGAGCTGGAGGAATGATGGAAGTTGGAGCTTTGTGGGGGTGCCTTCAGGTACTAAGTGCAGCACTAAATGCCTGATACGAGAAGGGAGAAGGGGGCATTTATCAGGCAGTGCAACTACCGGTAGATAGCTGGCATAAAAGAAGCTGCTGCATGCTCAGCACTTTTGAAAAAAATCTGACCTTTCTATTGGTGCTTAAATGGGAAGCTGTGCATTCTTGAAAAATTCTGTTAAGCAACTGTTGGTAGTGTATGCTGAGAATATGACATTGTGGGGACTAGCGGTTATGGGAGACGGCTGTACAGAAACTCCCGCACTGAAACGCCACGGGGCCAATTTCAAAGCTACCCCGGGGGAGAGCAGCCGTGGGAAAGAAGGGACGACCAACTTGTCGGGTACGGGATGGCCGTGAAGCCTTTCGTTAAAAGGAGGTTTTCCCTGTGAAATGAAGCTGCAGGGACCAACAAGGCAGCCGCTCCCCCCCCCAATGCCCGCTCTAATACTATTCATTTACCTCCCCCCCAAAAAAAATGGATGAGAAATGCATTCATGCATTTCACATATTGCCTGTTGTGACCTACACTAAAGTTTATATGATAAAACAGGAAAAGAAAGCTGATTTCTCTGCCTGGAATCCCCCACTGAGTTTAATAGGATCTACTCCAAGGTAATTAATTATAGGACTGCTGCCTAAAACACCCTTTTCAGAAACAATTTTTACTTTACAGTTTCACTGGGTGATGGCAGTGGGAGTGGGAAGCAGATAGCATTTGGCTATTTAATAGCATTTGGCTATTAAAACTTTTCCTGTCGTGCTAGGTATAATTTATTGATGCCATTTTTGGCCTGTTAGTCACGTTCCTTTGAGGACAGCTCAAAGGCTGGATAATCTGCACTGTTAAGTGCTGCCTTCCTCCCAGGGGATTTGCATTTGGGAGATTCCTTTCCTGGGCACTCTAACCTCCTTATCTTGAACTAACACTGCAGGCTGCACATCACTGTCTTGTCTGCACCAGAAACTTTATCAGCGTTGCTATCAGGAACAGCATTTTTATGGATGAAGAAGACCTGTGTTTACAGTTAAGAGTCGCGCGCTTCGAGCTGCGCTTCCAGCCAGCTCCCGGGCTTCGCGCGCTGCCTGCTAAGCTCCTGCTGGCTGCCGGGGCTTATCAGATCGCGCGCTTTGAGCTGCGCTTCCAGCCAGCTCCCGGGCTTCGCGCGCTGCCCGCTAAGGCTCCTGCTGGCTGCCGGGGCTTATCAGATCGCGCGCTTTGAGCTGCGCTTCCAGCCAGCTCCCGGGCTTCGCGCGCTGCCCGCTAAGGCTCCTGCTGGCTGCTGGGGCTTACCGATCGCGCGCTTTGAGCTGCGCCTCCAGCCAGCTCCCGGGCTGCTTAGCAGGGTCCCGATCCTTTCTTCTTTGCCCGCCGCGGCTCCTGCTGAGCCTTCGCTGAGGCTCTACCGTAGCCGGGCTTCGCGCTGAGGCTCCTGCTGCAGCTCTTGCTGTGCGTGCTGCAGCTCTTGCTGGCTCCCACTCGGACGGAGCTCCACGTGGCAGCGGCATCCGGTTCCGAGGAGGCATCTTCCTTTTCTTACGGTACCATATTTTGCACAGACCTGCTCCCACCACAACCCGGTACTGGTACGTCTTATTTTCGGGGTATGCCTTATATTTCGCCAGGTCATGAAAATACTGCCATGCCTTATTTTTTAGGGATGCCTTAAAATATGAGAAACACGGTAGGTGAGATGTTTTAGTTCGTGGGGCATCATATCCAATGGAAAGGGTGTTCGCCCTGTTGCGAGGCACTAGACAGGAGCAAAGACTTGTGGGAAGCAGGCTGGACTCCCTCAGTTTTTCCTCCTTTCTAGACACAGACAGTACGTTTCTCCCGGATCTCCTGACTCAGCTAGTTTCTGAACCCCTTTTTTCCCCTTTAGATTTACCTTCTCATCATTTTAGTTTTACAGTTCTTTGTCCGCGTGTTGTGGTTTCCCCCCCCCACACACACACACACAAAACCCTTTACGTTGCTTTTTACATTTGGTTGTTCCACTTATATGCCGCCTTTCTTGTATTCCTTAGTTGTTTACTTACATTGATAAATTTTCCAGAACCGGTGTCCTTGCCGCAGTACCAATTGCCATTCCTGCCTTCAGGCGCAGCGGCCCACTGCCAGCGCGCTCTTATTCTTTGCTTCTGTTGCCACTGCCATTTTTCTGGGGTCACAAGTGTATTTCTGTCTTTCATTTTGGTGTGTGCGCTACTTGTGTGACTGGTGGTGTGGCGTTTGCATTCTCCTGCCCTGATTTAAAAACAGCTTGGCCACCTGTGCCCGGTTTGCTGTTTTTATGTCCCTGCCTGACTGCTTGTATTGGCCTTTGATTTTGAAGCCTGCCTGCCTGCCTGCCTTCCAGTTTGCTTTGGCGGCGCTGGAGTGCCTGCCCCTCGTCCTCATCCCCCCAGTCGGCAGCTGTGACAAGGAGAGAGTGTGTAGCTTCTGTTTCCCTCCCACTCTTGCTCCACGGTGTGCCAAACCGAGTTGAGTGGTTTGGCCTAAGGCTTTTGCCTGCCTTTTCTCCTGGTCCACGGAGTGGCAAACGGAGACCTTTGGGCTGAATATGTACAAGACTGACTACTCCTCCCACCCCCAAAACGTGGATGAAATTCAGGAGTCTTCAGAGAAAAATGAACAGCAGAGGGACACAGACAGTGAATTGTTAAACATACTAAACCAAAACGTGTCCAAAGGTAAATTTCTCCCCTCACCATTGAATGAGAAATATGAATTGTGTGGCTATATGCCCTCCTTCCCCGGAATAAAGACTCATGACACCAGGTTTAAGATTTAATTAATTGGGTGGTTAAGGCCACAACTTTATTAAATATGCATGTAGAGCGGAATTGGCTTAGGCGTTGGAACCTAACAGACTATATCCGACTCCAACCTGTGTGTTGAAGTCTGTGAGAAGTTAACCACCAGAAAGGAGCCCCGCGACGTAGATCTACTAGAGCTCCTCCTGTGGCCACCGATGGGGCGTGCCTTACGGCCCAGGCAACTCCAGGCTCAGGACCAAGCCTCGCCCCCGGAATCCTTTAACGGAATTACCTCTCCAAGATAGGGCGGCTGATGACGTACTTGCCCCTCCTCCACTGATTGTTATGCAAATTTCCAACGCCTAACCGCCACTCGAGCCCACCCTGGCTCGCCGCCAATCCGCTCACATGTAGTACCCTCTTGCCAATTCGTGGGTATAACATAAACATTATTTAATTATTTAATATTATAACGTTATTAATGGGGGCTGTGGTCCTAGTCTCTTATTCGCCTAGTTATGTACACTAACATGTAGCCAATCGTGGATTCCCGTAATTATGTTTCCGAGCCAGATATCATTCCCCATAGGCGACAGATGTACACCGTCATGACGATACAGGGCTGCTTCACTCTGTTTTAGGCTTGGGTGCGAGACTACTCGGCCGTTCAAGGCTAACACTCTGCGGATCACAAAAGAATTCAAGCGCCGCCTAGTTCTGTTCATAGCGATCGGGCAACGTCCATCGCGCCAAATGCGCCTCTCCAGCAGGGATGACCAAAGCAGCGTCATCCCCGGGCAAGAATCCAATAGGGTATCAAAATCACTGAATATTTTCAACTTCAAGTCCACTGCGTTACGGTAGGCAAGGTCGTTTTCCCCTAGCTGCAGCACCAGCAGGTCAGGGTAGCCGAGTGAAGCAGCCCGGCTTTCGAGGGTCGGCAACAGCTCGTTCCACTTCATGCCTCTCTTTGCAATCCAGGACACTCTCACCGATGCTGGGAGGCCCAGCCCGTGCCCCAGGCCCACTTCAATCGCCCTTTCGCGGGCCCAGTGAACTACGCTGTGCCCGGCTATCCAAACGCGCACTATCCGGCCACCTGGAAAACAAAGAGTGACAACCCGGGATCAGCTGAATGCTACGTACGAATGTACCTTTTGTATGCGTTTGATTTCCACCTTCCCAGGTCCTGAATCCTCTCGGAAGAAAGGCCCAGGTGCATGGCTGAAGTAGCTGCACCAATCCTGAAGGAGTGGGGGGAGAATTCGGTGGGGTTATACCCGCAAGAGGCGATGGCCTTGCGCAGGACCCTGGTGAACTGCTGGCGGGTAAGCCTGGCCTTGTCCTGGTGAATAAGGAAGGGACCCGGGCCCGCCGGACGCAGGTGAAGGAACCTCCTGGTATCCTTTACTGGACACGGACCCGCGGCCCCTGTCGCAGGGAGGCGTACAACGGCACCCTTTCCCTTCTGGTCGGTCTTTGAACGTCGGATGTGTACTAGAACCTGTGTGTCGGACAGTGACACATCCCCTATCAAAATACCCCGAGTGACACCATCCGATTGGTCCTCGCAGACCACCTCCCCTACTCTGAGAGCCCCAAAGTAGGCAATCGAAAACGCAGCTGAAAATAAGCGCGCCTCGAATTTCGACCAGCAAAGGATTCTCAATTGCTTGTGTATCTGGACCAACATGTCAAACGTGATAGGCCGCCTGTTGTCACTGGCTGGAGGCTGGAGCCGACGCCAGCCCTCCATAGCCCTGCGTAAGTGGAAGTTATCGCACGGGTCTATGAAATAAAGTGATTTTGAGAAGAATGTTATGGCTGCTGTGTGAATTTGAAGGGTCTTAGCGGCTCGCCCCAGATTCCTCAAATGCACCATGTATTGCATAACCTCTTCCTGGGAAGGCGGACCAGGAGTAGGACCCGTGGTTCCTTTCTGCCTAAACTTAGTGAAATCTGACCAAGCCCGCTTATACGAGTTAAGGGTAGAGGGGGCAACCGACGCAAATACTCCCTTCAGAATTTCGCGCTCCCAAGGTTCCATAGATGTTCCGGGAACGGCTCCGGCCACAGGCGTGCCTCTGGTGCCAACGAGCGGAAGCGGTCCATCTGGAAGCGAGACAAAGCATCTGCGATATTATTATTAAGCCCAGGCACAAATTTGGCTGAGAAATGCATGTTGAATTTCAAGCTTAGTAGGACGAAATGGCGTAAGAGAGATGACACTCTCGGAGATCTTGATGATTGGCGAGCGAGGACGCTGACCACCGCTTGGTTGTCGGTTCTGAAGCAGACTCGCCGATCCCTGAATTCCACGGACCATAGGTGCACTGCTACAACTATAGGGAAAAACTCTAAGAATGTTAAATCGCGTGTAATATCCGTGCCCTGCCAGCTGGCCGGCCAACGCTGCGCACACCATTTACCTTTGAAATAGACTCCAAAACCCAAAGAACCAGCCGCGTCTGACTGTACCTGAAAATCGGAATGCAGAACCAAGCTGTCCTGCCATAGGGATACCCCATTATAATTTTCAAGAAATGTAAGCCAGGACTCCAGGTCAGCCTTAACGCCTCGAGGGAGACGCTTCCTGTGGAAGGGTTTTGTTAAACCTGCCGTAAGTCTGGCTAATCGCAGGCAGAAGGGGCGGCCTGGTGATATTACCTTGCACGCGAAATTCAGGTGACCCAGGAGAGATTGGATCTGTCTAAGGGTAAGTTTTTTACAGGGGATGAGCTGTCTAATAGTCTCCTTAAGGCCCTTAATTTTGTCCGCAGGCAAACGAGACGTTTGCTCTACTGTGTCTAATTCTATGCCTAAATAAGTTAAACGTGAGACGGGCCCTTCCGTTTTATCTGCTGCTAACGGCACCCCCAGCTCGTAAGCAAGGGCCGAAAATGCTTGCATAAGGCCTGCACACTCCGGACTATTTGCCCTAGCCACGAAGAGAAAGTCATCCAAATAATGCGAGACTCCGGACAGGCCAGTTTTAAAGCGCAGGGCCCAATCCAGGAACGTGCTAAAGGCCTCAAATGCAGAGCATGCCACGGAACAACCCATAGGCATGGCTTTGTCGATGAAATATGCCCCGTCAAACCGAAAGCCCAGCCATCTGAAGTCTTGCGGGTGGACAGGCAGGAGGCGAAATGCTGATTCGATGTCGCACTTTGCCAACAAGGCACCCTTACCAAATTGCCTTACAAGCTTCACTGCCTGGTCAAAGGAGGCATATTTCACCGTGCAAAGCTCCTGAGGTATGCCATCATTTACGGATCTGCCCTTCGGATGAGAGAGATTATGAATGAGTCTGAATTCGCCTGGCGCTTTCTTAGGGACTATTCCCAAAGGGGAAATGTGGAGTTCGGGTATGGGTGGTACTGCAAAAGGACCCGCCACGCGACCTGCAGTAATCTCCTTGTTGA
Organism: Zootoca vivipara; assembly: GCF_963506605.1. NCBI lineage: Eukaryota > Metazoa > Chordata > Lepidosauria > Squamata > Lacertidae > Zootoca > Zootoca vivipara. The sequence goes on from NC_083286.1 coordinate 4,651,114, forward strand.
TTTTCTTAATCGCTATGTCGGGTCTCTCCCTAACAGATTTCTGATTGGGGGGGTTGCTCGAAAGGGGTGGGCTTTTTACTGGGATTCTAAAACCGGAGGAGAACCCCTCCCAGAGGTAGTTAGCCGCCTTTCTATTGGGATAGTGATCTAAAAGGAGTTTCAGGGGGCCGAGCTTTATAGGGGAGAAAGCCAGAGTGAGTGATGTATTAGAGCCGATTACTGCCTGTTCCCTGGGGGGCGCCACTTGCGTGTCTGGGGCCCTGGTGTGAATTGCCTCGCCCGCCGCGAAAGGACTGCCTCCCTTTGAAACATGACACTCCAGGGTGCTGTCCTAGACATTTTTCGCATTCATGCGTATATTTACAATTGGGCCGCTGACAGATGCCCTTATTATATTCCCAGCAGACCCTGCGGCGCGGGTCCCTCCTGGGTTCAAACCTGCCAGACTTAGGGGGATCCGTCTGTTTCCTTTCCACATATGGGACCACGTGGTTACTCCAAAAATGCTGGTTGCGCTGATCCCATCTGGTCTTTGGATTCTGAGACGCGTTCCTACGGAAGTCTTCATCGTAGCTTAAAGCCGCCGCCTCCCCAGCCATCTTATTTGCCAACCTAACGTCAGCTACATAAGCCCACAAGTGCAAGGCCCTCTTGGGGTATGCAGCTGAGATGACCGCCGCCCAGATGTGGATGCCATCTAGCCAGTTTTCGAACGTACGGTCGGCGCGGGGGGTCTTATATCTGCGCCTACCGTAGTTCTTCATCTTTTCACCCTTTCCCAATGTATGCGACAAAGGCAAAAGGGTGAAAATGTCAACAAAGTCCCCGTTCAAAATCTTTTCCCTCTTTTTATTTGACAAATGCGAACCCAAGAAAATGTCGGTGTCAGAGTTGGTGGAATATTTTGAATCTGGCACTAAGGCGCCGTCCCTCCATTCTAAAGTCCCTTTAAAACCCTTGCGATGGGCGCTCGATCTCCGCCTATGTATCCAAAGAGGAAGGCCCTACTGGTCTTCCGCAATCCCCCAATAATCCTCCATCGGGATGTCGCCATCCGATTCGGAGGTCGTACCTGAATCGTCCGAGTCGTCCCTGCTCCTCTTGCGCTTGCCGGTCTTCTTCTTGGCTTTCCCTCCTTGACGCTCTCCCTCGATCCTTGACTCGTTCTCGGTACCTCCTCCAGGTCTGGACGTACCCTCGTCCCCGGACGTCTCGGAATCCCCGGTCCCCTGCTGCACCAGGGCTTGCCCAAGCTGGTCTGCCCGGTGACCTGCCGACGACTGAGTGGAAGAACCTGCAGAATGAGACCCCTCCCCCTGCCCTTGGGAGTTGGAGGCATTAGCGCGCGCCTTCTGCCTTCGTGTCCGCGGGGCTTGGCTCACGTTGCTACCCCGGTCGGAACTAGAGGTGGAAAATAGAGAAGCAGAGGTACATGGCGAATCGCTTTCCATTAAACCGGTGTCGAGGATGAAATCCTGTGACTCACCTGGCTCTTCCTGCAACTCGCGAGGATCCTCCTGAGTGGTGGCAGCCATGGGCGCAAGCGTTTTTGCAATGGCCGCCAGCTGCTTGCACACGTCCAGCTGAGTTTTTTGCAGCGTGGAGACCACTCGTACCAGGGCCTCAGTCTTGTCCTGGGCCGCAGGGCTCTTGGAGGGGGCCTTACCCTGCGCACGCTTAGGAGCCATTCTCGGAAAGGTGCTGAGCCTAATTTTTTTTTTTTTTGCTCTGTCCTAGATGTGCTTGTGTGTCCGTGTGCGTGTATGCGTGTGCGTGTGTATGTGCTTTATTTATTTTATTATTATTATTACTATTATTATTATTGTTATTTGTTTATATATATGTATATACGTTTATGAGTGTGTGTGTGTGCGTGCGTGTATTGATTGATATATATATATATATATATATATATATATATATATATATATATATATATTGTTATTTAACTTATAGTGTAATTTAATATTATATGTATTTAATATTATAAATTTGATACTATACCAGATGGTGCTAATACTTCCAATCTAATGCTGCTAAGCAATCTGACTAACGCAATTAATTAGATAAAAGCTGCGCAATTAATTATGTGAGCATACACCAGTACAAGGAATAAAGAAGACAATTAGTCACAGCACATTCAGGAATTCCCTCAAATAAATTCAAGGGTAGTGATTATACAGTCTAACCTGATAGTCAATTATTCGTAGAAAAGAATTATGTTAGGTAATTAATTCACCCCTGTAAATTAAAGCCTGGGACGGGTAGGCAGTTAATTAATTCACAATTAATTAATTCGATGCATCCACTGTAGCAAATAATATACCTAGGTAAGCAATGAAATTCAGACCGTGCAAATTAATCAATTATTCCATTATTCCAAAAGGGAATTGTGCCAATGTAAATAAAATAAATCACTGCCAACTATATCCTATCGGGTAAGCAGAAACCGCACTCCAAAAGACTGCCGAATAAAGGAACCTCCTAAAGGCTTCTCAAGAGTTCTGCATCTAACTCCCTTCTGTATTAATTATTTATTTTCCCTCTCAGTATGAAATAAAGTCGCGCTAATACTGTTCCTGCTGCGCGAAATTCCGGCCTATTTTATGGCTCAAATGGCCACCGCGACTTGCTGTTTACACTAAAGTTCCCCACTCAAAATGGCGTCGGTTGTGAGGCAGTCGCTTGCAACAAGCCACACTCAAAATGGCTACCGTGCCACTCAAAATGGCGCTGGCACACAGCCTCCCGCTAATACAACTGCACCACTCAAAATGGCGCCGGCCACGTGGGTCTTAAGGATTCCCAAAATGGTGGCGTCCTTGCCCACAACCAAGATGGCGCTGCTGGAACCCAGTGCCCTCACCGCTATAGACCAAACACACACACCGCTAAGCTTTCACTCACACAACAAGGAGCTACCAATCACGCAGGGGAATCACTACCAGAGAACCGACTAGGGGGGAGGCCAGCTAATCGACAAGACCAAAATAGCGTGACCGCTGCCGCCGAAGCAGCAAACTCACCAGACCGCCCGGATGAGAACGGAGAACTTCGCGTTGAAAATCTGTTGCAGTGAGGCAGCCGCCTCGACCCTGCAGGAATCACCGCCGCCGGGGAACGGGAACCGACTCTGCCTATCCGCCTCGAGCGGCAGGAAGACTAAGCGCTGTGGGGAGGCAGCCGCCTCCGCCCGGCAAGCCAAAAGTGGGCGCCGCGCACCGTCGCGCGGAGAAACAGCTGACAGGCGGGCCAGCGGCAGGCGGGCGATCCTCGCAGCTGTGGCGTGCTTCCCAGGGGCACCGGAGGAAAAAACCTGAACGCGATGCTGGTTGCACAGCTGACTGGCGCTAGCAGCTGACTGGCGGGTCCCTGCCGCTGCTGCAAACTGCCCCGGCGAAGAAAATAAGCGTGCCTCGCTTCCCGATGACGATCGCGAACCAGCCTGCAAACACCCTGCCCGAGTAAAAAGGACTCAAATAAAGGTAGAGAGCAACAACAAGAAAAAACGCCAAAGGAATTGGTGAATTGTTCGCTCCGGCAAACAGCGAGGGAAAGAGGGAGCTTTCCCGCCTGCGGAGGCCTTTAAACGGCGTGGCCCCGCCCCGCCCAGCCTCATTGGCCGGTCGGGGTGTGACGCAGGCGGGAGCGCACCATCGCGCAGGGGCTGAACTCGCAGCCCCTACGCGATGGTACAGTCGGGCAGCCCACAATCCCACCTCCGACGCAAGCGCGGAAGTGGCTTTCTGTTCCTCCTAGTGCTCAAAGGCAGGAAACCTCACTCAAAGGCAGTTGATCTGTCTCTTATCTCTGGAGTGGCAGTTTGTTCTTGTCTTTGTCCAAAGCAGTCTCACTTCTAGCTTGTGCTGCCTTTCTGGCCTCTTCTATATCAGGCACTTGTTTTTTGTTAACCTGATGGAGTGTTTTTCTGAGTATTTTGTTTGTGCAACTTCTTCCTCCCTAGTTGTTGGTCTTTGTATGGTCTCTTAGTCTGATTACCTTTGTGTGCTCCCTCAGAATCATGCTTGAAACCCTGGAAAGTTTCTGCTAGTCAGTACAGTATAGACAGTACTGACAATAATGAGCTAGATGGACCAGTGTTATGCTGGTGTGAAGCAGTTTCATGTGGTTAAATATATATTCATTTGCTCCAAGTGGTGTTGGGGAGCTAATCATATGGATGTTTATGGCAGAATTTGCATTGATCTGTAGAATGCAGTGTGAATTGTATCCCCCAACTCTTCTTGCAAAAAAGTTCACAGATGGTGCAACCAACAATAACTACACACATACAGTTTGGGGGCACCCTTAATAGTAATGAGACCGATGTACACTAAACATTTTTTGTCTTTCCCAGGTTGGTGTCACCATACATAACAGCAGTTTCAACATCACTAGAATAGTGACTTTCACGCCTTTTTTTATGATCACAAACAGAAGTATGCATACTTTAGAAGTAGCTGAAGAGGACAATGAAAAGTGGATACCAATAATTTCCCAGCAGGTAAGTCTTTTGGGATCTTCTTTAATTTGAATTTCTTCTAGTATCTGGGGCACTTGTATATCATTTCTTCTTCCCATCACACACACAGTTCACGACACAAAGTGTTGCTCATTCTCAAGTTGTCTGATTCTGAACTATACTATGCAAGCTTAAAAATAATAGAAGGTTTAAAATGCTTTTTTCTTTGCCTGTCTATTTCCTTTGCTATACACAGCAAAGGAAACAGTTGCACTACAAACTGTATATAGTACCCTATTAGTAGCTTATGTTAATAGCAACATTTATGCTGTCTTAGTCTTCATTAGCTACTAACATGAGTTTGACCAAACTGCGGGAGGCAGTGGAAGACAGTAGTGCCTGGCGTGCTCTGGTCCATGGGGTCACGAAGAGTCAGACATGACTAAACAACTAAACAACAACATGTCTTCATTAACTTCAATATAGGATTCTGTAGCCTTGGTTAATTTTCAGCTCATTTGTTCTCCCCCCTCCCTTTTTTTCCCTTTTAAGCACCATTCTGGAACAAAGTGTTGGTACCACTTTCTTAATCTCTAAATAATGACATTAATGTATTCGTCTTTTCATACCAGAAATTAACTAAGGGTTAATAGGCTCAATCTACTGATTGTCTTTGCAAGCCGTCCTGACCCTTCTTGAAAATGTACTCACTTGAGCAAAATTAATGTGTGGAAATGGAAAGTGGTTGTAATTGGCAGCAATTCCTATGATTTCAGTGGTTGAGGGGGAAAGAAGTATCAGACTAATTAAAATTGCTACTAAACATGAAAACAATCTGGTCAAATTTAAGTTCTTCTATGTTCCACTGAACTAAGTTAAATGGGCAAAATCGTGGTATTTAATGGTACTTAACCAGCTAAATCATAGTTGTGCTTGCCAAGTCACTACATTTCTCCAAGTAAGCACATACTTATCAAAGCTATTGTTGTTATTGCACCATTTGTGTACATGATGATTTCCAAAAAGGATGGAATGGGTCTGTTGCCCGTAGCACACACAATTTAAAAATGCACACAAAGAAGGCAACAGAGGAAGGGAAAGGAAAATGATGGAGGGGTAAACAAGAGAATAATAATTTATTATTTCTATTACATGTTCTTACACTAGTTACTGTAGGGCAGAGGTAGCTAACATGGCTTCAGATAAAGTTGAGCTGTGCCTCCCATCAGCTCTAGCAATCATGACCAGTGGTCATGAATGAAGAGAACTGAAGTCCAACAGCATTTGAAGGGAATCATATTGACTACCTCATGTTATTCGGCTATTTACCAAAGGCTTTGAAGGAAAGGTGGAGTTTGAGGGGAGATTTGAATGTTTAAGAGGTAGCCTCACAAAGGCATTCTAGGAGGTTCTTCCAGACACAATGGACATCACAGAACAGAGGATGGGGTTGAGGGAGATGAGGGTGATTAAGCTGGATGAGCAAAGTTGTGATGGCATAAGTTTTAAGTCCAATCCTTGGAAGTTAATAAATTCCTGTCAAACTTTCCGGCTGCAGGCAAATTAACTGCATCACCGTTCTCTCAATGGGGGAGATTGACTTCCTGTTTTAATCTCCTCCTGTGGCCAATTCCTTTCAATTATTATTATTTTTAAAAAAATTCTTTCCCTTACCCACGGTGTCCAATGTCTTCAAATCATTTGTTTCGGGGAAAACCCACTGCTCCTCCACTGCCGGCTTGGAGCTTCGCTCTGTGAGGGTAGCGATTTGCTTGGAAATGGCGCCCGCGACTCTGCACTTTGTTCGCTCTCGAGGCTCTTAAAAGAGCTTGCCGGGAAGCGGAGGAGTCACTTCTGGGCGCAGCCGAGCTCTCATGTCCCCATAAAGCTCAATCTGGGTTTTATGGGGGGGTCTGCGGCGCTCTCGCGGTTCCCCCCTCCCTCACAGTGCCAGGAACCTCGGAGCTCGATTCCTCGCCGATCAGCGCTGGCGGTAGACCAGAAGTGTTTTTACTTTACTCTTACTAATGTTATTCATCTTCTAAAGAACAGATGCATGCAGATTTCTAAAGCTGAGAGTGTAGTTGACTTTTTAAATAATTGTTTCATCTCCAATGTCCAAATGATGTTTAGTAATAGAATCACAATCCTTAAAATTACTTAATATTAAGGTGAATAAGATAAAGGGTTGATTTTTGGAGGCTGCTCTTTATTTTCCATTATGTGTATCCTTTACAAAAGTATGTATTTATCCTTTTCTTCCCCAGTGCACTCCTTTTTGGCCTGAAAAAAATGAAAGCAAGTTACGTGTTAGAGTAGAACATTCTGACATTCCACCAAAAATTATTCGGTTTGATAAGCAAGAAAATTGTTTGCTGCTACATTTAGACAACAGGGTGAGTAGCATAATTTACTAGCTACATAACTTTTAAATGCATGTTCTACCTTTTCCTCTATCCAAAATGCATAGAAATGAAGGGGATTGCCATGAGTTTGATACCAATTCCACCCAAGTTAGTTGCACTTAGGTCCCATTGAAACAACTGAGACGTAAGTTAGTCATGATAACCTATCTTTTCATATTGATTTCACTGGAAACTAAGTGCAACTATCTTGGAGTTTAATCCAACTACTAACTTGGAGTGGAATCCAGCAAAGTACAGGCGTAATTTGGATCTCAAACACCTTGGCTCCCAAACAAATTGGCTCCTGAACTATAGAAACCTGGAAGTGAATGTTCCAATTTTTGGAAGCCGAACATGCAGCACAGCTTCCGATTGGCTGCAGGATGCTCCTGCAGCCAATTGGAAGCTGTGCCTTGGTTTTCGACCAGTTTCAGGAGTCAAAGAGACTCCCAGAATGCATTCTGTTTGAGAACCAAGGTACGACTGTAGTTCAATTAGTATAAGTTACATTTCATTTGTGCAAAGGAACTTCTCCTTCTTTCTCCTCTTCCTGTGCACCTGCTCCAAGTCTGCACCAGAGAGTTGGGGAAACTTCCAGAACAGTTTTAAGGAAGGTGCAGTGATGATCACGAAGAAGAGAAAAGGGGGATGTTTCATTGCACTGCCAGAAATCCTTCCCTTGGCAAACAACCAGCCCCATATAAAGAAATCAAATGAATACTTTTAAATGAGCAAAATATGCCAAACTAATTCAGCTTTTAGAACTAACATAATTGTTGTGATAATAAATTAGACTAATGAATAAAATCAATTTTAATGCACTGTTTTCATATCTGATAGCTTGGAGGCATTATTGTGGATGTTACACCAGCTGAACATTCAACAGCAATTACATTCTCTAATTATCATGATGGTGCAGCTCCTTTCCTGATCATTAACCATACCAAAGAAGAAATGGTTGAATACGGGCAAAGGTATGAGTGGTGAAGGTAGGGGGGTTGGTTTATGTATTTTACAATAACAAAACGCAGCTCCCTCTCCAGTGGTTCCCCTAAACTCACACCACTGCCACCAGTCTCACTTATTTCCTCTGAATCTTTAACTTACCAAGAACCTGGTGGGATACAGGCATGGTACAAAGCTAGTCAGATACAGGTACTACATTTGTCAGAGGTATGGAAATATATTTATTACACAAATGCCCATTAAAACTTAATTCAAATAAAGAGAATTTATTCACATGATATACAAGATTTCCTTCTAATTCTATAGAACACAGAACACTGTAGGATTTTGTCACATAGTTGTGGCTGGATAACTCGGTCTTGGTAGAGCATGAAACTCTTAATCTCAGGGTCGTTGGTTCGAGCCTCATGTTGGGTAAAAAATTCCTGCATTGCAGGGGATTGAACTAATGACCCTAATGGTCCCTTCCAGCTATACAGTTCTATGATTTTATCTGAGTAAATGCTGGTAATCAATAATACAAATTCTTTCCTGTATTATCTTACTAGTGCTTCACTGCCAAACAGGAATTGGGTATCTTAAATAAGTTATTTGTTTGATTTAGCAAAGCAAGAGAAGACCACAAGATACTTGAGAAGTTGGTTCTGTCTTATGGCTTTTAACGTCTGACCCTAATTCAGCAATCTTTCCCAGCCTCAGACACTTTACGCATGCTGGTTTTTGAATTCCATTCAAAAAGTGAAGATTAAACATTTGTTACATTTCTATACTGCCCATATAATCGAGAAAACAATTATATAGGCAGTTTACAGACCATTAAAATACAAAGTGTAACGCAACATTTGAATGTTAAAAAAAAACACTAAAACCAATGTTAAATAAATTAAAATGGCAAAAACCTCTATGAACAGAGTAGTTTAGGCCAACATCTAGCAAGCAAAGGAAATAACTTCGTGTAAGAATCGAAAACCACTAAAATAGATATTATTGTTAATATTATACCTGGGAAAGCAAAAAGATTTTCATTTGGTACCTAAAGGTCCATAGTTGCTACCCAACTCACATCACTTGGCAGAGTAACCTGAGGAGGTGTCTTCAATGAAGATCTCAAGGACTGGCTGGTATATGCAGGAAAAAGTCATCCTTCAAGTAGTCTGTCTCCAAGCCGTCTAGAAATTTGATAACTGAGGACCTGAATGGGTTGGGTTGTAACCCTCGTCATGTGACAGAGGCAGGAGAGCAAAGAATTCTGGGAGGCAGGCACAGTTCTCTTTAGTTTTTCTCTCCTTCCTGATGGATTAGGTTGTTTCCCCCCGGCTCTCTCTGACCTTCTCTGTCAGCTAAGTGCTTTTAACTTCAACAGAACTTTATTTCTACTTATTTACTGTTCCCTCCTATATCCTTTAACTTTCTAGTATTGTGATTTACTATGTTTTTCTTGTTTTTGGTTGCAGTTCTCACAATGCAATGGAAGATGTTCTGTCCCCAAATAAAGCAGTTCTGTACACATGGGCTGATCCTGTAGGGTCTAGAGCATTGAAATGGAAATGTGGAAAGAGCAGTGGGGAAGTAACTCAGAAAGATGTATGTATGCTACTATTAATAACGCTAAAATCAGCGTTGCTTATTAACAGTCAAAGGATCTAATACTCAAAATGTTTTTAAATGTTTTGCCATAGTCAGGAGCAAAGATCCAGCAACTACAGACAAAATCCATGAGTAAATTGGATCTGAGCTATACCTTTTGTTGTAAGATGGTTTGCAGTGACTTCTACAGGATTAGCTCTAACGTGACCTACAAGGTTATAAAAGATTCCCAGCTAATTGGGAGCTTTGTTTGTAGCTGGTTGAAACCAGACTTTCTTTATTGGATGCATAGTTAAGGCCTCATCTGGATCAAGTGACATAATTCTGGTTGTGTGCAGATTGATTTGGGGCCTGATAACCAATAGCTGTGTCAGATGTGGCTTGCAGCAGCTGACACTTAACAGTAGATGGAGATAAGCCAGAACCATTTTTGAAAAGATTGTAAGTGTATCCAAACTTGCAAATATATTTGTTTCAAATATTTTTATACCCAGCTTTCATACAGTTTACAAGAGTAAAATCCAACTTCAGAAAATAAGATATTAAAGTAAAGCACCTCACAATGAATTAACATAGTAAAATACAAAGAAAAATACCGGTAATCACAGTAACCAAGCAGTCTTTCAATGTATGGTATCAGTAATCTACAGAATCCTTGGTGAATGAAAGCGTTTTCCGGAGACGGTTGTCTTGAAAATAAACATTTGCTTGTCTTCCATTTTAGGACTTGATGACACCTATCCAAGTGGGAAGCAAAACTATTTATTTAGTTTCATTTTTTGAAGGCTTGCAGCGAATTATTCTGTTCACTCAAGATGAAAAGGTTTTCAAACTAACATATGAAAGTGAAAAAGCTGAACTGGCAGAACAAGAAATCATTATATCATTGCAAGATGTTGGGATTTCTTTAGTAAATAACTATTTAAAACAGGAAGTAGGCTACATTGGCATCACAAGGTAGTGTTGCTTTAATTTTTAAAACACAATATTTTCATTTTAACTACATATGCTTAAAACACTTGGATTCAAATGAACCTGCTTCTGGATGATATAACATAAGAATATGGGCATGATTCAGCCAGTTAAATATTTTTAACAGTGCATTCCTATGACTTTCTATTCTGATCTCAATATAACTTTACATCCAGGCAAGTGCATATAGTACAGTATTGCTTTCATTTCAGAGGAACAGAATTAGACACATGCTTAAATCTTCTGTCAAAATGATTAGGATTTGAAAATACTTAAGTGTGGCTGGATTGTGCTCAGTATAAATACAGTAAAGCCTCAATTGGGGCAAGTTAGAATTGTATTAGTTTCAGTACTCTAAAAATGCAGAATAATTTTTGGAGCTTCCAAAAAGTTTTATTAAAGATTAAAGAGATAGTTTTGGAACTGGAGTTCTTTTTGCTTCTAACAAATAGCTCAATTTTAAAGGTTAAATAAATTTCAGGGGTATCATGAAACATTTATTGGTTTGTCAGGTGATAGTTTTGTTCATATTTTTTTTCTGCAAAATATATTGTGTTTGATAACTATCAGGCAGGGTGAAGTTTACTTGTTCTATTCTTTTGTTTGCAAGTTCTGATATCATTTGGGAAACAAAACCTAAGAAAAAGTCAAGATGGAGGCCACTGAGTTTGAAACAAACTGAAATGCTGGAGAAAGAATTTAATGACTACTGTGAGCACTCACCCACAGAAAATAAAATAGTGGAGCTGGATGATAATACTCCGGTAATGTTAAGGGGAATTTTCTTTGTTTGTCCATTTAAAATACATTCATAACATAAAGCTTGGCATAATTGGATATTGCTCTTTTACTAGAAACTTGTCAGCACGGGGTCATATTCAACTACATTTTACTCAGAGCAGACACATTGAAATTAATGAGCATGCCTAAGAAAGTTCCATTAATTTCCATGGGTCTACTCTGAGTAAAATTAGTTGAATCTTCTGCCCCTTGCCTTGACTTTGTGTCCTGCTGTAATTTGTTCCACAACAGAGGCTTATAGCCTGATCTTGTTTACTCAGGGATAAATTCTACCAAGAGTAACTGCATAGAGTTACAATTTTCACCTGCCTCCTGGTGTCTGGGGGGGGGGAGGCATGAGCACCCTGGCCCCTGGTTCTCAGCAGCTGTGGTTCTCCTTCATGATCTCTAAATTGTCCCACAATATTCTACCAATGCATCTTGTCAGCATAAGGATTTCTGCTTGTACAATGGGACTTTCCCACCTTTCCTCCCCCCCATTCCCCAAATCTCCAGATTTAGGGGGGCACATGGCGGGGAATAGGGGAGGAGAACATCCTGTTGTACAAAGAGAAATCCTTCGGCTGATAAAACGTTTACATTGGCTCTATGCTGGGTTCCACCCATGGATACTGCACCTGGGCAGAGCAAAATTTAGAACTTTTTAGTAATAGGTAAAAGTTTATTATTGAACACCACAAGAATGAATGCCACCTTTCCTCTGAGAAAGTATGAGGTAGGTTCTTTGTTCCTGCTTCTTTTCTTTTTAATTTGTTTCTTCTACGTATTCTGAATATTTGTGTTTTGGTCCATTTGCACTGTTGGTGCCTTTGCTGCACTCAAGTGGGCACGTGTGTTGCAACAGACACATTTTTAGAAGGATTCTGCTTATAGTAACTTACTGCCCCACCACCACCAACTGTTGCCCCCTCTGCCTTCGTGATAGAAGTATAATGAATATGTGCCCCCATTGCCAGCATTTTATCAGGCACTAGCTGGCCCGGCCATGTGTTGCTGTGGCTCATCCCTGTGTTTCCCCCATGACGTATCCCGTCTCCTCCCCCACCCCACCCCACCCCTGGCTCATCCCTGTGATTTCCCCCACTCTGTCCGGACCCATGACCTCCCCCCCCCCAGTTCATCCCTGTGATTTCCCCCACCCTGTCCCAACCCATGATCTATTCCGTCACCTCCCCCCAACACCCACCCAGGAGAGTCCCCACCTTCATTCGGCCTAGTCTGTAAAGGCGAGCCGAGGTGCTGTGGAGAGCGAAGGTTTTCTAGCTGCAGTACCAGGGTAGAGGGTGCTGTTTTGCAACCTCTTTTGGCTTCTTTTCCCCAGCATGCACTTTTGGGTGAGTTGTGTGTTCTGATACACGTTGTGTGCAAATTTGAAGCGGTTTCAGTGAAAAGTGGAAACACACCCACATGCCCTTTTTACATTTATAGGTAGATAGATATGTGCCATAACCACTTGTGTTTGCCTGGAACTTCAGTTCAATGTGACATGTCATCATCATAAACTGGGATAGGGAAGCTTTTTTAGTCCATGACTTGCATTCTCTTGAGGGCTGCATGTTAGTGGTGGGTGGTGCCAGAGGCAAATGTGGGCAGAGCAACTAATGTAAATTGTACTTTTATATAGTAGGCTAGTTTCTTCACACACCCCTCCCTAGCTTCCATCTCCCTTTAAAGAAGGAGTTGGAGGTGCCTAACAAACAAAAAAATATGTTTAAGAAAACAATAATAATTTGATTGCATACACCATGTAAAAGGGGATGAGCACCCAAAGGCCATGTATGTGATCAAATTATTTTTCTGTTAAATACCTCCAGCTCTACTCTTTCTTTAAAGGAAAAGATTGAATCTATTCTCCCAAAGGAGGTAGTGGAACTGTTGCTGTTTCTACAAGGGCTTTTATTCAAAGCATTCTTCTGTCACCACCCATTCTCTCCAGACAAGCTCCCCTGAGTACTTCTTCCTCTTCTGCTTTACATATATGTGCACGAGATGTACCGTACTAAAAGGATGAGGTGACAGAGAGAGAGAAAGAGTTGTACACTTCTGTCATGTTACAGACTGCACGTATTTTTGGTTTTGACCACATCTAACATCCACTAAGCACCCCAGTTGACTTCTGTCATGTGTCAGTAGCGCTTGAAAGAAAAATGATTCTCTACTGCTGCTCGAGTACTTGCTTAAATGTGTCCCTTAAATATCATTGACACAAGTGGTTATATTTGGCTAGATTCTGACTCATGTGGTATTGGAAAGATTTATAAGAAATGGCATTAAGATCTAGACATCTTTTTCCTTTTAATATGACAGGTCTGCTTGACACCTACTGGTAATAACATGAAAATGCTTCAACCAAATGAAATCCCTGTGAGAAGAAGCTTCTTGCCAGCTTTAAAAGTACAATACAGTACATCTGAACATCAGTCATCCTTCAGAGTCCAGATTTATAGAATACAAGTATGTTTCAAGGTTACCAATAAAGAATATTCAAAACCCTTTAATGTAACATCATAATTGAGACAAGAAAGATAATAAAGTAGCTTTCAGGGTTTATACCTGAGAATGACGGATGACATTTCTCATAGGGATGCCTCCTGCTGGAAAGAATAGGCAGGGAAGTCATTTGCCTCCTACCCCAAGGGAAGGAATCCTCCCGCTCACCAGACTGACCCTGCCTGCAGATGGTGATGGTTGGAGCCTCTTGTTCTCTCTCGAATATTTGGCTTTTCTTGGTCTTGCACTTTTCTTATTGCATATTTCATGAGCCGGTGTTTTTAACGGTTACTTTGTTATTAACTTTTTTTGGTTGTATTTTATTTCAGTACATTACTTCTTTGCCCTGTGTGTGTTTGTGTGTATGCTTCATTTCTTTTTTTATTCCTTCCCCCATCGTTTTCCCCTTGTGGTCTGAGGGAGAAATGTGTCTTCACAAGGGGCGTTTTGACTTCATCACAGTTCCCTGGGAGCCCTTACTTTGATTTCTGAAGAGCACAAAGCTTAGCAGGTCCCTCATTTACAATACTGAGCAGAGCCACCATTTTGTTTAAACACTTGTTGCTCATAAAACAACCTACCTAAGTGGTTATGGCTTTGCCTGTTGCTTCTGCGCCTCTGACCATGAAGAGTGTACAGGAGGCTACTGGTCAGACTCCAATGTCACCTTCTCTTGCAGTGCCTGGTATTATTAGGCAGGAGCTTCTGATTCACACTCTCATTCTGCAGGTGGGGTGAGTCATGCTGCTTTCTGTGTGAGTCATATTGGTTTCCTCTCATGGGCACACTTCTGCATTCACAAAGAGGTTAAGGACTCCTTCCCTTGTCGTAAACACAGAAGTCAGAAGTGCATAAGGCCCATAGAATGCCCATAAGGAAAAGAGTAAGCACCATCCCGGAGGTATATGAGGAATGTCATCTGTCATTCCCATTAAATTCACAGTAAGTCAAAATTCTGTTTTCAGGACCTGAAATTAATGTGCTATGTTGGGCTGTAATCCAAAATTACTCTGGGCTGTGGAGATGAGGTGTGGGATTCAGCAGAGGCATCCCTCTGCTCACTTCTGCTTCTGCCATCATTCCAGCGGTACAGATAGCCCCATTCATGTGCTGAACATGCATGCAGAAGGTATCTGGAGATATCCCTACTGGCAGGGCCCAGCACATAACCTCAAAATGAGGTGTCCTGAGGGCAGAGCTGAGCCAGCCCAGTATTTGCTGAATCGGATCTGCTCTCACAGCCATGGCTAGCCAGTCTGCCTGCCCCACTTTCCAACATGATGAGTTGCCCGACTGGATGCAGGGATAGTCCTTGAGCCTTGGTCATGACCATTAATTTCAGTGGGGCTTCTCTGATTGTGATCAAACCCATGCAATTATGCCCTCTTAACCACTTCAGTCTGAAGAACTGGCACTGTTACAGGTGCCACATAATATCCATTCCGCATTTGATAATATCCATTCCTCATTTGTAAGAAATTTGTAAGAAATCAATATTTTAGTGTGGCAGCATTTACATTTTTGAACTCTGTGACATTAGCCAGGTTCCTTCCCTGTACAGTACTCTTTTTGGCACCTGCTAAAAACATTTTTGTTTAGACAGGCCTACCCAGATATTTAGAATGCTGTGTTTTTAGTTGATTTATTTTTTTGAATGTTTAAATGTCTAACACCTTTCTGTTTTATTTTTTCTGTAAACCACTTTGAGGTTTTCTACAATCAAGCTGTATATAAATTTTATAAAATAAATTTCAGAAATAACACAATCAGTATAAACTGGGCTTCTTGACAGCATTTTAAAAATAAAAACATTTTTTAATTTTCAAATGACAAAAATTTGAAAATAGAAGTTTGTGTAAAGTGTATTAAGTTCCAAGTATTTTATTCAATTCATCTTACAAATATCAGAATTCAGAATAATATAGGTTAAATGATGTACAGACATTCAACATTTAGAATGCAGCCTTCATGTAATGAAGAAGCTAATAGGAAGTTAGGGTATAGCCTGTATAATTGTAAATTAGGACAAAAATAAGCATTTGCAAATGAACATCTAACATGCATCATATTGTCATTACCCTTATCAGATACAAAACCAGATTCCTGGAGCCATATTTCCCTTTGTGTTCTATCCTATTAAACCTCCCAAGTCCATCTCCTTGGATTCAGGTTTGTTAATACAGTTTAATGCATTGTTATTATTTTTCTGCATCTGTAATTAAGAAGAAGAAAACATTGAGATCTTCATTGGGGGGAAGTCATTCATAGTAAGAGTAGAAAATAAACTACATTTTGTTGACGGGATTGCATAGTCCTAAATTTGCTAGAAGTTGAAATGTCTCAGCATTTCATGAAAGCATATTATGCAAACATTTGTCTTTTCTTTTTTAACAACAATAGGTTCTTGTCAAAGAACAAGGCCAGTCAGACATTACTATATATAGTCTCTTTAGGAAGCAAAGTGATCTCCACTCGTAATCTGTGGTTTTGCGAGACACAGCTTCTGCCATTTGTATTTTCCATGGTCCTCGTTCTGGGGCTATGAAGCATTCACCACCTTTCCCTGAAATCTGTTAGCTGTAGATAACACTTGCAGACAATGTATGATTGTCAAGCAAGAATGTTCTCATAGGATGGGTTGGGAACAGCAAGGAACTCAGTGCCCTTAGGAAACCTAGAACTTATTTTGAAAACTATACAATTGATGCAGTTGGAATTTGAAAATAACTTCTATGTAACTTCATTAAACTGTTCACAGTACCTTAGACCATTGGTTTGTCCAACCCTTCCATTATATCCTTTGCAAATGAACTCAGTTCTATATATTATAGTTTACATGTCAAAATAAATTGAATCCTACATAAGTATGAGTCATTTTTACCCACTTCTGTTTTCTGTTTGGAATTTTCATAGAACCCAAACCTTTTACTGATGTCAGTATTGTCATGAGAACTGCTGGGCATTCTCAAATATCACGTATAAAGTAAGTATATATTCCTGTTTCATTCTTAAATCTAGACTGCCTTTCTACTTAATCCATATTAATTCAGTTGGAACTTGGTGTTAATTTATTTCTGGTGTCGTGCAGGCACTGGGTTGGGTAATATCTCTTGTCACATGGCAAGGCAGGATCAAAGAATTCTGGAAACTAAGCTCATCCTATCTCCAATTTTCTCTCCTGCCTTGTTGAGAGTAGTCAGCTTTTGGTTGGCTCCTCATTACTTTGGCATTTTCTCTTACCTGCGGATAATGTCTTCATGCTACTTGACTTTAATCCTCTCATTCACACCAGTTAGGCTTATCTGAGCCTAACAGCTGAGCTCCTTCAGGGCCCCTCTCCATTCCTTCCAGAGTAGCTGTTGACTTCCCTCCACACACACCCTTTCCCCTCACTTTTTTTCTTTTTCTTTTGGAGTCAATTTTTCCACAAAAAACTTCATGATCCCCCGCCCCCCCAAAATTCTTCCTTTTCTTTTTCTTTTGCTCCCTTTCCTTGCTGCTGCTATTGAGTGGGAGCAATCAAACAGGAAAAAAGCCTCAGCGTAGTTTTACTGCTTGCCAGCAGTTTCCCACTAAAAACATTTGCTGTGGTCTGTGGCCTCCCAGCCCTCCCCTCCCAGTACAGACACGTGTACAGTGGTACCTCAGTTTAAGTACACAATTGGTTCCGGAAGTCTGTACTTAACCTGAAGCGAACTTTCCCACTGAAAGTAATGGAAAGTGGATTAATCCGTTCCAGACAGGTCTGCGGAGTACTTAAACTGAAAGTACTCAAACCGAAGGGTACTTAAACCGAGGTATGACTGTATAGCCTTAGCTCTGCTGAAGGGCTATGTTATTGATTTTTTTTCTCCGCTCTACCCATAAATGGCATCAGAGCAGGAGCTGGTAGCGGTAATGGTACCTGAACCCTCTCGTGGATACAAGGAAAGCTAGTCTGAGCACGTAGACTCTGCTGAAGAGGCATTGCACAGGCAGAAAGGGGCACACTGTACTGATATAGAAGCAAGAACTGGGGGACCCGGTAAGATCTACCTCTGTTCCCCCTCTCCCTCTGTGAAAGGCTGCAATGTCTTCTGAAGTACCTAGGGCACAATCCCGGCTAAATGTGTGGGGATTACCTCCACCATCAGAGGAATTGTTTAGTGCTTTTCATTCTTCCTCTTCTGAGGTGGATGAATTTGCGGGCTTTTCAGAAACAGTTTTCCCCTAGGAAATCCTAGTACTCAGCCTCAGCAACTGGGCAATGCAAGGGGCTTCTTATTGTCTCCTCGAGTCCTGGAACAGATTTTAAAAGTTTTTATTGGCTCTTGTCTAATGATTTAGTCCATTTATCATCTCCAATACAGTGCCAGGTCCACCAATCCACAATTGCCATCGCCACCCCCCACCCCAACGTGTAAGCAGCCATAAGGCACCGCAGGAACTTGTACTTCCAACTTTCTACCCATATCCTTCCCATCCTCTGGAAAAGGCATAACACTCTTTAGATGTTAGAAGTGCTTTTAGCCAGGACAAAAGACATCACACATACCCATGCTCTGTTTATATCCTTTCACATGCTTACATTGGGGAAGGTTATTTCTGCTACTCTATCTTGGTGGACTAGGGCTTGTGTTTGTTTAATTTATGGCACCCTAAAGTTGCCCTGTTCCAGCTAATCTGATAGTGCACTCCACTAGATTGGCAGCAACTTCTGCTACTTTCTGTTACCTTTACCAGGCCCTACAAAATAGACCTGTTGGTCTTTGTTGGAAGTAGAGTCCTCTAATGTTTGTTTTTGCTCTAATTGGGAAAGCTGCGGTATATCCCAACCCAGTGCCTGCATGACACCATAAACATACAGTGGTGCCCTGGTTCTCAAACTTAATGCATTCCGGAAGTCTGCTCCAAAACCAAAGTGTTCCAGAACCAAATCGCACTTTCTCATAGAAAGTAATGCAAAATGGATTAATGCATTCCACACTTTTAAAAACAACCCCTAAAACAGCAATTTAACATGGATTTTACTATCTAATGATACCATTGATCCATGCAATGAAAGCAGTAATCAATGTACTGCACTATAAAATAAATAAAATAGTATTGTAGATGATAAAAATTAAAATTACATTTTTTCTTACCTGCACTGATGATAGATAGGTTTGGATGGGGGGCTTTTATCCATTTCCACAGTCACACAGTCAATCAATCAGTAGCTGAACTGGGTTCTACACAGTCACAAAAATTAACTGAAAAAGCCTCAAAAACAAAAAATGCAAAATAAAAAGCAAAAACAAAACTACCAAATAATAAGCTCCAAATATCACCTCAGGACACTGCAATCGCAAACGACAGACTTGAATTACAATGGGGGGATGCAAATTAGCAGCGCAACAGTAAAAACGGAAGCTCAGAACTCAAAACGGAGCACGTTTGGCTTTTGAAGGAAAGTTCGCAAACTGGAACACTACTGGGTTTGCAGCATTCGAGATCCAAGTGGTTCGGGAACTAAGCTGTTCAAAAACCGAGGTATCACTAGTACAATTGGTGCTTATCTGAAGCGTAGATTTGTGAGGGTGTCATGCATGCACTTGGGCTTCTCCCTAATATGGACTACAAAGGGGTCAAAGTAATATCTGCATTACAGTTGTTAGTTTTAAGGTTCATTAGTTGTGGGAAGTGGGTGCTTCTTTGCTGTATGCTTTCCTAACTTTTCCTTCACACGAGACTCTGGTGACTGTCGAGCTTGGTGAAGGTGTAAACTGGAGATAGGACAGTCCACTTCCCAGAATTCTTGGCTCCTGCCTTGTCACATGACAAGGGATGTTACCCAACCCAGGTAAGTACCAATCAAACTTTTTAAAATCACTTGGCCTATAATCATGTGTACTCCATATTAGGAATAAGCCCCATTGAACAGTGTGGAAGTAATATCTGCCCAAATGTGCATAAGTTTGTACTTTAATGTCTTTCATTACTAGATTTTTTTATATATTTTTATGAACTTGTGGATTTTAAAGACAAAGACATTACTAACAAAACAAAACAAAACAAAAACAAAAAAGCTGCTGCAATGTGACAGTTTTAAACTCTTTTGCAGGTATTTTAAGGTCCTAATTCAAGAGATGGATCTCCGATTAGATCTTGGTTTTCTTTATGCATTGGCTGATTTCTTTACACTTGCAGATGAAGTGCCCAAAGAGCAAGAGGTACGAATTGTTGTTCAATGGAGTTAAAAAGCAACAAACCATAATATGTGTGGGCTCAATTTTTTCATATACTGTATTGAATATTTTGTACCAAATGGTGCTTAATGAGAAATATGGAACATGTGCTACATTGGACATATTAACAAGGTCAAACACTGTCATCAAATAAGAAATAGAACATGAAA
The DNA here is from genome assembly GCF_963506605.1 of Zootoca vivipara. NCBI lineage: Eukaryota > Metazoa > Chordata > Lepidosauria > Squamata > Lacertidae > Zootoca > Zootoca vivipara. Next base: position 4,671,173 of record NC_083286.1, read on the forward strand.
TATTTCTACACATTGACATCAACCCAGAAGGTTCTTTAAAATCAACAGAATAGCTATATATTCCATTTGCCATAAAACTGGTAGTGTATATTTTACCTTTAAGAAAGGTTTTAAGTTAATATTGGCCTAGTTTACCTGAAGGAGCATCTCCACCCCATCATTCTGCTCGGACACTGAGGTCCACCACCAAGGGCCTTCTGGCAGTTCCCTCACTGTGAGAAGCAAAGTTAAAGGGAACCAGGCAGAGGGTCTTCTCAGTAGTGGCACCCACCCTGTGGAATGCCATCCCAACAGATGTCAAAGAAATAAACAACTATCTTACTTTTAGAAGACATCTGAAGGCAGCCCTGTTTAGTTTTTTGTTTTTTTAAATATTTTTATTTAAAAAATATTTTTAAAACAATACAAATTGCCAATAAATAGCCAATTACAATTTCTCGTCCCTCCCTCTCCCACCCTCTAAGGGCTTCCCTCAGCTCCCCTCTCTGGTTTGTTTGTACATATTGTTTTCTTCATGTTATAAAATTGTACTTATCATTGCCTTATCTATCATGTGTTCTACTAATAAATTGTGGATGTTTATTCAAATCCTGCCAAGGAGTCCAAATCCTTTTTATGTCTTTTTAAATAGTTTGTAAAAAGTTCCCATTCTTTGAAGTCACGGTTGTCCTTCTCCAAAATGTTAATAATCCAGTATGTTATGATATATTATGATCCAAATTCCAGATTTAAAGATTCAAGAGGTGTGCTTCCAAAAGCGTCAGGGAATTACTGGTAGATAGTATTGCAATAAAATCCCTAGTCTTTAGTAAGCACTTTTGATCCAACCCAACTCCAGCTGTTCCAGGTTCTCTTCGCTTTCTGGGAGATTCTTCCCCCGAAATAGGTAGAGAGTTCTCCTGCTAGCTTGGGTTTGTGCCTCCAAGTTCCAGGGTTTAAAGTTTTGATTCCTGTATTTCCAAACCTCTTTTCAAACAGGAGTCTTTTGCTGCTCTGCTAGATATCACTCAGTCTGTCAAATTGTATCTCTGCCCAACTGTCAACATGTATCTCCAAGTTACTTTATTGAAGAGCAACCAGACATAATTGTATCCAATATGTATCCAAAAGAAGGGAAATCTCTTGTATTTCAAAGTTGCTAAATAGTCTATTAGCTGCTACTACTGTGCTCTTCTCCCATTCACAAAAAGTCCCCTGGCAGAGCCTGTCCACAGAAAACAGAAGCTGACTTCCGTTTTTGCTTCTGTTTTGCCAAATCAATAAATTTAAACCTAACTTACTCTTTAAAGCTTTATTTGATCTTTACCTCTAATTGGAAAATCCACTGCTTATGGTGACAGCATGTGGCTTCGGCTGTAGGGCAGCAGTGAGATCGGGGTTCCGGCAAGTTCTCTGACACTCTGCTGGACCCCTGGGGTCCCCACTCGTCCGTGGTTTTGGGGGGGGGCGCCTAGCCCTGGCACTTGCCCCGGAGCCCTATCAGCCAGAACCGTGTTGTCCTTTACTCAGATGACACAGAGCATGCCACCATTTCCTCTGCAGCAGACCAGAAGTCCCTGTTTAGGGAAGTTTTTAATGACTGGTCTTTTAATGTATTTTTAATCTCTTGTTGGAAGCCGCACAGACTGGCTGGGGATACCCAGCCAAATGGGCGGGGCACAAGTTAGGAAGAACTTCCTGACAGTAAGAACTGTTCGGCAGTGGAATTTGCTACCAAGGAGTGTGGTGGAGTCGCCTTCTTTGGAGGTCTTTAAGCAGAGGCTTGGCAGGCATATGTCAAGAATGCTTTGGTGGTGTTTCCTGCTTGGCAGGGGGTTGGACTGGATGGCCCTTGTGGTCTCTTCCAACTCTATGATTCTAAGTACTATATTATTATTATTATTATTATTATTATTATTATTATTATTATTATTTTCACAGATAGAACTCTTCAAAAAGGATGTAGAATCTGTACACGAGGAATTGAAGAATATATCATCAACAGACACATCACAAATCAGCCTATATGAATATTTTCATATTTCTCCAATCAAGGTATGTGTATGTCAAAACTGTTATGTTTGGATATTTAAATACGCAGCCAATGAACAAGAGTGAAGATTAAGGTGATTATATTAATGCATGAAACCCCAGAATGGAGCACAGCTTCCAGCCCATTCATACTCTACCTACAAACAGCCCAACTGCAGTGATTTTTGTACATCCATAGCCCTTCCTTTGAGCAATAATGCATTCACAACCCTTCTACCGGAAGAAGGCTGGGAATCTGTGCTGCACATGTTGCTACAGACACTGCCCCTTTTTAAGTTGGAGTCAATGCCCGTTGCTGCTGTGGGAGACGTGCCCCAAAAGGACAGGAGGGACAGTCTGGACAGAGCGGACTCAGATTCTGATTCCTTGACAGAGCGACTCTTGTGTGTATATTTGAATTTCTAGCCCTTTACCTCATCTCCCCCCCCCCAAAAAAATTAAGCTCTGAGCACCCTACAGCATGTTTAAACATTAAGCCAAACTAGCTCTTTTAAGACTACTTTGATTCATATTCTAATGCTGGTTGGCTAGAGAAGGCTTCAATCCTACCCACATAGTACAGGGGTTTTGAAAGGGGTTCACTTCTGAATAAATACAAGATCTCACTTTAAGCCTGAGATTATTGGTTCGTAATACCCACTTTTACCTTTATAATTTAAATAGAGTTAAAATGCTATTGTGTTTAAATGTTGATCAGTGATTTAAAAAAGCACTGGTAAAACCACTCCTTAAGAAATCCTCCTTGGATTCGGAAAGTCTAAGTAACTAGATTCAGTTGCCAGTAAGCCAGTTGCCAATCTCCCCTTTTTCAGCAAGGTTCTTGAGCAGGTGATCATGGACCAGATCATGGAGGAAACTGATTTTTCTAGATCCATTTCAGTCAGGGTTTAAGCCCAGTTTTCGCACAGAAATTGCTTTGGTCACACTGTATGATGAGTTTTGTCTGGAGGGAAACAGGGGAAATATGTCCCTGTTAATTATCCTCGACTTCTCAGTAGCTTTCAATATCATCAACCATTGTATCCTTCTGGAGGGGCTGCCCAAGTTAGGGGTAGCTGGCACTACTTTGTGGTGGTTCCAGTCCTACTTGGATGGTTGTTTCTAGTGGATGGTGCTTGGGGAATGCTCTTTGGTCCTGTAGAACCTTCAATGTCACATTCCTCAGAGTTCAATGTTATCCCCTTTGCTATTTACCATCTACATGTAACCACTGAGCGGGGTTAGATGGAGTCTCGGAGTATGTCGGCAATATGCTGATGGCACACAGTTCTACTTCTCCTTTACATCTGCAGGTGAGGCAGTGGATGTGCTGGACCATTGTCTTGCCTCAGTGAAGGACTGGATGAGAGCCAGCAAACAAAAGCTCAATCCACATAAGGCTGAGTCACTGTTAGGGGGTGGTTCTGTACCGCCTGATGGATGGGAGATGTCTGCTATTGATGGGGCTACACTCCCTCTGAAGGAGTGGGTACGCAGCCTGGGGGTGTTCCTGGATCCTTTGCTGTCATTTGGGATGGGCTTGGTAACGCAGAGTGCCTTCCATCAGCTTCAACTGGTGGCTCAGCTGTGCCTCTTACCTGGCCAGGGTAGCCTAACTTCTGTCTATGGTCTGGTAACCTCTGGGTTAGATTAGGGCTGCCCCTGAAGACACTTTGGAAACCTCAATTGGAGCAGAATTCAGTGGCCAGGTTGCTCACCAAGGCAAGTCGGTTTGAGTATATTACACAGATTCTAGCCTGACTGTACTGGCTGCCAGTTAGTTTCCAGGCCTAATTCAGTGTGCTAGTTTTAACCTATAAAGCCTTTAAATGGCTCAGGACCACAATACCTCAAGGTCCTCCATTTCCCATATGAACCAACCCACGCCCTGCAATCATCACCTGAGGCTCTTCTTTGTGTGCCCCCTCCATGAGAAGTGTGGAGGGTGGCAACAGAAGAACAGGCCTTTACTGTGGTGGCTTCCCATCTGTGGAATGCTCTCCCCAGGGAGGCACGCCTGGTGCCTTCATTAGATGTCTTTAGGTACCAGGGGAAAACATTTTTCTGTCACTAGGCCTTGGGCTGATTAACATTCTATGGCCTTTTAAATATGTTTGTGGAAGGGGAGTTATTGGTTTGTTTTTATTTTATTATGTATTTTGTATTCTCATTTTATATTTTAATGTTGCGAATCGCCCTGCGATCTTTATCTGAAGGGCTGCATACAAATTTAATAAATAATAATAATAGTTTTAGTATTGCTGCAGCTGATCTTGCAAGACCAGTGCCTCAAAAGTGCACGACAGCTCTCGTATGGAAGCACCCCAGGACATCTAGTGAGAGATATATCCAGCTATATATATCCTTACCCCAAGGATATGAGGATTTGAAACCTCATATCCATAGTCCTAGTCATACACTTTGTACCATACTAGTTTATGGTTTATATTTTTGTACAATACAGAGGTAAACATTCTTAACAAGCTGACTTATATGTAAGATATAAGTCTAAGGTAGCATCCCACATACTACTGGTGTTTTCCATATTTTCTTTCCCCCCCTTTCATTTCAGTTGCACTTAAGTTTTTCACTTAGCACTCCTCCAGAAGATAGCAACAAGGGAGAGACACGCAAGGAGCTAATTCCAGTTCAGTCCTTAAACCTCTTGTTAAAGAGTATTGGGGCCACACTCACAGATGTGCAGGATGTTGTTCTTAAGTAAGTAGAATATTCACTCAGTTAATTTTAATTAAAATATTACATACAGTATATATTTTATTTTGCCTTATAAATGTAATTTACTTGTTCTAGATTGGCATTCTTTGAGCTCAACTACCACTTTTGTACTACAGAGCAACTGCAGTGGGCTGTAGTTATGCATTATTCAAAGCAGGTTAGTATATCATGAACCTAACATGAATTGACCATTTTGCTTGGCACCTTCATTACATAACTTTAGGTGCCAGCCAGGCCCCCAAAAATCTCTTTAACCAGGCATTTGGATGGTTCTATGGATTTTAAAACGTGCTTGTGGGAGGGATTTGGGGGTTTGTAGTCATTTTATTATATATTTTGTATTCTCGTTTTGTATTTTTCTGTTGTGAACCACCCTGGGAGCATAGGCTAAAGGGTAGTATACAAATTTAATTAATAATAATAAATAGCTGCGTAGACAGACTCACAAAAATGAGTTATTTGTAGATTCATTTGTAGATTGAAATTATATGTTTTAAATATATATTTTCTATAACATGTTTATTTGCATTTTAGGCTATTAAGCAAATGTATGTTCTTATTCTTGGACTGGATGTTTTGGGCAATCCATTTGGATTCATAAGAGACTTGTCTGAAGGAGTTGAAGCATTCTTCTATGAACCTTACCAGGTGTGTTCTCCACCTAGTTTTTCCTCAAGGCAATCTAAGACAGGCTGTACTAGTGTGTAAATACTTACAGTGGAAGCCAACAGCCACATCACATAAAATTCTGCCAAAAGTGTAGAAAGATGCTGAGTTTTTTCGAAGGCCTAATAACTGTGGAAGGAACTAATTTGTGGTAGATGTCCTTTAGAGTATTGCAAGACTGTCATGAAAGCACCTGGACTAAAATTTGTCATCCAAAAGCTTTATTCCTCTGGTTTATCACCACAACAATGATTAGCATTGGGCTTCAGCAAAGCAAAGAATTTAATTGGACAGTGCCTATATGACATTGAACGACAAAATAATTTGGCCACCATAAGGAAATGTTGTCCATAGTATGATTATTTCTCACCTAGTCTCCTTGACACATTGACACCATACTTGCAAAATTCAACAGTTCCAAAATACAGACATGCTTTCACTTATGCAAGATTGAACATACTCTACTTGAAGGTTGATTTCAAAAAATTCCACTGGAAAACAGTTTATATCCATGTGGAGAGGGCAGTATTGAATCACCTGCTTCTTGGGAGAAAGGCGATGACAAACCTAGACAACTATGAAATTAGGATATTGGAATGCTGATCTTTATTCTTATTTTTATTGTCAATTATTCTTTTTTACTTTTTCCTTCTTAAAGTTGGATGGTTGAAGATGATATATGTTATAGGAGAATGTTGTTTCTTTTTTCTCTCTTTTTTCTTGTTTATATGTTGAAAAATCTTAATAAAAATAATTTTTTAAAAAAGGAGTGCCTGACATGCTCTGGTCCATGGGGTCACAAAGAGTCGTACACGACTTAACTAAACAACAAACCGCTAAATTGGACTCTCTATAAATATTTGAGGAGTGAGGAGCTAGGGATCTTGGAGTACCACAAGCTTAGCATGAGTCAACAGTGTGATACAGTAGCAAAAACAAAGCTAATGCTATTCTAGGCTGCATCAACAGAAGTGTCCAGATCAAGGGAAGTATTTGTACCACTCTATTCTGCCTTGGTCAGATCACACCTGGAATGCTGTGTCCAATTTTGGACACTACAATTTAAGAAGAATATGGATAAGCTGTAATGTGTGCCACAGAGGGCATCTGAGATGATCAAGGGTCTGGAAGCCAAGGCGTATGGGGGAAGGTTGAAAGAGGTATGTTTAGCCTGGAAAAGAGGAGATTGATATGATACCCATCTTCAAATATCTGATGGGCTGTCACATGGAAGATTCAATTAAAACATCAGGAAGAGCTTTCTGACAGTAAGAGCTGTTCAACAGTGGAACAGTCTCCCTTGGAAGGTTGGATGGCCATCTGCCCTGGATGCTTTCGCTGAGATTCCTGCATTGCAGGGGGTTGGATTAGATGACCCTAGAGATCCCTTCCAACTCTACAATTCTATTCTTCTTGGCAGAAAAGAATTGGCAGTAGGTTATCAATCAAAATATTTAAAAGATATTTGTCTTTCTTCTTCTTAGGGGGCTATCCAGGGTCCAGAAGAGTTTGTAGAAGGAATGGCACTGGGTCTTAAAGCCCTAGTTGGTGGTGCTGTTGGTAAGCAGTCAGTTTGTTTACACCTAGGTAAAAGCTGCAAAAGTAATCTTAGCATGTTTTACTCTTTAAAACATTGAATATTTTTCATTAAATCTCTTATGCTAATAGGTGGATTAGCTGGTGCTGCATCAAGAATAACTGGTGCTATGGCTAAAGGAGTAGCAGCAATAACTATGGATGAAGACTATCAGCAGAAGCGAAGGGAAGCCATGAATAAACAGCCTACTGGCCTGAAAGAGGGTATCACTCGTGGTGGAAAAGGCTTGGTATCTGTAAGAAACATCACATAACATATTTTAATATTGATAGGTTAAATGGTTCCAACATTAGTTCTTTGGCAGATAGCAGAGTTGCAGTCACAAGCTGCATAAATTTTATTCTCATTCACACCAGAAGGGAACACAATGGGTTTCTGACAGCATTGCTGCTGCTCCCTTGCAAAAGAGGGAAGAGGCACAGCAGTGGGGAGTTTGGTGTAATGCAAATAGTGTAGGTGCAAACAGCAGTGACTCAACAGTCAGGAGGTCAGGGGAGCTGGCCCCACCACACCATTTGCTATTGATCCATGCTCTCATTAAGGTAAGATTGAAAATATTGGCTATGATTTAGAGTAAGTGAAAGTTTATATTATGAATTCAGTCTCCATTGTCTTTATGGTCCAATACAGGCATAGTCAAACACTGGCCCTCCAGATGTCTTGCGACTACAATTCCCATCATCCCTGACCACTGGTCCTGTTAGCTATGGATGATGGGAAAAAAAGTTGTGACTACTTCATGCCATCGGAACAGAGCCTTACTGTGAAGACTGTTTTGGTCAGCGTGCACTGATCTACACACATAAAACAAAATCACGCACAGGCGTTTTCCAAAAACCCAACATCTTGTTTATGGAAGACAATCTTACTCGGCTACGAGTGATCGCCAAAGAAGAAGTAGTTCCAAAATATCTGGAGGGCCAAAGTTTGCCTATGCCTGCTCCAGTACTTTGGCAAATGAGTGTTTAGACCCCTGTGGGGTGCCTTAGGGTTCTGTCCTCTCCCCCATTCTTTTTAACATCTACATGAAGTCACTGGGAGAGATCATCAGGGGGTTTAGGCTGGGTGTTCATCAATATGCGGATGATACCCAGCTCTACCTCTTTTAAATCAGAACCAGCGAAGGCGGTGAAGGTCCTGTGTGAGTGCCTGGAGGTGGTTGGAGGATGGATGGTGGCTAACAGATTGAGGTTGAATCCTGACAATACAGAAGTACTGTTTTTTGGGGTCAAGGGGCAGGTGGGTATGGAGGACTCCCTGGTCCTGAATGGGGTAACTGTGCCTCCGAAGGACCAGGTGTGCAGCCAGGGAGTCATTTTGGGCTCACAGCTGTCCATGGAGGCACAGGTCAATTCTGTGTCCAGGGCAGCTGTCTACCAGCTCCATCTGGTACGCCAGCTGAGACCCTACCTGCCCACGGACTGTCTTGCCAGAGTGGTGCATGCTCTGGTTATCTCCTGCTTGGACTACCGCAATACGCTCTATGTGGGGCTACCTTTGAAGAAATAAACAACTATCTGACTTTTAGAAGACTTCTGAAGGCAGCCCTGTTTAGGGAAGCTTTTAATATTTGATGAATTATTGTATTTTAATATTTTGCTGGAAGCCACCCAGAGCGGCTGGGGAAACCCAGCCAGATTTTTTTTGGGGGGGGGGGTTATAAATAATAAATTATTATTATTATATAATCAACTTTGCAGTCTTAAATCACACTGAGAAATCCATTTTGAGAACAAAATTGAGATACCATTTTGTTTTAACTTACAGGGTTTTGTCAGTGGAATAACAGGAATAGTAACAAAGCCAATAAGAGGTATGATCGTTCTCTAAGTTCGTACTGTGTTATTTGAACCTAAAGCTGCTATTTGCTGAGATGTACTTTATGTGAAAAACAAACAAGCTACTTTTTACTTGCTGCTGACAAATGAAGCAAAAAAGAAAAAATAATGTGTGTTTACAATTGTTATAATGGTGTGTCATAATTTTAATTAGCGCTAAGCCAAAACAGCCTCCTGTCTATCTACCAGTTTGCAGGCTGTGATTGGATGGGAGTGCATTTTGATAATATTTAGGAGAACTTACAGAGAGGGGTGAAGTTTTTCCACCATTACCAGCACTTACCACATTCCCTGCTGCTGTTGGGACAATATTTCCCCCTTATTCCTTTAACTTCAGGGCCAGACTGAAGTACTGTTTGCACTATGATTTGGATCCAGATATCCTCAGTGATGCAGGAGGCATGCTGTCACGGATCGTTTCTGGCTACTGCTGAGAGACGAGTTCCACAGCCATTCTGTCTTTAAGACTTTTATTTGTGCCTGATATATACAGTGCAATTCTAATTTCAAGAACACATGTCTGCTCAATCTGACACAGATTCCCCCAATGCCCCTTGCCTGCTCCTCCCCCAACATAACAACCGTGGGACTCCGAATCTCCTCCCTTTACGTTTACATGCCCTGGACATAGCTGCCAAGTCTCCCGTTTTCCCCGGGAAAACCCCCTTTTTACTTACCTTTTCCCGGTGGTCCCCCGTATCACTTCGTCTCCCGTTTTTCTCCGTTATTTTCTCCTGCCGGCGGCCTTTTTTTTTCTTTCCGATTTGCCCTTCTATGGGCACCAAAAATGGCCGCCGCCAGCTTCAAAAGCCGCATGTACGCATGTCCGGAAGTGCATAGACGTCACTTCCGGTGTTGGCGGCGGCCATTTTGGTGCCCATAGATGGGTGGAGCGTCACCGGAAGTTGCGTCGGAGCACTTCCTGACATGCGCACAAGCGATTTTCGAAGCCGGCGGCAGCCATTTTGGGTGCCCATAGTAAGGCAAAGCGATACCGGAAGTTACATCGACGCAACTTCCGGTGTGAAATGGCTGCCGGTCCCGGATTCTGCAGTCCGGAACTTGGAAGGTAAGGCCCTGGAATTTCTCAATTCAGGCTTGAACTTGAAAGGGCGGGCCATCTCCTCGCTGGACACTTCTCCCTCCCCCTCCCCCTGAGTGTCTGTCTCAGATTGCAGTAATGGCTCTAGGATGCTGTCTGAGCCTTGGTGCCTCTCAAGTTTGGTAGTCAGGGAATGTTCACCGCTAGAACCTTCCCTGACACGTGCATTTTGTGAAACCTTTTATACTGTACTCTTCCTCTCCCACAGCCCTCCTTTAAGCTGGAAAAGTTTATGAAATAACTCACACCTCAGCCTTAATTGTAGCAAATCATAAAGAGATGCTTTCTTTAAAAAGATGTTCATTTATTTGTTAGAGTGTGGTGCTGATAACACCAAGGTTGCAGGTTCAATCCCCGTATGGGACGGCTGCATATTCCTGCATTGCAAGGGGTTGGGCTGGATGATCCTCACAGTCCTTCCCAACTCTACAATTCTGTGATTCTATTTCATGTTTTGTTGTTTGCTGCTGTCATTGTTTTCTAGGAGCCCAGAAAGAAGGAGCAACAGGTTTCTTCAAAGGCGTTGGGAAAGGATTAGTGGGAGCTGTAGCAAGACCCACTGGAGGAATAATAGATATGGCTAGCAGCACCTTTCAGGGAATTAAAAGGTAAGAATGTATTTATTACCATTATTTGTGATCACCACCATCACAAAGTGACTGTGCCATACTATTCACATTTCAGCCCTTGATCAGTAATTTTATTTAAACATTCCTTAATAAAATTATCAGCACTGATAACACAGGTACTTTAAATAAAATGAGATCAACTTCTTTTTTAAAAAATCAGCAGTTGCACCCATGATAATTTCATTTTATAATACTTGTATTACTTTTGCTTGAAATATTTCCCCTAAATATTTAACATATTATTAGCTTGGAATAGAAGTACTTGAAATAATATAATTTTAAATATTGTAATTGTGTGTTACTGTATGTTTCTCAGCTTGGCATAGGAAACATCCATGTAGACAGTTGTGTTCTGTAATTTATCCAAAACAGGCACATGTTGGGGTTAGCTAAGTTGCATGTGCCCTGCCCTTTGGACTCCTTCACTTTAGTTCCTGTCATTTCCCAAGGCATATGTGTTTTTTTCTACTCTACAGTACACTATTTATTTGTCTTTTGAGCTCAGGTTCTTTCTTTTCTCTGTACAGTATTTCCCTCTCCTTTATTCCTTTTTGCCTTTTCAAAAAAGTTTTACTAAAAAACAACAACCCTTACCTCTTACTCCAATCTTTTCTTACTGTGCCTTCAGATTGTCATAGTTCATACCAGTAAAAACTACAAAGGGAAAAAAAGCATAGCATACGAAGAGAATTATGCGAAATTTGCTGTTATGAACCATTTTGTACCAGTGTGTTTTATTTTCTTTTGTTGTGAGAGAGCCTCCCCCATAATAGAGATATTCAGGCCCCCCTGCTCTCAGTGTTCTTTCCCAGCATTCCATGCTGCTGCTGCTAGGAAGGAAGGAAGGAAAAGTACTGTTTGATTAATCAGATCTCCACTGGCTCTTGGTACACCCATGCTAAGGGAAATACACCTACTGGAGCTAGAAATATAAAATAAAATAAAAAATTGTCCAGTAGCACCTTAGAGACCTACTAAGTTTGATCTTACTTCCATGTGCTTTCTACCTGAACCTACTGGAGCTAGTTTTAGTTTGAGGGGCATCATATTCAATGGAAAGGGTTTCACCCTGTCGGGAGACACTAAACAGCAGCAAAGACTTATGGGAAGCAGGCTGGACTCCCTCAGGTTTTCCTCCTGTCTAGATGCAGGCAGTATGTTCCTCCCGGCGTTCCTGACTAGTAAATTTTTTACTAGTTTCTGAACCCCCTTTTTTTCTTTAGATTTACCTTATCATCATTTTAGTTTTACAGTTCTTTGTTTTTCCACACTGTAAGGGGGAGGGCTTATAGGGAACAGCCCCCCCTCATCAGGTCGAGTTCCTCTCAGAGCAGTAAATCCAGTAGCGGATCAGATTACAGGAAGCAGAGAGGGAGGGAAGAGGCTCTAGCAGCATAAAAGAGCCTCAACACCGAGCAGAGAAAGAGGCAGCTGGCGAGGAAATGACGGGAGAGCAGTCAGAAGGACGGCCCTTCCCCCCGACGCCTGAATTGAGGCACACGGCACCCCGTAGGACGAGAGGGAGGCGCTTTGGGGTTCCCAAGCTGTTACGTTGGGCGCGAAACAGAAAGAAGCCATTGCAAGGTTCTGACTCAGACTAAGCAAACATGTTTTCCAGACTCTTTGCACTATAAATAAAATGCACAATAAAAACACCTTAAAGACAAGCAGGTGTGGAGCGTCGTTACTCAAGAGTAGCCACAAGAACCTCTGACACACACATTGTGGTTTTTTCGTTTCGTCATTCCGCTTTTATTCCTTAGTTGTTTACTTATATTGATACATTTTCCAGAAATGGTGCCCTTGCTGGTTAATATATCTCCCCAAGCTACTATTTTCCTGAAGGTTGTTGGTGTAAGTGGAAACTGGAGTAGGGGGTGAGAGGAGACTCTCAGTGGGGAAAGTAGTGTGGGGAAGAGAGTCTGTCTGCCACAGACTACGTTATGAGCATTGATCAAGATTTTTCTTTTAAAAGAAATTAGCTAGTTCTAAACATAGTTTTTAAAATACATTCATATTGTTTGACTGTCAGGACTGGAGTCCTGTGAATTCTCCTTGAAATGGTTATTTCTTTTGAGTAAAAATACATTTATTTGTGGGGCCACTTCCTATTAAAGTATACAGTGGTACCTCTACTTACGAATGGAGCTCCGTCCGCCATCTTGGATGCTGTTTAGATAGGATTTTTTCTACTTATGATTTTTTAGATAGGGTTGCTTCGACTTACGAATTTTTTCTCCCAATGCATTCCTATTGGATTCGACTTACAAATTTTTTCAACTTACGAATGTGTGTTCGGAACGCATTAAATTCGTAAGTAGAGGTACCACTGTATTACCAATTTTCAGTCAAGAGGGTATTGGTCCTCAACTTTCAGCGGTTATAATATAGAGACTATAAACATTGTCACATTGTCTCTCCTAAGCCCTAATTTTACTACTACTACTACTACTGTTGGGAGCCACCCAGAGAGATGGCTTATTATTATTATTATTATTATTAATCCACCTGGGTTTCCCCGGCCACTCTGAGTGGCTCCCAACAGTTTAAAAACAGAATAAAACATCAAACATTAAAAACTTCCCTGAACAAGGCTCCCTTCAGATGTCTTCTAAAAGTCAGATAGTTGTTTATTTCCTTGACATTGATGGGAGGGTGTTCCACAGGGCGGACGCCAACACCGAGAATAATATAGTTCTATTTATCCAAGGCAGTGTGTCATTTTACAATTCTTCAAAATTCTTTCCTGGGGCCAGTGTTCTTCAAATATATTTATTAACAAATCACTAAAGAACACTGGCCCCAGGAAACAATTTTGAAGAATAAATAATATCTTATCTATCTTTAGTTGCAATCAGTTGGGCTGGAGTGGGTTGGGATAATGCTTCTCTCAGCCAGTGGCTCAGCATGCTCACCCAAAGACTGGCAGATAGTGGAAACCTCTGAAATGGGGAGGAGGCAAAGGATCCACTGGATTCTGAGCTGGCCCTGCTGCCACCTTGTGATGGCAACAGGTCTCACCTGAGCCTTTTTGCTGTGCCAGCCATGGAGGTGGCATAGCAACCCTTTCCCCTGCCTTCCCCCCTGGCCTGACCAGCGCAAGCAGCAGAGATCTCACTGCAGCAGGGACAGTGTTACTCTGTTAAACCCGTCACAGCTGACTAGTAGTTTGTATTGCTTAGCTATTTAACCTTGTTTTATATGGATGTTTATAATTTATTAAAACGTTTTAGAATATTCATAAAAAATATTTATTCTATTTCTGTAATGCAAAGGTCTTAACTTTCCTCCCCCTCAGAGCTACAAATGCTTCCGAAGATGTTATGAGCTTGCGTCCTCCCCGCTTCTTTGGTGAGGATGGAGTCATTCGACCATACAGATTAAGAGACGGTGCTGGAAGTCAAATGTTACAGGTGAAGAAACTAAATCTTCAAGGAGACGTAATATAATACACTTTTTACATGCACATACACTCCTCTTTCATACTTAAACATTAAAAAAAAGTATCAGGAACAATTATTCCTAATTTATGCATTCAGGAATGTTTTAGTAGTTAGTCAGTGGAGACAATTTTTTGAATTTGCTTTAACAGTACATGTTACCTATTGGTTTCAAGATTATTTGACATTTTTTATTTAAGTTTTTGAAAATAATAATCTGCTTTCGTAATAACAGGGAATAAGTCAGTCTATTGGCGCATCCTTCTCTCTCTATCTGTTGCATGTGTGTCTGTGTACAGAACTATAGATGCACATTTTTGCATGCTCCAAATAGCCTGTATTGTCCCTCTCATTTTCTCTGTGATAGCAAGACAGATATATTTAATAGACCTAAGAAAGCTGCTAGAGTTCAATATATGCATTAGAAATGTAGCTTAGAGAGGCCGCTGAAATAGCAGTCTTCGGTTTGAAGGAATGTAAAAACAAAACAAAAAAATCAGTCACTGCAGCTAATTTCACTTCGTTTTAACCCTAGCGTGTGGGATTTTTACTGCAGAGATCTTGGATATTGTACAAGTTAGGTATCCTAGGTGCTATTTTTTATTGTTGAATAAAAATAGAGATTTGAGAAATGGCCAGTGTGAGGGGGTGTAAGTAGGATAACAGATCCAAAGTAGTGGGGAAAAGCAACAACATTTTTTAAAAAAATGTTTTCTAAAGCCTTAACTATATAACATACACAAATGCCTTAATGAGAAGGGATGCAACAAAGAATAAATATTGAGATGAAAAGAAATGCGCTTCATCTTTTTGAAAATTTATATATTAATAGAAGTCTTTATTTGAAATATTATTTCGATACAGGTTTTTATTTTATTTTAAAATTATTTTTATAGTCTATAAAACTCATAGTATTTTGAATATTGGCCATTGTTGACTAGTTTTTATCTAGAACAATTTAAAAAGATAAATGAATAAATAAAGAGGTTTATTTTACCATGAAATTGAAACATGATAGTGGCTATTAGTTGTGAGAAATAAGTGTATAGAAATGTTGAGGAACAAAGACTACTGGTGGAAGGAGCAAATTGGCTGCAAGATTCTCTCTGGGAGCCCACATACTCATGCCTACCTGCTAAGTCTGGTTTAGCATAATGTGTGAACCAAGCCACTGTGTAGTTACTATTTTCCATCTTTGTTTGATAAATTGGAACAGTTGAATTGAGAACATCTCCCAGATCCTTTTTGTAAAGTTTTGGAAAGTTCAAAATTGTTAAATCTGTGGCCTCATAGTGAAAAATGGGAATTTGAGGATATTCCCAAGTAATTGAGCAACTGCTTCCCCATGTGCATGGAGAACATCCCTCAATCACTCGGTTCATGTCCCACTATTTGAAAGTGGTTGTGCAAGCATTGGTCAGAATGGTGTATTTTTGCTTAATTAATAGATTTTATAATAGTTTAGGCACTCCTTATTCAGATAAAGGTTTCCCTAAGTAGATTTACTGTACTTGAGGCTACAGTGAGACATACATAGAAATACATTCTATAACTCACCTGCGATTTTGGCAGGAAGGGAACTCTGGTATTGGCACCACCATCCCTAGTAGTACATATACCGGTACTCTTAGATTTAGTCTGTTGTGATCACATATTAGAACTGGATAAATGGACACTTGGGCTCAGTCCTGATACCCCTTTCCTGCTGACAATTTACTGGGAGAAGCAATTTAGGATCATTACAATTGACTGTTCATTTTAGTCTGGGAAACAAAGGGGATTCTGGCCATAGCTGCCAAGTCTCCCATATTCCCCGGGAAACCCGCATTTTTCCAGCTGTTCCCAGCTGAAAAAACAGATTTTTTTGGTTTCCCCCCGGTTTATTCTGGCGCGGCAGCCATTTTGGAACTGGACGGAGCATGCTCAGAAGCGACTTTTGATGCAGCTCTGCCCGGTTCCAAAATGGCTGCAGTGCGACTTCTGGCATGGCGGCCATTTTGGAACTGGGTAAAGCAGCATCAAAAGTTGCTTCTGAGCATGCTCTGCCCAGTTCCAAAATTGCGGCAGCGCTACTTCCGGTCTGCTACTTCCGGTCCGGTCCCTTATTTCTCCGATAGGAACTTGGCAGGTATGATTCTGGCCAATGATGAGGTGGACTTCACCATCTTCTCCTATCCCACAGTACTTAATTTATTTATGTAGTGTTGTAAAATTGGCTCACAAGGTGGCTTGATCAGCTTATGTATGGAGTGCTTACATGTGCTCCACCATAAGATGAAGCAGCTGTGGTAAACCCAAGCAGTTATTGTAAACCAGATTTACACATTGTAGTTCTGGAACTGAATAATGTCTGATACCAGCAATTTATGAGTACAGAAACTTTCATATGCAGAGTTCCTCTGCCTGTGGAGACTTATCTATGCATTCCAAGGTATTAAGCAAATCTGTGTGCAGATCAGTGTAAATAAAGCTCTCTTACTCACAGGTTTCCTGTTTTATAGTTTAATTTATAAAATCTATATGGCCTAAAAATAGAAAACACAAATAGAGTAGATTTTATATAGTACAGATAGCTATGGTTCAGCTTTGACTGTGCTTTGTAAGTGCCAAAGTTTTTTGAGCAATAGGTTTTGAGATTTGCATATATTTATAGAAAAAATAAACTTTAGTGAGTGGTTAATATAGGATTACATTTGTACTAACTGAAATTATTCTTCTGCATACTAAAAATTCAAAAGTGACATCTCATCTTTCTTTTTTGCATTTTTAAAAATAACAAATAATTAAACTTTCCAGCTTCAACTAACACTTCTGCTTCTTTCTTCTCTTACCATGCTGGCAGAAAAGACAGGCCTGCAGAAAATGGACTGTGTGTCATATTAGTGATAGTGATGATGATGATGACAGTTAGAGTAATATGTACTTTCTCTGCTGAATTATCAAGTTAAATGCTGCCACTTTAAGTTTAACTGCCGCAGAAAAGCAAAAATTATAGTAGCTGTTTTACAATTGTGTCTTAAATGTACCTTTAAAAATATACACTAATGAAGTCTAAGCACAAATACAAAGGAAATTGTTGTTTTAATTGTCTTTATTTAAACACTGTTGCTTTGACAGTACTTTGACAATAATCTTGTAACTATGATTTCCCCCCAGTCAAAATATATACTGTTTTTAAAGAGTATATTTTCCATTTACATCATTATTTTAATTTTATGCTTTAAATTTAAAATCATTTGTGCATTTTTGCGCAAAATGCCATTTAGATGAGAGTAAGTACTCAGTGTTTTCCTATATTTGTGTTTATTGATGTTGTTAAATTTTAGTTTCCTTTTAGATATTGAAAATTGTTTATGAATATTCTGTAATAACAATAAATGAGTCTATATAAAAAAAGATTGATCTGATCTGTTCAAACACCCCTACCATTATTTATTATCTTACCTATTTGTCACTTGCTTTATCAACTTTTATTTTTTAAAACACATTTATAGTTTACATCCTTTCATTTTCAGAAACTTAGTTTAACATTTTTGCCTTAAACTTTCATTTAGTTCAAACATCTTGTGAAATATAGAATGAAATATGAGACTTTAATTCTAACCCTGTGGTTCAAATTGAAACTATTGATTATTGGACTTTTAAGTGAAGGGGATGCAACCACAAGGTGCTGCAAGGTGGAAGAGAGCCAGTGGAAGAGAAACTCGCTTGGAAATATTTTGATGATCAGTCACTAGTCCAGGCACTAATCAACCAATTTGCCAGAGGAAAATAAGAACATGTAAAGGCTTTTGACTGAATTTCAGAAATTTGCATAGAGAGAGTAGATGCCCTTCATTTCTTCTGAGCAGTGTACAATTGGAAAATACACGGAAATGGTAAAGTAGGGAACCAATGTCATCCTGACTAAGGCAGCTGAAGACATATAAAAGACCTAAATGAGTTTATTGCCACTGTGCTAGTAGGTGAAGAGAAGCATCGGTGGTGGACTGTGCATAACAGTGTCTGTTGTTGGGTATCACTATTACAGGAGCTGCTACTCTACTTAAATGTTTTATTTATAGGTGCTTAATAATGTTTTCTTTCCATTCAGTTATACCATGTGATTATGATACTATAAGAATATGCTTTCTGTAAGGATATCATTGAAACATTGCATGGTTTATCTATCTTGTGAATCTGAGATAAAAGAAATTTTTGACTTAGAAATTAATGCTTTTTCTTTGCAGTAATCCCTAGGGAATGGACTGTCATCTCTGTAGTAGTTCAGCTGCTGATAAGCCAAAGTCAGAAAGTGGGCATCTGTGAAAGCTTATTCCCTTAGATTTATGGACCAATGAGTAGGGATGGGAGTTTTCCGAAATCTGAATGTCAGAATTACCTGCACATATTTTTTTCTGACAACCGTCTCACTCCATAATCATAATAAGAAGCAAGGGTATTGATCCACACACAGAATGATCCATTTGTGCACTTATATATTTATTATTAAACTTGTATGAATATTATACACATGTATACTCCAGTTTTCCTAAACTACCAAGCACATAAAAAGATTAATACAAAAAGGCATATGACTATTTTAAATGGTATGTATTAATATAAAATTACGCTACAGAAATATCATACAGCATGAGGCTTTCCTCTTTAAGCAAATCCATGAGCTGCTTGGCTGTAAGTGTGTGTTCAGTATAAGAGGTTATCCAATGTGAGCAAAGTCTGATTGGGTCAGAACCACTAAATTCCATGTATAAATTGACAGTAATATTTTAAAGGGGGAATATTTGGGCATTTTAAAAATAAAGATCAGCTATGGAGTTGTAAAACAAAATAGTATACACATTACAAAATACTAGGCCAGAAACAGTGAGGGAAATATAAATACAGTGGTACCTTGCAAGACTAATTTAATTCGTTCCACGAGTCAATTCGTTCTGCAAAAAATTTGTTTTGCGAATCGCGGTTTCCCATAGGAATGCTTTGAAATTTCTTTTTTTGCCCATAGGAACGCATTAATTAAATTTCAATGCATTCCTATGGGAAACCGCTATTCGCAAGACAATTTTTTTGCAAAATGAATTTGATTTGCGAGTCACCCATAGAATCACAAGACGCATTTGTCTTGCGAAAAATTCGTCTTGCAGGGCATTCGTCTTGCGAGGTACCACTGTAGCCAGTTTTCTCATTCTCAAAAAATTGAGGGCGATAGCCAAAATTCTACTCAGAGTAGACCCTAGGAAATCAACGGACATGTGTGAGAGGAGGGGCTGGAACTACACTCACATTTTAATTTTTTTAAAAATGATATTAAAATTATTCTAAAACATCAATACATTTGGTTTCTCCTTGCTTCGTTTTCCACAAGGTCTACCCAGTTTCTGGAAGGGGATAGCTCTGCAGTGCCATCTGGTGTCACATTTTAATAGCGCATTACAGTCGTACCTCGGGTTAAAAACTTATTTCATTCTGAGGTCCGTTCTTAACTTGAAACTGTTCTTAACCTGAAGCACAACTTTAGCTAATGGGGCCTCCCACTGTCGCTGCGCCACCACCCTGAAGCAAAAGTTCTTAACCCAAGGTACTATTTCTGGGTTAGCTGCATCTGTAACATGAAGCATCTGTAACCCAAGGTACCACTGTATTAACATTAGAAAACAACTTCATATGGCTATATGGTTATCCCAACCATTCTTTAACTCCTTTTCAGCATTCAAAACCATGAGTGTAGATCCGCCCTGAGTGAGTTGTGGAGGTAGGAGCCTACAATGGGAATTACAATTCCAACACCAATTTATATCAGAATATTTTAATTATAAGATTTCTATTAGATTCGCACATTCAGTGCTAGAATCAGGAGAACATTCCTGCAGGGACCCCCTACTGGCCGCTGAAGCCCATTGCCCTCCTCCTTTATGCTGTTGTTACCTGTTTCCCTGTTCTCTTAAGCATGCAGGAAGTAAAAGGAGCAGCAGGGGAAGTAACCTCTGCTTGCCATGTCTTGTTGTAGGTAGTAATGCAGATTGGGCCTGAAGGCAGAGGGCAAGCAAATGAGCAGTCTTGACAATGCTAGGCAGGGTAGCCCACTGGGGACAACTTGCCTAAAGGCCAAGAACAGATTTTCAGGGAAGAGAATCTTGTCACCTAGTTTGGAAATTGGCAAATATGTAAGCATCTTTGTACAGAACAGAAACAAGCTAGTCTCTCCCTAGTGATGGTGCAGTCCAGGCTTGGAAATGGTTATGAGAAATGTTGAGGGATAAAAACTATTGACGGTGAAGTAGACTGACTGCAGTGAGAACGAAGGTTCAACTGCACCCTTCTTCAGGGTCATATCTATTTACATTTGGCGGCCTGGTTTCCGCAGTAGCTGACTTTGCAGAATCCCTTTTTTGCAGCTGTCTGACAGATGATTGTAATTACACTGGAAGATTTTACCCAGGTGCTCTTTTCCATTTCCACCCCTTCAATGAATTTTGGTCTTTTTTCCTACGGGATACATGTTGCCAACACAACAGCCTTTATAAATAAAGAGTTCAATATATGAAAGGTTTATATGTATTTAGGACCCCCCCCCAAAAAAATAATAATATCCAGAATAAGTGATTGGGGATATATATAAATTGTATATTGTTTGGTGTATAACTTCATCAATGTCAAAGCCTTAAAGAGACAGTAAGAATGATCCATCAAAGGAGATCTGTGTGTTAAAAATGGTGAACCACTATACAGATTCCCTGTCTCCACTTTTGATATAGTAGTAACCAATGGTGGCACTACTATGTGGCTGCCATTCTCTATTGTTCTCCTTACTTTTCTTTACTCTGAACATCTTTCCAAAAGCACCGTTGTGATTCCAGTTCAAATAACGTAATCCAGAAGAAGTGTGGTTAATGGAGTAAGGAGTAGCCTCAGGATGTGGTTTAGTGGCACTACTAATCAGAATAATGCTGTCATTGCGTCCTTCCTCTTTTGCCTTGGAAAGAATATTTGTCTTTCAGTGCTACAAGCAAGTAAGCCATTCCTGCATTTGCTTGAAGAGAGCAGCAGGCATGTTGTTCAATGGCTACTGGAGGATAAAGAGGGGTGAATGCTTAGTGGGGAGGGGTGCCTGAGTAAATTAAGCGATATAATCAAGATGCATGAAAGCATTCAAAAATTAAGCACTTCATGCAAATAATGGGCTCTGCTGAGTATTGAACTTTCAGTTTCAAAATGAATTATGAAAGTGACAGTAAGGTGGCATTTGAAAGGAGTGGTAATAACAAGCAGCAAAGAGCTGTGAAAAACATGGAAGGAAAAATACAAAGGAAAAGCTGGATGATGAGGCAGAACTCTTTATAATTCAACCCAGTTAACACCAGGTTTCTGATGCACTTTTTTTTGCCCCATCCAATCTTCTATACACAATGGAATCATATAGTTGAAATGAGGTATTTTAGGGTGCTCATCAGTCCTATTCAGTGCCAAGATTCCTTAAACAAGACCTCTCTGGTAACTGCTTTTTTCCCTTGGGAAAAGAGATGCGCTGAACTTCCCTAAGCAGCTAAAATATTTGCTATTTTACTTCCTTTGTTCTGTCACTGCACATAAATTTGTAAGTCTGAAATGTCTGTTCACATATAACCTGAATGAAGTATTTCTGATGACTGTAGTTAAAGAGAGCTAGAGCCATGTTAAGAGTGTGAGCCGGGAGGCATGAAGTGTGCATTTCAACAGTGCCATCTCTGTCTCCTCCTCCCCCCTCCATATGCAATGTGTGGATAATGTTTTGTGAGGATTGCTGAGATTTAATTTGTGAAATAATTTGATCACTTGGATTAAAAAATAAGTTCTACAAAGCAAACCTACTAGTGTATTGGAATCCTCATATTCACCTTGTCTACTATATAATAAATGGTTCTATATCAGTGGCTAGTTTAGAATATATTATGGTTTGCAGTGTTTTGTATGTTTTGTAGAATTTATTCTAATAAACTTGCAGTGAAAAATTAGCATTTTTATAAACTTTAATTATCTTACAATCCACATAACATAATGAAAACATAATGAAATATATCAGGCCTGTCCTGTAAAAACAAACCACCAATTTTATGTATAGATTTATGATTGAATTTTAATGCATTATAAAGTATTGCTATTTGACTTTAGGGAGTGTATGAATTGGGGGCTTTTTGTTCTCTCTCTTTCTCTCATTGGTGGGGGGGGGACTGATAACATGGTGTAACATTTGTGTTTGAGACTTTTTGAAAATACTGTATAAACAGTTGAGGAACATTTTAGCATGGGATGGTATTAAAATAGCAGCTTATTTTATTCACTTCATGTTAAAAAGAATCAGCTACGGATTAAGGAAGATCCACGAGCCTGGATTGCATGCCTCAAGCACAGTTTAGTCCTTTAAAGCCATCATATATGATTGGATTCTTGTGTCTGAAACCATGATTATTTACATAGTTGTATTCCATTTACTGAGAAATACAATAAGAAATGGTTTCTGCAACAATTCAGGTTGAATTTGAATGGTCTTCTCTTTTTAGTATTACAGCATTCTGTAATCTGAAAATGCATAGTACTTTCAAGGTTACAAACATCTGAATAGCCCAATATTATGAACTCATAATTTTAGATAAAAGGTTTTTCACATTCCAGGATGATGAAGCATCATGTGGAAGGATGTTTACAATTCTGTCAACTCTCTATTACAGTACTACCAGGTGTGAAAGAGCTTCTTAATCATGGCAGATATTAAATGTCCTCAATTTATGTGATGTATACATGTTTTATAATAAGCTGAAGTTATTAATAATATAAGCTGAAATTAATAATAATATTAGACATTAATATTTTCCTCAGAAAGAACTTTCTATACTCTAGGGAATTCTATACAACTGTCTTTCTCTTTTAGAATATTGAAAATGGAAGATTTGCCAAACTGAGATACTTTA
The DNA here is from genome assembly GCF_963506605.1 of Zootoca vivipara. Classification (NCBI taxonomy): domain Eukaryota; kingdom Metazoa; phylum Chordata; class Lepidosauria; order Squamata; family Lacertidae; genus Zootoca; species Zootoca vivipara. The sequence goes on from NC_083286.1 coordinate 4,694,136, forward strand.
CACATGCAATGGTTAATAGTACAGATTTACTAATGGTAACAAAGAGGTAAGGTTCCCCATATGTCTGGTAAGCTTTATAAGCAGCATGCTTTGTTATACTTGGTGGGTTTTTTTTTTTGCTCATTCAATAATAATATTCCGATAGTGTTTAGATTTTCCCTTAGCATTTAAATGAAAGAAACTCCAATCTTCCTTGCATTTTCATACTAGAAAATACTTACTAGAAAATACTTAACCTGTTGAATTACTGCCTCCTCAAAGGCACAAGAATGACATGGCAGAAAACATGCCTCTTTGCAACGTTTTCACATTTTATATTTGCCATTTGCAGGGAGGAGGTGGATTCTTTAACACTTACTGTGTAGTACCATTTGCAGAAAATAACATTTAAGTATATGATCTTAGATGGAAAAAAAACTGTTTAGATACAAAGGGCTGGAAAATGAGACAGAAGAGTGCACTGAAGGGGTGGGAGAAACAGCAGCTCCTTTGGATTCCAGTCACCTGATTTCCAAACCACTCACTCCCACCTCTCTCAGCCCTTACTTCACTCATTGGCGACACTAAAAGGTGGGAGCATCAGGTTGGCTCATCTCGGAGAAATCACTTCGAAGGGTACCTGCACATTTTGTTTCATAACTTACTTTCCAGGAGGGCTAGAGACTTCTAAAAAATATATGAATGGAAGCTCAGAGTCTGGGCCCCCTTCATGATGTGGGCTCAATACATCAGTACTCCCTGTACTCACATCTCAGTGGGCCCAACGAAACAGAATAGGAAAGCAACAGGCACTCTGATTATTAGAGCAGGCACCTTGAAACCTGCAGAATATATATTTAGTGGTAGTGAATTAGTTTTATTCTTACATAGAACATAGGAGCCAATTCCCATGGGGCGTGGGGGCACCACATTGTGTGATTGATTATGCAGGGTGGGGCTTACCTGCCCGCATCCCATATTTTATTCATGTTGGCACCCCTGCATAGGGAATACTGTGTCACTTTGAAAGTATACAGCTAAGGTTTTTCCCCAAGCCACTGTTGCTATCCAATATTGTGCAAGCTCATTCCGCACTGCAGTTTCCCACACCACTTCAAATATTCTCTAGGGCTTCTCAGATTTCCAGAGCAAATTTGGCAGGATCGGCAGAATTGGATACCATTCCACATAACTAATTCCACATTTACAAGGGAATTTACGCCTTAATGTTTCTCAAACATCATCCCCTCCCCCATCATGCTTCTGAAACTGAAGGAAATTTCAGATACACTTCATAATATGGCATAAATATCCTGCTACCATTAGACGGATAATGTTACTAACCATTCATAAAGCACCTCTCTGGATCCTGACCACAATGTTGTTGACAAAACTTGCTTTACTTTCTAACTAAAATATTATTGAGACATGAAACCCTACAAGCTTTTTCAAGGAACTAACATAATTGAGCCTTCAGATTCAATTCAGAGAAGACGCGGGAACACTTGTTTTTTTGTAGTATGTATTTGACCTTAATTATTAGAACTTGACTGAACAAAAGTATGTGTTCACTTCAACTATTGCTGCTGCCTGGTAATATGCCAGCTGTTCCTTATTATATATTGATTTCTGCATCTTTAAAGTAGAATGTAGTTGTCTTCTTTGACTGAATTAATATTCACACATATATTATTAGGTTCCACTGGCATCATTGTGCAAATCCATATGTGTGTATTTCATTGTAGAATTAATAAACCATCAAACTGGGTGATCTGTAACGAGGCAACTTTTTATTTATTTTTATTTAAAAAGTAATTGTTGTATTTCTGCTTGCTTTGTTTTAATGGTTTATTCTGCATTCTTCTTTAGTGGTATATTATTTGTGACCAGAGGTACCTTTGGACAGTTGACATGTGAATGGCAGTACACCTATGATGAATTTACCAAGGAGCCATTCATTGTTGACGGGCGGAGGTTGCGCATTGAAGCAAAGGTACCGTGAGAGACTTCAGCTTGTTGTAGAATTAGCTTCAGAGTATATTTTAAAAATAAAAGTCATTTGTCTCCAATAGAATCCAGCAACTTAAATGGCATGTTGTTCTCCTTAACTTGCTAGTTTATTATATTGTTGTTATATAACAAGTCAAATTTACCACCTATGAAAACTTACTTCAGAAGCTACAGGTGAAACTTGGAAAATTAGAATATCGTCGAAAATTGCATTTATTTCAGTAAGGCAACTTATTCTTTTTTCTTTTTCTTTTAATTTTTACAAATGCTTTCTTTTGGAAATTACACAGTAATAAAACAAATAGTTACAATAATACAAAAATAAACAAACTAAACTTTGCTATTACATTTCATTAATTACATTCCATTTATAATTGACCCACCTAACAACAAATAATTACAATTACAACAAACAAGGGCTTGACATATCTTGCTTTGCATGTCATGCATCTGTCTCATATATTGGTTTCACCTTTTAAGTTGCGTTACTGAAATAAATGCACTTTTCGATGATATTCTAATTTTCCAAGTTTCACCTGTATTTACTAGAGTGTTGTTTTTAATGCAAAGTTTTTAATGCAAAGTTTCATGGTCAGATAAAGGGGCGCTTCAAATCTCCCCCCTCCTGTTTCTTATACAAATAATATATAATTAATATATAATATTATATAAAATATAATATAATATATAATTTGTTATAATCCAAATAACAGAAGTATTACATTTAATTTTGCCTTGGAAAGCCAAATTAATAGGAAACTATTTATTTTGTAGGAACGAGTAAAGTCTGTATTCCATGCCAAAGAATTTGGAAAAATTATTAATTTTAAAACGCCAGATGATGCTAAGGTGAGTATTGAATACTACTGATCTAAATATGTTTACTTAAAAATAGTATACAACCATAGTCCTAGATTCAGATAACCTAAATATTGATTGTGAGGGTGGCGCCAACATGTGTGACAGTAGTTCACATTGATGAAAGTATAGCCCAGCTGGGAGTCTGGCAGCAGCCCCAGAAAATGGTATTTGCCAACATGTGCACTGACTTTCAGTAGATAAGACCATATAGTTAGACTAATGTTCTATGCTATTAATATTTAGAGGAATATGTTGACTTACTTTCATTGTCTAAATTTTCTCTCAAATTTTCATAGTGGGTTCTCTCAAAACTGGAAGAAGTGAGGGAGAACCACCCAAAATTATGACCATTTGTGCAAGATTCCAAGGTGGACAAAACAAGAGTGTGCCAAATTGAACATTTTGATTGAAGCTTAGCATGTGACATTGCTAAGACTATGAAGGGGATTGTTGAAGTCTTCTACATAGCCAGAGTAGAAAAAATCTGCCATGGTCAGTGTCGTTTAAACTGTTCTAGAGCTGAGAACCTCTGCCAAATTGTGGCTTATTGATCTTTTTATTTACAAATAATACAGTGTTACTTATATCAGGAGTAAAAATGATGTTTTCATGCATATTCTGTCACATGATTTAAAAAGACTAAAGTCTAGATTAGTCTTGTGATTTTATGTGATAATCAGGGTTCCTCCATCATCTAAGCTTTATTTCTCCTGTCATTGGGATTTTAATTAATATGCTATAATTGCCACATTACATGTTAATATTCACTGAAATTCAGTTAAATTCTTCAGGGAAAGACTGATTTAACCAGCAATGCTCTTATATGATCTTGCTGATCTGTTTATTCAAGAAGCCTTTTTATTTACCAATATATATATCATGAGGTTATTTAGTTTTTTAAATACAAATAAACAGTTTGTGGTACTGTAATATTATTTTTAACACTCACTTTTTATATGATGCAAAAAAATAGCAAGGTGTTCTGGTACCTCATGATGATGGGTAGATGTACACAGACAAACATGAATTATTGAAAGGATAACCTAGGCAGGGGTGTGTTTTTGCAACAGTGCTTTGAATGGCATGATCTTTACTTTCAATACATCAAATACATCAAACACTCTTGAATGAAAAACTATTTTTAGTGAGGGGAATTTAAATTCCATGCTCATGCTGAATGCATTGTCATTAATTTTTAAAAAAAATTGAGAACATTCATTAACTTTGGGTTGCATCCAACTTAGAATATACCCACTGAATTTCATGGGCGTAAATTAAGCAAGACTCTTAATTTCAGTGGGTCTGCTCAGAGTATGACTAATGTGGGAATACAACCCATTTCAGCATTTAGACCCAAAACAATTCATAAGATCTTTTCAGTTCTGTGTGAAAACAACAAGACTTCAGTATGTGGAGGGTTGCATAAACATTTCTTTTAATTTGATTTTGCTAGGCTATACAATAATCCCTATAAATGCACATGTAGATGAAGAAATCACTTCATAAAATGGAAAAGAATGCAAATGTATGGAAGTGTATTGTCTAATCCAGATTTGACTTGTTTGATGCATGTAGTAAATGTCTGCTCCAGAATATTCTTTCCAAACTCCTGTTTGGAGGATTGAGGTGAAAGAGATTGGCCCTCCTGAATTTGCTGGTGGTACTTAAACTCCTCAAACTGTAGCTTTGTTGTAAAAGCTAAATAAAGTAAATGGCATGCCAAATGTAATTGTATGTATTTATATAATAAAAGTCTTGCTTGCTCCATTATGTAACCAGCTGAGGTGCTTACAGGAATACATTGCAGTCTTCCCCATAACATTTTATTTCTTGCTATACAAAATGTATATTCAATTAATGGTTACTGGATATGCCAAAATATAACTTGTGTTGTGTCTCAAGATCATGAACGAACTCTTTCCACATTCATTGGTTTCACTGACAGTCATATCGTACTTGAGCCTTTACACTTTGAGCTGTGGCCTTAAGCGGCAGACCAACCATACAGACCAATAAAGAGCGTGATGCCTCCTGGGCTGGTTACACATTATTTTTGTTTGTGCTTATTAGATTCCTATCTCTGTGTCTGCTAGACCTATAGAGAAAAACACATGAGCTGTCCCAAATACTGAGTTGGTTCATGTAATTTTCCCACTCTTTCAAACATTGTATTCAACATGTTATCTTTTGTCAAACAGTTTATGCTGTATTACTTCATATGACGGCGTGACATAGCAATAATAGTGTAAATGATGCCAAACAAGTGGTAGGTCTTAACTACTGTATATTTATTAAATATAAAATAAAGGGAAAGCAAATAAAATGGGAAATGAACACTCACTGCCTTTGCCAAAAATGGCCACCAAAAGGTATGGTCACCCCAATGGAACTGGTGAATGGGAGATGCCATTCAGGGGTGCCTTTATACATTTTGGAGTTGAGACAAGTGCACCCCTTCCCTCCTTCAGTCACGGAAACAGTTACTTTTTATAGGCTCCAGCAAAGGGCAGAAGGGAGTTTGTTTTTATTTTTTTAAAAAACTAACTATGCCCCAAAGTAGATAGAAAACAACAAATATTAAACATATTGGCAGCTAGCATTTAACTTATGAATCATAAATTGCACAAGAAGCTGTCGTGTTTCAAGGAAAATAAGATGTATGCCATAGCCTTCAAAGAGGCTTTAAATACCTAAAGAATTATATAAATATAGGCTATTTTTCATTCAGCTTAGTCATGCATCTTAGTCAAATGACATCTGAAGGCAGCCCTGTTTGGGGAGGTTTTTAATGTTTAAGAAATTAGTGTATTTTAATGTTTCTGTTGGAAGCCGCCCAGAGTGGCTGGGGAAACCCAGCCAGATGGGCGGGGTATAAATAATAAATTATTATTATTATTATTATATAGCATACAATCTTCTGTAACTAAGACATCACTGGCTAAAAGATTATCAAATGCAATTAAATTAGCGGGTGCAGGAAGTATCTATAAATAAATAGCAGATATTTTTTTCTTAAATCATCTCAAAACTAAAATTATGCACCTCAGATCAAAACCGAATAAAAAACATGTTGAAAGTGTATACATTTAAAATCTGTAAGTATCATATCTAAATTTCCATTTTTGTTAAGTAAATATTTTATGGTCAACAGGGACACAAACAATTGCTGCAAATACATACATGGAGTTTTAAATACAATGCTGGGTCCCTATGGTTTATGCCAGATTGAACTCCTTTAGATTCAGCTGTAGTATTGTGTCTCTGACAGCAGCAAAGACAAATCTAATGTTTTCTGTGTCTGTAGCACATGTAAAATGGGAATAAATCACTTTCTCTTTATCTGTATTCTGATCCTGGTATAACTTCAGAATGAACTCTCTGGCAGCTTTAACATCTTGCTTTGGTCCTGCTCAAAAGCAAAAAAATGACACCTTGTTAAACAGAGTGAGAGAGACTCCTTGCAATCTTCAAATAAATTTCTATTTTCACTAGTGTATGCAGAGTTAATTCCAATTAACTATATTCAAATATACAAATACACACAGGTCCTGCTATCCAAACACAATGTGTTCTCAGTAAATCATTTGTTAAGTGGGTGTTTGCATAACGAGTCAACAATTTCCATTGATTCCTATGTTGAAATTTATACCATGTTCCCTGCCACAGAATGTTTACCCCCAAATTTTAAAAAAACCAAAACCAGGAAAACCCTCTGAAACCTTGCAAAAGGCAAGGAGGGAGGGAAAAGGATGCTCTCTTATTTGTCTGATCTTTCCCCCACTCGCCATGGTTTTTGGTTGCCATGAAGCAGCAAAACACAAAAAGTAAGGCACTTGTTTAAGGCTGCTAATTTGTTTACAGCACTACAACTGTGTCTGGTTGTCTGGATATCAGAATCTGTGATGTGTGTGTAGTGAGGTTTGGGTACTCATTCCTTATGTTTGGGTATGTAACAAGCGTTTGGACAGTAGGACTTGTGTGTAGTAACAAATGCTAACTTCCCACATTGGGAATATGGATGTGCATATAATTTTAATCATTTGCTCGCAATAATAGGTAAATGTTGTCTATTATAGTGTAGACGACAACTGGGGTAGCTAACACTTCACATTAGAGTGCTGATCATTAGTGAACTGACAAAGCAGCTACAATAATTGCTTATTGGTTTACCTGTGAACTCTGGAAAATAGGTGCTTAAATGGGAATGCATAATCTTCTCTTCTAAAAGATCTTTTTTATTTAAGAACAAGATGACTGAGGAGTTCAGAAACCAAGGGTATGTGATTATTGTTTGAAATAAAGCCTTGCTTTCTTCCAACCGATTCTGCAAGAAAAGTATGACATGTTAGCAAAGTATTCTTAAAGAAATTAGTGGGTGCTGGGCTGTATCCAACACTGATTTCTGCTTGTGTAACAGAACTTCACCTTCATACCACTCACTGCTTACACTTAAAATATCCTCCAGGGGTTTGGGGGACTCTCAAGAGCACATAATGGGGGAATGTGTGAGTGGAACTCTGCCTGCGCACCCCATTTCTGTGCTCAGATTAAAGTATAATTATTTCATAAAGGTAAAGGGACCCCTGACCATGAGGTCCAGTCATGACTGACTCTGGGGTTGCAGCACTCATCTCGCTTTATTGGCCACAGGGAGCCGGCATACAGCTTCCAGGTCATGTGGGCAGCATGACTAAGCCGTTTCTGGTGAACCAGAGCAGCACACGGAAACGCCGTTTACCTTCCCGCAGGAGCGGTACCTATTTACAGTGGTACCTCGCAAGACAAATGCCTCGCACAACGAAAAACATGCAAGACGAAAGCGTTTTGCGATCTTTTTGTTGACTCGCAAGACGAATTTTTCTATGTTTGCATTATTATTATTTTGCTTTGATTTGTTTAAATTGGAAAACTGCAAGACGAAATTATCGCAATACAAAACGACTCGCGGAACGAATTAATTTGGTCTTGCGAGGCATCACTGTATCTACTTGCACTTTGACGTGCTTTCGAACTGCTAGGTTGGCAGGAGCTGGGACCAAGCAACGGGAGCTCACCCCGTTGCGGGGATTCAAACCGCCAACCTTTTGATCGGCAAGCCCTACCCCAAACCGATTACCATCCATACAATTATAATTAATTATAACACTAACTATTCTTCCAGTGCTGCAAACAAAGTGCAAATGGGGTGGAATATAACCATGTTCACCACTTTGAGCTCCATGGAGGAAAAGCAGGATATAAATGCAATAAAATAATCTGAAATACAATGCAATGGATTCTGTGCCAGAATTTTGTCAGGATACACCTACAAAAACTGATATTTTGCACCGAACAGGAGAGGACGACCATTCTATGGAGAGAGGTATTTAGAAAATAATTTCCCAAAGTAAAATGCACTAATTGAAATAATCTAGAGCACTCTGTTCTTTTACCTCATTGTTGGATTCTGCCAAGACTTGATCATATTCACTAAGAGCAACCAAGAATATTATTGAGGTAACACTTTCAAAGCAGTGTATCCATTTCCTTCTTTCTGATCTCTGTCCACCAACATCTACCATTCTGTAAATAGAAATAGGAGTAACTGTGTGCAATAAGCTTCCAGGGCACCAACCAAACAAAATAAATCCAGCTCAACTTTGCTGTGAAGAAGACTCGGGCATCCCCAAACTTCGGCCCTCCAGATGTTTTGGACTACAATTCCCATCTTCCCCAACCACTGGTCCTGTTTACAGTAACCTGAGAAGCTGATAAAGTTGCTCCAGGACCAAACTCAGAAGCCATGTTAGAGGCTCACAAAAGCCCACATTCATAAGGGCCTTTTATAGCCACCAAACTCTTCAGGTTTAGATTGAAATCTAATTACGTATGATGTTAATAACTGCAACCAAGCCTTGTCAAGGATGAACTTTCCCCATTTGGTTCATATTTGGTGCTGCTGTATCTGGCTACTCAATACTGCTTTACCTCGATTAGTAACTTTGCATAACCAAACTTACCTAAAAGTAACATTTTGCAACTCAAAAGGATATTCAATAATTCCAGTGGTTGGCACTCTCACTCTGAGAATATCTTGCTCGTTTGGCACAAATGATGGTGCAGCAATACGGTCAAAGTCTGAAAGGTAACTTCCAAGTCCAATACAAACACACTTATTTAGCAAAGTTTTACATGTTGTCATAAACAAATTAAAATACGCTGAAATCAAATATTTATTTAAGTAGAAGATTAATTCACAAATAAATGAGAGCTAATAGACCACACAAGGTAAAAGATGGAAGAACACGGACATTCTAGATTCAAAACTCAGTGCTACTGTTAATGCACGACTACCATTACATGAGACACTTTCAGCCACAGTGCTCCCCCAGCCTGCCATGTATGAATAACAATAGTGGCCTACTTTCAGTTAAGCTATTTACTTTTGAGCTGACTGTATCAAAAAGAAACTTGTCAATTTATTTTAATTGTATACTATTTTATACTATTTCATTGTATAAAACTAAAATCATAACCCAGCGGAGGAGGGAGTGGCGATGGTGACAGTGCAGACCAAGATTGTGACTTAAGTCTCCAAGCTCCTCTCTTTAGTTACAAGCATTCTTGTTTTTTAAAAAAGAACTTTTCTGAAGCAAAAAAGAATAAAAGACTCAAGAATTTCAGGCTTAATGCAAGGCATTCACATTTGCTTTAAACTAAGGAGCTTAGAAACTATTCTAAGACCAGGAAAATAACTAGGCCTGATAATCTGTTTGATGGAACTGATAATGGTGCCCTAAACTCAAAAACTACAGAATCCAAAGATGAAGAAGAGTTGCTCTCTGAGATCACATTGCAAATAATGCAAGTAAAGACCTTAAATCAGAAATCAAAGAGGATCTTACTGAAATAATTAAACCACTGGAGGAAAGGGTACATGAAGTTGCTGGGCAAATGGATGGGGTGGCTATAATGGAAGCATAGGACATCAGCATTAAGATTTAAAAAGTTCTCAAAAAAATGGAGAGTGCAATTCTTATGCTTGATGTAAGGTTGGAGCAACTGGAAAATATTTCATACAGACTGAACCTAATGCTAGGGGGATTAAAGAGGGCTCAGAACAGCAGGATGTGGTGGACTTTTTAGTAGTCTGGTTCAATAAGCAGTTTCTTGAGCTGGGGTACAGCACAGATCAAACAGAAAGCCCATAGAGCCCTCTCTCTGATAAAATTCTTTGCAGCACTATTGTGCTGTAAAAGATTGAATAATGAACCTGATCAGAGAAACTGAATCCACTAAAATGCAAAGTATTGCAGAAATGTGTTCAACTGAGTTTAATTTTGGAACAATGAAACAAAAAATACCAGACTAGTCCATCACTATAAGAAAGTAATCTTATTTAACATATTCTGCTTGCTGGTCTTAGGATTTAAATCCTAAAACCTCCACTATCCTGCACAGCCCCCAATTGCCAGACCCTTGACTATTCAAGACTATTCATACATACCCTTCAGCTGAGCCAAAGATGTCTTGCTTGCCAAGTTCAACTGTTGAATCACCCCCTTGCTCCCTAACAATAAAATGCCAGCTCCAAAGGTCTTATCTTACTACACTAGGGATTATATAGCTATACCTGAAATTCCATGCATATCAGTTAATATCTTGAGCCTCCTCCACGAAAATAGCTGTTTAGAAAGGGGGTTATGCAAAGGGGTTGAGGTGTTTAAGTAGTGTTTGTGTAGACTTGTGTCAGACTTTGAAAATGTGATCAAGATCCATGTGTATTGGAATTCCAACCGCCAACCTTCTGATCGGCAGGCCCTAGGCTCTGTGGTTTAGACCACAGTGCCACCTGCGTCCCTTTATAGTTTCTTAGTGAAGCATGATCCAGATAGCAAATGAACTGTTCATTTAAAAAAAACTGTTCATTTAAAAAAAAAGCCTGCTCCAAAGGTCTTATCTTACTATACTAGGGATTATAAATTTCATGCATATCAGTTAATATCTTGACCCTGCTCCACTGAATTGAAATTTCAGCCTTCATGACGTAGGAAAACGGCCAAGTAAACAGCTATTTTCGTGGAGGAGGCTCAAGATCTATTACAGTAAGATACATACTATTTAGCCGAGTCTGACAGCTGGTATTCTCTTCGCCTGTCGTAGCATGCTTGGATTCCTGGATCCTCCCACAGCCTCTTAACTGCTTCCACAAATTTTCTCTCCAGTGTTGTTACTGTGTCTGCATTCAGTTCTTCAATCATCTGGCCAGCCTCCTGCAGCAGGGTGGAGGATGATAGTTATTGATTTAGAATCAGTTTAGTCAACATGAAACTGCAAAATTAGACACTGCTAGGGATTCGAAGCATAACCAACAGTCCCAAATGCCAGGTTCATTTCATTCTTCATGGACTGACTTTGACCTAGAAACTAGAAAGATACCACTTGGGGAAAGGGGGGGGGGGGTTGTTGTGAGGGTGAGTGAAACAAAAATACCCTGCACGCTGTATATGACTGAATCAATGGGAAACAATGAACTCTTCTATTGTTTCTATGATGCATAAATAACATTGCTGTTCCTACTTCATTATTTGGATGGTTTATTTATTTATTTTTAAACACTTCTGAATTAGGTTGCATACGGATGTACATAGCTAGGTGGGAAAGTGCTGGAGAACTACTCACTTTTGGTCAGGGGAAGATGAGCTCATCTTGCAGCAGGAAAAAATAATACACTGGTCCTTGTACGTAGGTACATCAGTATGTACATACTCTATAACTGTGCAAGCTTAGAAAATGGACAGCAACGACAAGTAAATAATTCTGCAGTGGGACAATGGTCTAGACAATGCTTTTTTGCATTTAATTTTGGCCACTGTGGCACAAGGATGAAAGTAGGCTTTATTTCACCTGGGTCGAAAACCCAATTTGGCACCCCCATGCACATTTGTGTACACACACACACACAGAGAGAGAGAGAGAGAGAGAGAGAGAGAGAGAGAGAGAGAGAGAGAGAGAGAGAGAGAGAGAGAGAGAGAGAGAGAGAGAAAGAAAGAAAAGCCTCAATAGCACCCCTCTGGAGTCTTCACTAGCCCTGCCTCTCCATAGCTACGGCTCTGCTGTAACATACCAGGAAACACTATCAGCTACTTCAATCCTAACATAAAAAGAAAGATCAGTCTTGCTGGATTATGTTTCCAACTGAGAGGTCTTTCACATGGTCAGTGACGGAGCTTCAAGCTCCGGCTGGGGGGAGCGGAGAGCAGGTGGGGGCATGGAATGTGTCCTGGGGGTGTGGTGCGCCACCAGCAGTGCCCAGCAGGGGGGGCAGCCATGATGGCACCCCATTGAGATCGTGCCGCCAGGAGTGGTGCACTCTCCCCCCCCCAGTTCCTCCGCCAGTGCACATGGTCTGCCACTTGGCCCCAGGAAACCCACAAGTAGGGCATAAATACAACAGTCTTGTTCTAGTGTTTATTCTCTGTCTCACACACCCACACCCTAAACTGTCAGAGGGATTCTGCCTCTGAACATGGGCAGTTCTATTAATCTGCCATGATAGTCATAGAAAGGCCTGTCCTCCAGGAATTCGTCTAATCTACTCTAGTCACCACCACCTACTGTGGCTGCCAATAGCCTAGGTTAATGGTGTGATCTGTGCCATCCATATGTGACCAGCATTACGCTTTTCATTTTTAAGTTCGGAATGGAGTAGTTGCTTTGGAAGACGATATCAGGCATTCAAACATGACTAGTCCAACAAAGTTGATGTTGAAATCATTGCTTCGACGCTGGTGATCTTTGTTTCTTCCAGTACACTGGCATTAGTTCACCTGTCTTCCCAAGTGATGCAAAAAAAATTTTGGAGACACTGTTGAAGGAATCTTTCAAGGAGTTAGAGATGGCATTTAAAAGTGGTCCACGGTTTCACAAGCATACAGTAAGGTTGGTATTGCAATAGCTTTGTAAACAAGCATTTTGGTCTCCCTGCGAATGAGCCACGGTCCTCAAACACTCTGCACTTCAACTGGGGGAAAGCTGCACTCACAGAGCTCAGGCATTGCTGGATTTTGGCATCAGTATTGGTCCTTGTGGAAATATAACTGCCCAGGTAGGAGATGTGATCAACAATTTCCAACTTTACACACATAGCTGCCAAGTTCTCCCCTTTTTTAAGGGAAATTCCCTTATGCTGAATAGGCTTCCTCGCGAGAAAAGGGAAAACTTGGCAGCTATGATTACACAATTGAGTTGGATTTGTCACACTGCAGAGGGTTTGTTTTGTGCTTGGTGCAGCACTTTGGGTTTTTTGGGGATGTTGAGTGATAGGCCAAGCTTTTTGTAAGCTTCTGTAAATATATTTAGGAAGGTTTGGAGGTCATCCTCTGAGTATGCACACACTATGTTGTCATCAGCATACTGAAACTATGATGGAAGTTATAGTAACCTTACGGCAGGCACGTCCAAAGTCTGTTTCTGGGGCCTAATCCGGCCCGCCAGTCGATTTAATCTGGCTCCCATGGCAGTATATGTCTTGGGGTAAAATCCTTTAAAAAAAAAACCTCAGCAAAACTTCAATCCTAAAAAGAGCTCAACAACCTGGTCGGTCCTCACGCATGTTCACTTCATCAAATCTAGCCCTCTGAAAAAAGTTTGGGCACCCCTGCCTTACGCTTTGCTTTCAGCCTTCTCAGATTAAAGAGCTTTTCCTCTGTTCAATGATTTCTACTCCGGTGGGGAGTTTCCCTTCAACAAAGTGTAGGATCATGGCAATAAAAATAATAAATAGAGTTGGGGTGATAACACAATCTTGTTTAACACCTGGTCCCACTGTGAATGGTTCACTTTGAGAGCCATTGTTATCTGCAATTGTTGCTGCCATATTATCATGGAGGAGCCAAAGGATGTCCACAAATTTACCGTATCTGGGCAGACAATTTGTCCACAGTCCACAGGGCATTATGATTTAGTATTGTAGGTCTTAGGTCAATAAACACCATATACAGGGGTTGGTTTTGCTCTCTGCATTTTTCTTGAAGCTGTTGAGCGATGAAAATCATGTCCACTGTTCCCCTATAAAGTTGAAAGGCATTTTGGGATTCAGGAATTGTTAGGTGGTGGTTTGCTAAGATCCTTGCAAGAATTCTGTCAGCCACAGCTGATAAAGAGATGCCTCAATAGTTTCCGCAATTCATTCTGTCACCTTTTTTTAAAGAGATTGATACTTTTGGCATCCCTAAAGTCTGCTGGGATCTCCTCCCTCTCCCAGATTTTTTCAATGAGCTTGTGAAGCTGTCAGTTCAATTCTGCCCATTTTGAAGACTTCGCATCGGGTCTGCTGGCTTTGTTGTTTTTCATTTGGTTAATAGCTGTACACAACTCCCCCAGATTTGGAGCTAAGCACCTAAATCTGCTTCTTGCCTTGGAGAAAAATATCAGGAATCAGGATCCTCTGTTTAAAGAGTCATATACAGACTGCTATCACCATAGAAACTAAGCACTGAACATTTTGTCTGAATGCACATTAGCTGAGATACAGAAAACTGTTTTGATCACACTTTCCATTCTAGTTTTTTAGAAACTGAGAGATACACCTGATCTGTAAACCACACATTAAGGATGGCCATTTAGTTCTTTTTATTGCAGGACTGCAGAAAAATACCAGAGGCTTCCTCCCAAGCCAAATGCTAGAAAATATTTCATGCTGAATCAACGACAATGTACAGTACCTTCTCTTTAGTAGCAATATTTTGTGCACATAGTTGACTATCAGTTTCCAAACATTCTGAATCTTGAACAGCACATTAGATGTTTGCTTTTCCAAATATTTGATTTATTTCTGCTACCACAAGCCAAGAGCAGCACACACAGAATCCCTAATTAATGCTTCTGTTTCAGAAATAATGGTCTGGTTTGGACCATCATTCCAGGCTTCATTAAATTATGGCCTTCCTTCACTCCTGCCCTGCCCCTGCCATGTGCAAGGCTTAGAACAAATATCTTGCTCTCCTTTACATTGCATTTCCATCCTCTGTCTGTTGTCCTCTCATCCAAACATACAGTGTGAGAGAACACATGAAGTGCTTATCTTGTGAACTTGCCATATAAATTGTTTAATCATGACAAAGGCTCCTGTTTCATAAAAAGGGACATGGTGAGGAGATCTGATCTCTTCATCACTTTTAATTGATCTCTGAGATGTGCAGGAGAGGGGAAAGGAAAAGGCAAAAGGATATTTCTGGGGGTTGGGTCCCTTCCAACTCTGCAACTCTATGATTCTCTTCCTCAGCTTCCCACTCCTTTCTCCCTCTTTCTATAATTTCTTCTTCATGCAGTGGCAAACCCACAGGGCATTCCATCTTCTGCTTCACTGGGGAGAGCCATGAATCCTCTCCAGATTTTCCAACTCTCCCTCTTCCTGCATCAAGGAGCCTTCTTCAGCTTCATGGGGAAAAGGGGAAGGAGGAGCTTGCTTGCGGCTGCCCTTCACTTTTTCATCATCATCATCATCATCATCATCATTAATTATTATTTATACCCCGCCCATCTGGCTGGGTTTCACCCACCACTCTGGGCGGCTTCCAACAAATACCAAAATACATTAAAATATCAGATTAAAAACTTCCCTAAACAGGGCTGCCTTTAGGTGTTTTCTAAATGTCAGGTAGTTGTTTATCTCCTTGACCTCCAATGGGAGGGCGTTCCACAGGGCAGGCGCCACTACCGAAAAGGCCCTCTGCCTGGTTCCCTGTAGCTTTGCTTCTCGCAGTGAGGGAACCGCCAGAAGGCCCTCGGCGCTGGATCTCAGTGTCTGGGCTGAACGATGGGAGTGGAGGCGCTCCTTCAGGTATACAGGACCGAGGCCGTTTAGGGCTTTAAAGGTCAGCACCAACACTTTGAATTGTGCTCGGAAACGTACTGGGAGCAAACGTACTGGATGTAGATCTCTCAGGACCGGTGTTATGTGGTCCCAGCGGCTGCTCCCTGGCTGCCTCATTCTGGATTAATTGCAGTTTCCGGGTCACCTTCAAGGGTAGCCCCACATAGAGCGCATTGCAGTAGTCCAAGCAGGAGATAACTAGAGCATGCACTACTCTGGTGAGACAGTCTGCGGGGAGGTAGGGTCTCAGCCTGCGTACCAGATGGAGCTGGTAGACAGCCGCCCTGGACACAGAATTAACCTACACCTCCATGGACAGCTGTGAGTCCAAAATGACTCCCAGGCTGTGCACCTGGTCCTTCAGGGGCACAGTTACCCCATTCAGGACCAGGGAGTCCCCCACTCCCACCCACCCCCTGTCCCCCCAAAACAGTACTTCAGTCTTGTCAAAGATTCAACCTCAATCTGTTAACCGCCATCCATCCTCCAACCACCTCCAGGCACTCACACAGGACATTCACCACCTTCACTGGTTCTGATTTAAAAGAGAGGTAGAGCTGGGTATCATCCGCATACTGATGAACACCCACCCCAAACCCCCTGATGATCTCTCCCAGCAGCTGCATGTAGATGTTAAAAAGCATGGGGGACAGGGGGAGAGGACGGACCCCTGAGGCGCTCCACTTTTATTATTTAGCCATACGGCGGATTTATGTATAAGCTAAACAAGCTATAGCTTAGGGCCCCACTCTCTAGGGGCCCCAAAAAAATTTAAGGGAAAAGAAACCTGGAT
Source organism: Zootoca vivipara (assembly GCF_963506605.1). NCBI lineage: Eukaryota > Metazoa > Chordata > Lepidosauria > Squamata > Lacertidae > Zootoca > Zootoca vivipara. The sequence continues at coordinate 4,710,635 of NC_083286.1, forward strand.
GTACATTTCCAAACCATAAGTTCAACAATTACTTTGATAAAATATGTATTTTGTTATGTGCAAATGGCTTGAGATACCTATTAGGTCCATAAATTACCATATAGCATATATTTAACACAAAAAAACAGCAACCATTTGTTGTTGACAAAGGACAGCTGGACATATAAAGGGCCCCATTACCTTCAGTAGCTGAGGGCCTCATCAAACCTAAATCCGGCCCTGCATACAATTGACTGAATTCAATGTGAACCACACCAATATGTTTAGAAGCTATTTATGGTGGGATTTGTATTTAAAAAAAAATCTCCAAAGTCCCTTTACTTGTTCTAGTTTGACAATTATATCTGAGTGGTTTTCAAAGTGAAACCACCCAATGACAAATTGTTATTTATTTCCTTAACCAACTTCTTAGTTCCAGTTCACTGACTTCTTTTTATAAAAACAACAACCAAGCACACAGGACACAAGTCATATTCCTAGATGGGCCTTTAATGTCGTTTAATTGCATTCACCCTCTGCTTGAGAGACACACTGCATTTTCAACAGGCACAAGGTGTGATGCCTCTTAGTGGATAAACATAGGTTTGCACGCAAAGAGGTCTCAAGAAAGACCTCATAAATTATGGCATATAATTCTGATTTGCAGGGTAAACGCAAACCACCATTTGCTCAAAAACAGGAGGGAAGGGAGATAATCATGGCATGGATTGGAGGGAAGGCGTAGGAAGATGAAAAAAAGAACCTGCTGATCTCACAGCAAGTTTAAGATCAGAAGAGAAATGGCTGTGGCAGAAAGAGATAAATTGGCAAGGAATGTTCCTGGTCCTGCTTACAATAACCACATGACCCCAGACACATTACTACAGTATCCCTGAAGGAATGAGCCCCTGCCCCCCCCTAATTCTCACCTCTGCCTTAAATCCTAGTCTGCTGATTTGCATTAAGGTAAAGGGACCCCTGACCATTAGGTCCAGTTGTGACCGCCTCTGGGGTTGCGGTGCTCATCTCGCTTTACTGGCCAAGGAAGCCAGCATACAGCTTCTGGGTCATGTGGCCAGCATGACTAAGCCACTTCTGGCAAACCAGAGCAGCACATGGAAACGCCATTTACCTTCCCGCCAGAGGTATTTATCAACTTGCACTTTGATGTGCTTTCAAACTGCTAGGTTGGCAGTAGCTGGGACCGAGCAACAGGAGCTCACCCCGTCAGCTGATTTGCATATATTACCTATATCTAAATCAGCTCAACTTGAGAATCCATCTTAACTTTACGTTCCAGCCATACCACTTTGTAAGTAACAATCACAGATATGTATTTGCCATTGCTTTTGGCACAAATATTATGTTTTAGTAGAAAGATGCAGAATTTGGAATTGTGTGGGAAGGGACATGCAATTACGCTGTTGAATAAATAACTGGTGTCATTTCATTTGTTGCAATTTGAGCCCACTTTAACTGAAATGTTTTTCTCGATGTTTTAATAATTATTGTGAAATTATCCACCATCTGGAAAGGGTTGGTTGTGGAATTCTGGAATGTGTCTCACAGGGAGCATTACTGCCACCATAGCAATTTTCATTCACTTTAATAATTTGTTCAGATTGATCAACATTTTCCCTGTGCTTTGTATTATCAGATGTATTCTGATAAATTTCTATGTTTCAACAACTTCATAGAATTGTAGAGTTCATCTAGCCCAACCCCTGAAATGCAGGACTCTCACCTAAAGCATCCATGACAGATGGCCATCCAACCTCTGCTTGGAAACCTCCAAGGAAGGAGAGTCCACAAACTCCAAAGGGTTGTTCCAATGTCAAACAGCTCTTACTGTCAACCTAACGTAGATTAGGTTGCAACTGTGTAATCACTTAAAGAGTAAAGGTAAAGGGACCCCTGAATGTTAGGTCCAGTCGCAGACGACTCTGGGGCTGTGGCGCTCATCTCGCTTTATTGGCCAAGGGAGCGTACAGCTTCTGGGTCATGTGGCCAGCATGACTAAGCCGCTTCTGGTGAACACCTCGGTTTACGAATTTTCGGTTTACGAACGCCACGGACCCATCTGCAACGGATTAAATTACTTTCAATGGGAAAGTTCGCTTCAGTTTTGGAACGCTTCAGTTTATGAAGAGACTTCCGGAACCAATTACACCCATGCTTCGGGTTAAGTACGCTTCAGGTTGAGTACTCCGCGGACCTGCCTGGAACGGATTAATCCACTTTCCATTACTTTCAATGGGAAAGTTTGCTTCAGTTTATGAACGCTTCTGTTTATGAACAGACTTCCGGAACCAATTGTGTTCATAAACTGAGGTACCACTGTATTTTCTGTGTTATTGACACCAATAAAGAGTTTAGTACCTTATTATGCTCAGATGAGTATGGAATTTGCAAAGTATCCATAGCTCTGATCATAGTTTGCATAGCGGAAAATATGTTTTGATAAATCAATTTTGTGAAGCCTTTCCGGTCTTCTTCTGTATAGCCTGATCCATGAATAATCCTCATCTGCTTAATAAATGTACTCTTTCCGCTTTCTCCTGTACCTGCAAGAAAGCACAAGAAGAAAGCGTATCTTTCTAATTAAACACAACAAAGCACAGAGAGGTCCAGCTTGACAGCAGCAGAAGAGAAGAACCAACAAATTCTCTTGATGTATCAAAATCAAGTAATGCACACAATGGTATGTGTAAGCAGGATATTTGTAAATAAATCAAGTGAGCCCTAAAAGTAGTTAATAGAACACCCATATAGACAATATTAAACAAAATTATAATATGCATATATGTCACCATAAACCTCGATTAAAGAACACAGTACCAATAAAATTACCTGATTGACACCCAAAAGCCTGGAGAAACAAGCATGTTTTTAAAAAGCCTTCTAAACATTCCTAAGCCCTGCCTCCTGTGCATCTTGAGGAATAAGATTCCTTAGGAAAGGCCCATTTAGAGAGAAAGCTCCGCAGTTACAGAGAAGGCTCCTAACTGTGCTGCTGCTCCCCTCACAGACATGTCTCCTGACATAAGAGAAAGGGAGGTGGTTTTTGCCAGTACCCCCCTTCTGCTGCAGCCCCCCCTCCCCCCAAAAAATCTGTCCAAGAGGATTAGTAGACCCTCTCCAACAGTATGGAATATGGCATAGAGCATAGCTGCCAAGTTATCCCTTTTTAAAAGGGAAATTCCCTTATGCTGAATAGGCTTCCTCGTGAGAAAAGGGAAAACTTGGCAGCTATGGCATAGAGCAGCGTTTCTCAACCGCTGTTCCACGGCACACTAGTGTGCCGCGAGACGCTGGCTGGTGTGCCGCGACGTGCGGCGACGAGAAGGGCGATTTTGCAGCTGCAAACTCTCTTCGCCCCTTCTAGTTTCCACAGACCAATCAGCTTTCATTATTTCCATTTTCCCCATGCCTCACGTGACAGGATCATCCCAGAATCCTTTAGCCAAGATGGCAGCCCCCAGCAGCTAATAGTGCCGCACGTGTGTCTCTTTTTTGGAAAATCGAGCGGACTTCAAGTAGCTACTTTTAAAATATTCAATCTCCATCATTAAAAAGGTAGTTTGTTGCTAATTCACGGAGGCATGAAGACCAAATTGTCCTCTCACAAGTCTGAGAACACGCACAGGGTAAGATACGGGACGGCGGGGTCGGGTGGGGTGGATCAGAAACCCAGATCTTTTAAGAACTCGGCAGCGCTGACCCGCCGGAAAGCAATATTTGGCAAGTGTTTCTTACAGTCATAATTATAATATAGGGCGGCACAGAGTTAATTTTTTTAACTTTTTTAATGGTGGTGTGCCTCGTGATTTTTTTCACGGAACAAGTGTGCCGTGGCCCAAAAAAGGTTGAGAAACACTGGCATAGAGTGCTGCAGATGGAAATGAAAATCCCTGCAGACCCAATGAAGATCCCTCCCTAATGAGAAACCAAACTTCAGGCAGCTTTACGAACGCATTATGCTCATACACACCCAAGAGTGGTAGTACACAGTGTTGGTGCCTAATTTACTTGGATTGGCATGAGTGCAATCCTATGGATTGCTTCCTGGGATCAAGCTCCGCTGAATTCAGCTGCGCTTACTTCTGACTGCATCATTTCAACTAGCAAGACACTAGTTTAACACAGTTTCAACCAGCTGACATGGTAAGCTCTTCTTTAGAAATGCAGATATTCTTCCCCCAAAAGTACCACTATTTAAAGCTAGTATAAAGTAGGAACCTCCTCAAAGAAAGGAAGGTAGTATTCAATCTCTGCTTTGTTATTATTTTCTGATTTAGTCTATGCTAATCTGTCAAAGGGACCCAAGTGGCGCTGTGGGTTAAACCACTGAGCCTAGGGCTTGCTGATCAGAAGGTCGGCGGTTCGAATCCCTGTGACGGGGTGAGCTCCTGTTGCTTGGTCCCAGCTCCTGCCAACCTAGCAGTTCGAAAGCACGTCAAAGTGCAAGTAGATAAATAGGTACCGCTACAGCTGGAAGGTAAACGGCGTTTCCATGCGCTGCTCTGGTTCGCCAGAAGCGGCTTTGTCATGCTGGCCACATGACCTGGAAGCTGTACGCCGGCTCCCCCGGCCAATAACGCGAGATGAGCGCCGCAACCCCAGAGTCGGTCACAACTGGACCTAATGGTCAGGGGTCCCTTTACCTTTTAATCTGTCAAAAACCAAACTTGAAGGCCTTAATATCACCTCATTCACTTGCCAATGCATAGAAAGCTTGTAAATTACCCTGGTGTTCCAGCAGCTGATGTCATCATTCCTGCCCTGAAAAACAACATGAAGTGGTTGTCCCCCTCCCTAAGAGCCTCCTTATTCTGAAGTGGAGGGTGGACCCAGCGGCAGAGCAAGCTGATCAGTGTGTGTGCCCTGCGCCCAGGGACAGGATCAGCTGCCTGCGGGGGCAGGGCCAACCACCCGCAGGGCGGGGTGAGCTGGGGCAGGAGACTCTGCGGAGCCTCCAAGGAGTCTGCCTGCCTCCTCCCACTCAGCCACCCTACAGCTGAGGTTGAGGCAGCGGGCGGACCGTTTGGGCAGCACGGAGCCTGCAGGCGCCCAAGCCACCGCATCACTCCCAGGAGAGACGCGTGGCTTGGGCGAGCTGCAGGCCCTGTGGTGAGTGCCGCTCAGCATTTTGTCACACACACATCAGTTGTGACACACCGCAACCCCCTTCCTCTGCCCCTGGCTGGACACAAGGGAGAGAACCATTTCAGCAGCCCCCTGAGAGGCTTATCTTCTAAGCACCAGGCATCCTCCCAGTTTTTTATGATACTTTTTAAACATCATTTTCTTATATTAATTATCTGAGTCGCTGTGGTGACTGATTCATGTGTTTTGCCCTATGGTTTTTACTGATTTTGGCACTGTTCTGTAATTGTTTTACTTGACTGATTTGTTTATGTTTTATAACTGTTTTTATTTCTTTGAACTGCATGTCACCCCCCCAAAAAACCTATTATGGGGTGACTCAGAAGTACAATAAATAAATAAAACCATTACAGCACTTCATTACCTTAAAGCAAGGTGGGGGGAGTCATAGCTCAAGGGTCAAACACCTGCTCTGGAATAAGACTGTTGTTGTTGTTTAGTCGTTTAGTCGTGTCCGACTCTTCGTGACCCCATGGACCATAGCACGCCAGGCACTCCTGTCTTCCACTGCCTCCCGCAGTTTGGTCAAACTCATGTTCGTAGCTTTGAGAACACTGTCCAACCATCTTGTCCTCTGTCGTCCCCTTCTCCTAGTGCCCTCAATCTTTCCCAACATCAGGGTCTTTTCCAAGGATTCTTCTCTTCTCATGAGGTGGCCAAAGTATTGGAGCCTCAGCTTCACGATCTGTCCTTCCAGGGAGCACTCAGGGCTGATTTCCTTAAGAATGGATAGGTTTGATCTTCTAGCAGTCCATGGGACTCTCAAGAGTCTCCTCCAGCACCATAATTCAAAAGCATCAATTCTTCGGCGATCAGCCTTCTTTATGGTCCAGCTCTCACTTCCATACATCACTACTGGGAAAACCATAGCTTGAACTATACGGACCTTTGTCGGCAAGGTGATGTCTCTGCTTTTTAAGATGCTGTCTAGGTTTGTCATTGCTTTTCTCCCAAGAAGCAGGCGTCTTTTAATTTCGTGACTGCTGTCACCATCTGCAGTGATCAAGGAGCCCAAGAAAGTAAAATCTCTCACTGCCTCCATTTCTTCCCCTTCTATTTGCCAGGAGGTGATGGGACCGGTGGCCATGATCTAGCCCAGGTTCATTCTCTGGCATCTCCAGGCGGGGCTGGAAAAGACATTTGCCTGGGATTTCTGCATTACCACTACCAGTCAGTAGGTGGACCAATGATCTCACTTGGGACAAGGCAACAATCCAACAAAGCTCCCAAAATTCCTATAATTCTATTGTAGTTCTCATTTTAATAATGACTCCTTTTTTAGTATAATGCCTATGGTTCTACAAACAGCAGACTTTGTTCTTTCCACAAGCGTCTTCTAAGAAATTAGACGACCAGTTGAGGGCAGAAAAAAATTAAAAACCACAGAATATTATAATAGATGTTCAAGAGTAATGCAGCTAGAGGACACCAGTGTTTCATCTGCCCCCAATTAATTGGAGTTGTGTCTGTCAAAGAACCAGAAATGGGTACAGATAGAAAGTGCCCACACAAGACCATCAGTACATGCTCTGCTCTTCCTGAAGCTGCCTCACACAGAAGAAGAAAAGGTGGGCAACCCACTTTTAAAAAGTAATGTTGATGACATGGCAGAATTGGAACTCAGTATTGGGCCGCAACTCCAGAGTTGTTTGTGACTGGACTTAACTGCCAGGGGTCCTTTTTACCTTTATTGGCTCCTAGGCCTTCACCACTGATGTCTCTGCTAGATAAACATGCAGCTCCACCCTTAAATCTAAAGAATTAATTTAACTGATTTTATATCTACTGCTTTTTGTATTTTTACTGTTGCTACAATAATTGCTTTTGTTGCTGACGGTTTTAATCTGTTTTATATTTGTTTTTTGGTTCTCTTTTGTAGGCTATCTTGAAAATCTAAATTAATAACATTTATTTTAAAAAGAAAGAAGAAGAGGAAGAACCAGAAATCCCCCCTCTCACCGTCATGTTATTGCAAAAAAAAAAAATTGAAGAAAAAATAAAAGATGCTTGTCAGTATCACTACTGACATATTAACCAAACTATTTAGCATTTCCCACATACCACCACTAGAGGTCATAAAATACCTTAGTGCAGAAACAAAAAGGTAAAGGACCCCTGACAGTTAAGTCCAGTCGCAAACGACTCTGGGGTTGCGGCGCTCATCTCGCTTTACTGGCCGAGGGAGCCGAGAAATACTGAGAAGTAAAAGATTCATATCTGCTTTCTATCTGCAGAAACATGCATCTCTGTGTGGTCTATAAACTGTTTCAAAATTCAATAATAAAGTGAAATGTCATCTAGAAATCTGTTGTTGAACAAACTTTAAAAGATTCACTATGCTTAGTTATATGTTTACATTACAAAGTGTTTTAAAATATATATAATTTAATTCTCCTCTTTCTTATCTCCCCTTAAGACTGCTGTTGCATATAAGTCCAGGCAATGGGGTTGTAACAATCTCTTTATTCACAGCAGACAAGTAAAAGACAAAGACCAACTCCCAGCCTACTGCTAGGTGTATATATATGTAGCCAACTGGGCTAGCCTACAAACTCCAGGTGAAACTAATTAAAACAGTCACTCCTAGCCTTAACTCCTTCCTGGCTACTCTGCTCCTGTGTTGTGCTTGCTATTCAATACACAACAACTGCTTAGCAAGTCCCCCCCCCCTTGTTAATCCAGAAATTTGAGCAATTTAGCTTCTAATGGGACTTACTGTTCCTTCGCTCAGAAGCATCAGAGAAGCTCCTTGAAGCTGAAGGCCAGCGCTTGCTGAGGTAGCAAAATGTGTCTGGCAGTAGCATTTTAGATTGGGCTGCAGGAAACAGCTCACATATCTCATTATTTTTGCCCCCTCTCTTGCTCTATATAATATAGAATCCCTGCAATGGGGTGAGCTCCCGTTGCTCGGTCCCAGCTCCTGCCCACCTAGCAGTTCGAAAGCACATCAAAGTGCAAGTAGATAAATAGGGACCGCTCCGGCGGGAAGGTAAACGGTGTTTCCGTGCGCTGCTCTGGTTCGCCAGAAGTGGCTTAGTCATGTTGGCCACAGGACCCGGAAGCTGTCTGTGGACAAACGCTGGCTCCCTCGGCCTATAGAGCGAGATGAGCGCCGCAACCCCAGAGTCGGACACGACTGGACCTGATGGTCAGGGGCCCCTTTACCTTACCATGGACAAGACAAGGCTACAACCCTTCTCTGCACCTCGCTTTCAAGTGAATAGAATTATGATCCAGGAAGTCCAACTCCAAATAGACTGTGATCTACTCACAGTATTAAAAAACTGGCAGTGATCTACCCATTGTTGTTGCATGGATCAAAGTTGTTGAGCTTATTTTAGGAAGCCACAGTTGTCCCTCCCTTTTTTGGGGGGGAGATCACTGAGGGGCCAAAGATCTACCAGGATCTACCAGGAACATCCTGTGATCTACCAGTAGATCACGATCTACCTGTTGCACGTGCCTGAATTATGTGAACCACCACCTGCAGACTAAAACAGAACATGTCTCAAATTCAAGTTTACCACCTCACAGAGAGCCAGACTTCAGTGATAACTGATTACAGCCCTGAGCTCATTTTAGCACTTGAATTCAAAGTTTCTATATATGCTGTGTTCATGTAAATAGTTTAAGAAAGTGTGTTACTATGTTCTGACCAAAGTGATAAAACTGGAATCCCAGGGTACCTTGGCTGGCATTAAAAAACAGAGGGTTTATCCAATGTTTTGATGGGAAGACTCAACAAAATTAATGGACACGACAAACTGAGGTCCGTTACAGTCAATGGGTCTACTCTAACCATAACTTAGTTGGATACAATCCAGAATAATGAACAACCAGTTGAATAATGTCTACGTAATTTGGATTTTGCTAATTTGCATCAACCTGCAGTTATCTTAACAAATCTGCCAAGTACAGAGAACTCACGTTTTCCTGGATGTGCCGATTCTAATAGGAATATAGAATACTTCCTGATACTATCGGTCCATCTAGCCCAGAATCAGCTCTACTGACTTGTCATGCCTCTCTGGGGTTTCAGATAGAAATCTTTCCCAGTCCTACATACAGTACTAGGGATTCAACCTGAAACCTTTTGCATACAACTCCTGTGCTCTAGCACTAAGCCAAGACAGCTTACCACCACAACATTTGGCCCTCCCCAGAACTTTCACTACAGCTTGCTTTAAAGATAATTACTTACAAAAACAGTTTCCTACTCCAGTTCCTTTAGGCATCAGTACATATTATCCCTCAATCATTCTGCTTGTCTGTTTTCTAATAAAACACACAATCTGAAAGAAAGGCTTTGCTCCCCCGTACCATGACCTCAAGCAGAATTCGCAATCTGCATATGCCAGAGGTTTTCAACCTTCTTGAGCCCAAGGCTTTCTTTGACCAACTACATGCTTTCTGGGGTGGGGAAATGCTCTTCGAGCCTCAGAAGCACAGTTATGTCACCCCTTGCCTGCAGAGCTGGCAGCCCCTCATCCCTTTTTGAACACCCTCCCTTGTGGAGTGTTCCCTCAGGCTCCTCTCCTCTCCCCTTGTGAGCCACCCCCACCCCCACTCCGCATTGAGGTGCCTCCAGCCTTAGCAGCCCAATGGAAAGTGGCCAAAGGTGAATGTGAGGCCAGCACCTTACTCACCTTGGGAGGCTACAGTGGAGGCAGCAGGCGCCGCTGGACCTGCATGGCGGCAAGGGTCCCTTTTGGCACCGGGCACTCAGCTCCTACACAGGCATTGCACACAGCTGGCACAAGAAAGGCCAGTGTGGCGCCTGCCTGCCCGGCCTCCCACTAGGCCAGTGATGGCCAAACTTGGCCCTCCAGCTGTTTTGGGACTACAATTCCCATCATCCCTGACCACTGGCCCTGTTAGCTAGGGATGATGGGAGTGGTAGTCCCAAAACATCTGGAGGGCCGAGTATGCAATGTAAATATACAATGTAAATCCTAATAGTGGTGTCTCCATGCAGGCTTTGAAGCCCCACCATTTTCCTCTAACATCAGCAGGCAAGAGTATCTCCAAAAGCAACAATAAAGGCTTTTCCATTGATTCGGGTTCATCATCTACAATGAAGCACGGTTTACTTCCACGGTACATTTTGATGCAGAATTGTTTTAATGAGCAGTAGGGCTGGGCGGTATCAGCTTTTCAACATCATGGTGTATCGCTAGCCAAACATCACTGTTTGGCAATATACCGTGATGTTGAAGAAACAAGATGCACCGGCCTCTGCTCACGAGACATCGGGTGAAACTACCCTAGCTCTCACCTCAAGAGCTGAGGCGGTTTCATCCAGGCTCGCAGGCTGGGACAATGCAGCTCGTTTGCACCACTCAGTTGGGGGGAGGGAAGGTCCCCCCCCCAGCTGAGACAGCCCCGATGCTTTCGCCGCTCACGCACAAGCTACAGTTCCCGCCTGCTTGTGGGAGCCAGTGCTGGGCTAGGGGCTCCTTTAACTGCTCGGCTGAGGCAAAGGCAGCTGCACACTCCTCAGTGGAGCAGTTTAAAGATGAGGGCCCTCTTAAGCATATCCGGCACTGTGGTGCAAAGATCCCTCCCTCCTGGTTTCCCAGAGTTGTTGACCTTTTCCCAAGCCTCTGCGGGGATCGCTCTCCTCCCGCGGAGGCTTGAGAGGCAAGCTGCACGCCCGCCAGCCATATAGTTGATGGGGCAGTGCTGGCAGGCGTGCAGGGAAAGGGGAGGCCGCTGGCAAAGCCATGCAGCTCCCCCACTCACTAGGGCGCCCCTGAGAGGCCAGCGCCCTGGCACAACGCGTCAGTAAGCCCAATAGGAAAGACAGCTCTGTTAAAGATGCAGAGGGAGGAACAAGCTGTATCGGGCACCTCAACGATATAGCTTGTTTCTCCCCCTCCGTTGCACAAGGGCAGAGTGGGATGGCAGTTTCACCAGCGATATATCACTGGTGAAACCACCACCGCTCCTGAGTCCCTCTGCTAGCAGAGCCGCTGGAGGAAGGAAGTCTTGCATTTAAAACACATTACTTTCTGTAAAGGATTCCGGGAACTGTAGCTTGTCCCTTATAGAGCTACAATTCCCAGCATCCTTAACCTTTCTTCGCTTTTTATTACTATTAATTTCTAAGTGAGCCTGATAAGAGTTCATGGCTTCCTCCCTGAGCAGTCTATGTGAAAAAAGTGCACACATTATTCTGAGAGAAATCCTTTCAGAGAGCCAATTACCGTAGGAACAAGGAAGTGGGGCTTTCCACAGTTTGCCAGTGTTCACATCTGCAGGAAGCTGTACAGATGGATTTCCCCCCTCCATCAAAGAAAGCAAGGGTTTTAAAAACAAACCATGGGACCTATATTTCTGACTGTACATGTTCTGCAGGAATGGAGAGATTAACTAGCCTAGAACATAAAACCATGCACCATTATTCCACAGTTGCTGGAATGTCACCATGGTGTTAGCATAACCGCATTAGTGCATACCCATTTGGGCATATTCTGCAGCATTAACTTGAAACTCCATATGTTGATCACTGCTTAGTGAATATCTTTGGGCACATTTAACTACACAACAGAGATACCATCTGTGCTTCTGAAGAACTTGAAATGTTGGAATGACTGGGCCCTTGTCTGGAAAGCATATGCCAATTTGCAGTTGTTCACACAGTTTATTGCATCTGTACCACACTTCTCAGCTACAAACGCCATCAAGGTAGTTCACATGCACAACCACTAAAAAAAACTAATAAAGGTCATAATATCCGAAACCAACATTTACTGGCTTCCTTCCACGCCCCTGAAAAGAAAAACCCTCATGTGAAAATATCTGTTTTGGGTCCCTCTCAACCATTTCATGTATAAAAATATTAGTCACAAACAGATAAACAAAATAACAAAATTACAAGAAAAGTAGGTATTTGACAACACACACACACACACACACACACAGAGAGAGAGAGAGAGAGAGAGAGAGAGAGAGAGAGAGAGAGAGAGAGAGAGAGAGAGAGAGAGAGATTGTATCAACTGCTTATATTCATTCTTAGTGGAGCTGAAAAACCAGCTGCTTTTCTTGTTACCAAGGAAACATGTTATAGCTCCCTCTTCATCCCTGAATGGTTTTTTATATCTCAGAAAAAGCATTGATTACATTTATTTTTCTGCTTACAAGAATAAAATGTTCTAGTTACAGGTAGGTAGCCGTGTTGGTCTGCCGTAGTCGATGACAAACTTAGTTGGTCTCTAAGGTGCTACTGGAAGGAAGAATAAAATGGCTATAGTGAGAAAAGTTGATACGGCAATAACATTTACTCTCTTGCAATAGCTAACTTTTGAAAGAAAGAGTATCAGGTGACCTTGATGAGCTGAATCCATTATGGGAGGCTATCAAAACACTCCTTCTTTCAAAGAGTGAGTTAATCCAAATCATCATATAAAGCCCCTTCTTTGAGAACAATATACTACAAGAATTGCACTGGCTGCCAATTAGCTACCAAGCTAAGTTCAAGGTCCTGGTTTTCATGCATAAATCTTATACTACTTGGGACCACTGTGCTCTGCAGGTGAGGGCTTTCTGTAGTTACCATCTTATCAGGAGGTCTGTTTTGTACAATATATGAAACAGGTATTTAGCATTGTGGCACCCACCCTTTGGAATCCTCCCCATTAAATATTAGGCAGGCACCGTCTCTGCTATCTTGTTGGTTTCAGCTGAAGGTCTCCATCTTCCAACAAGCCTTTTAAGAAGAGATTTTTCCCAGAATGCATCTGTATTTGAATTGTTCTTAAGGCATTTCAAACATGTTTTTATTGCTTTATCATTTGCCTTTTACAACCCTGGAGTCCTCTGGAAGGAATTAACAAATATATTAGTTCTGAACTTAGGGAGTTCAGCTGACTCTTCTCTCCATGCCACTTTCCAGAACCAACATCTTAAGGATGCATAAAACATCTACCACGATGTTGCAGGAAATGGCATGAGGGTAGCTATTGATAGAGCAGCTCTACTTTGGGGGCAATGTAAGGTAAAGGTAAAGGGACCCCTGACCGTTAGGTCCAGTTGCGGACGACTCTTGGGTTGTGGTGCTCATCTCGCTTTACTGGCCGAGGGATCTGGTGTACAGCTTCCAGGTCATGTGGCCAGCATGACTAAGCCGCTTCTGGCAAAGCCAGAGCAGGGCATGGAAATGCCGTTTACCTTCCCGCTGGAGAGGTACCTATTTATCTACAGTCGTACCTCGGGTTATGAACACGATCCGTTCCGGGTCGCAGTTCGTAACCCGAAAAGGTTGCAAACCGAGCACCATTTTTGCGCACGCGCGACGAAAACACTTCCGGGGTGCGGAGTTCGTAACCCGAACTGTTCGCAACCCGAGGTACGACTGTACTTGCATTTTGACGTGCTTTTGAACTGCTAGGTTGGCAGGAGCTGGGACCGAGCAACGGGAGCTCACCCCGTCGTGGGGATTCGAACCGCCGACCTTCTGATCGGCAAGCCCTAGGCTCTGTGGTTTAACCCACAGCACTACCTGCTGAGTAGATCCAATCTACACAGTAGATCCAATGTAGATCCAATCAATTAACAGGGATAGTTGAGTAAGTACCAATCCCATGAGGGTTTGGTGGGGGGAGTCAGAAAACCCTGAGGAGGAGCAAAAGGGGAAAGGCATAACTCACGGTAGTGAAGTGCAGCTGTAAAATTGCTAGCACATTTGCAGAGCTAAGCAGGATCCAGTATAGTTTTAAATTGGATGGGGACAGCATGTTGAGATTCCTGCATTGCAGGGGGTTGGACTAGATGACCCTTGGTATCCCTTCCAACCCCACAATTCTATGATTCTATAAAACCTTGTGATGTGATTATATGATGGCAACCCATACTCCTTCATTTGGTTTCCCATATACTTTGGATAAGTCTTGCTATTTCGACACTAGTATGTATCCTATTAGTTCTTTGAAAACAATTTTCATAGTGTTTTCATACAGGTAAGATAATATTTTATTCCTCTCCTGGGCTGACTAAACAGAGCTAGGTGTACAGAATTTACATATGTATCATGTTCACCCAGAGAACATTGTTTGCCTAAAGAAAAATTAGGTATAGTTAGAGTAGTGAGCTTGGTTTTGAAACATCTGTTTACTCTCCAACTGCAATCCAGTGGAAGCTTTTCCCCCCCTTTTAGCTCCTTGTGGACTGCAGTCTTGTTGATGGCATTCACATCCTTGTTAGAGAATAAGTGCATCTTACACAGGGGTTCGATTCCAAGGGTTCCATGTATACTAAAAAATGCATATACTCAAACCACCCCTTTGGTGCTGCCCAGCCCTGCCAAGAAAGGCAGAGATCTTAAATGGATTTTTTCACAGTGGGTAACCCAAGCAGAAAAAGTACAAGTAGATAAATAGGGACCGCACCGGCGGGAAGGTAAATGGCGTTTCCGTGCGCTGCTCTGGTTCGCCAGAAGCAGCTTTGTCATGCTGGCCACATGACCCGGAAGCTGTCTGCGGACAAACGCCGGCTCCCTCGGCCTATAGAGCGAGATGAGCGCCACAACCCCAGAGTCGGACACGACTGGACCTGATGGTCAGGGGCCCCTTTACCTTTTAACCCATGCAGACCTGGAGCTAAAAAAGCTTTTAAGCTTTTTGCTCCTTGTTCCTTGCTGCAGTTAATGTGCAGAATTTCAACTGCATATGGTTGAAATTGTGTAAATCAAATACATGTAAAATGTGATCATACTGTATTTTAAAATATATATCCTGATGTGGCTCCAAACTATAAAAAATATAATATGTATTAAGGCACATACTTATGCATGTTTAGTCATTCTTACCACCACTAGCACATTATATAATATATAGGCTAATGCAGGGGTCCCCAAACTACGGCCCCCAATTGGCCTCCCAATCCAGTCCGCGACAACCCCCGCCGCCCGCTGCCGCCGCCCGCTCTTACGGCGCGCGGCGGCGATCTTCAAAATCGGCAAAAAATCGCCGAAAATCCTTTGTGCGCATGCGTATGGGCCTCTCCCGACCCAGAAGAGGTCATTTCCGATGCACTTCCGGGTCGGGGGAGGCCCATACGCATGCGCACAAGCGATTTTCGGCGATTTTTTTCCGACCGTGTGCGTGTGCGCATGCGCACGGGCGCGCACTCCCCCGCCCTCCGGCCCGCTGCGCGCACACTCCCCTTCCCCTCTGGCCCGCCGCGCGGCCAGCGCGGCGGACACCGGCCCGAAGCCCGGTAAGTCTGGGGACCCCTGGGCTAATGATTAAGAAATACACTATGTAATTCTCATGCAATCCAAGCCCTCCCAGATCATGCCAAGGATCAAACCTGGAATCTTTCACAGGCTAGGCACATCTTCTACCCCTGCTCTATGGCCCTTCCTTTTAGTTCTGTCCTAAGAATGTCTCACACATGAACAAACACCTTCAAATTTTTATTCTATATATGCACCCCCAAACCCATACCAGATGTTGGGATTTTTTCCCCTCCAAGTGTCATTACTTTTACGTGTTTGTTGCTGTTGTTAAGCAAAATAATTATTGGAATGTATGGCCAGGGCCGTCCCTAGGCCCGGGCTGGGTGGCGCAAGGCGCCAGGGCGCCTGGCCACCAGGGGCGTGAAAGGGGCGCTGAACGCTGGTGTCTGCCTCTGTGCACCTCTGCTGTTGAGCGGCTTCAGGCAGCTCTCCGGAGGTGCACGGGGAGCGCTGGCCGGGGGCTGCCTGAACAGCTGAGAAGCGTGGCGCAGCAAGCCCAGGCTCGCGCTCCCCATGCGCCTCCGGAGCTTCGTGCGGGGACCCTGGGGCTGCCTCCTCCGCGCCTCTCAGCTCCCCGCGTGCCCCTCCTGCCTGCCTTACTCACGGGGGGCGCCGGACAGGGGCGTAGCCAGGATCAAAACTAGGGGGGGCAAGCCATGGTCGTTCAGGGGCGGGGCCAAGGCACGGGAGGGGAGGGGCCACGAAGTGGGAATGTGGGTGGGGCCACAGGGCCAGAGGGCCCAATGACATTGTGGCGGCGGCAGCGGCCACCTTGTGCTTCTGGGGCTGGCAGCGTTGGCAGCTACCCTGCTTGGCTGGAGAGGATGGGAGGGTCGGGCAGGCGAGAGGGGGTGGCAGCGCGGGCGAGGGCGAGGCAAGGCACGGCCGCAGCCACGACGGCTCCAAGGCGTTGCTGCATATCAGCATAATATTTCAACCATGTCTTGGGTTCAAGCCCCACCTTAGGAAAAAATTCCTGAATTGCAGGGGGTTGGACTAGATGACCCTTGTGGTCCCTTCCGACTACAATTCTATGATTCTATTGATATATTACCATAGCATATGCATCATTCTGCTTTCTTGAATTGTCCTACTCCTAGGCATAGCAGCCAACTCCTAGAGGCCTAGGTGCCTCTCCCCTCCCCCCCCCAATTACTGGTAAATACCGTATTTGAAAGAGTCACCCCCCCCCCATGTTGATGGGCTTTCTATGTGGGGCTTATCTGCCCCCCCAGTATTTTATTAAGGATGGAAGAGGGAGGGAAGGAAGGAAGAAATAGAGAGAGGGATAACTCATATTTGTGGGTGCCTCTGGGTGACGCTGTGATGCTGGAACTCTGCAGCAAGAGGAGTCTTGTAAGCAGCTTTCTCTCTGCTTGATTTACAGCAGGCACGTCCAACAGGTAGATTGTGATCTACCAGTAGATCACTGGATGTCTGTGGTAGATCACTGGTAGGTCACTGGCACCCCTAAAAAAAGCTCACCCAAAATTTTCCTCCTCCCTAAAAAAAGTTGAACTATGACCTGAAGCCCTAAACAAAAATGGGCCTCCCTCCCTCCTAAAAGAAGCTCAACAAGTTTGACCTAAACCCAAAAAAACAGGGCTTCCCTTCCTTAAAAAAACTCAACAGCTTTGACCTGAACCCCCCAAAAGGGGGTAGATCACTCCCAGTTTTTAACTCTGTGAGTAGATCAGAGTCTCTTGGGAGGTGGCCACCCCTGATTTACAGTATACAGATGCAGGAGGAGGGGCAGGCTGGAACACCTGTGCTTTTTATAAACATCACTGTGTCTGTCAAAGCTACAGCCCCCCCCTTTCTTATTCACTTCCTTTTAGCCTTGCAGAGCCACCTTAGTCAAATTGAATCCTCTGCACCCTCATTAAATCGTCAATAGAACTCTTAATGTGATTCCTGAATGCTCATTAACAACTCCCACTCAAGAACAATAGGGTGAATTGGTCAGCTATCCAAACTTGCCTGGGGATATCTGCTCCATTGTCTTAACTGCTTAACTACTGGTAGCCACTTTGCTTTATTTATTTGATGTGTTTTTGTTACAGCTGTGTGTCCCCCCCCCCCCAGCAAGCGGAGACTTAGCTGCTCTTGCTAAAGCAAAGCCCTTTCCACTTCAGTTTTTGGAGGGGGAAAGTGCTGGTTATGGTCTGTAAAATACATTAATTTTTTGCTTCTAGGGGGGGCAGCTGCCCCCTCCTGCCCCCCCTTGCCTACGCCCATGGCGCCGGAGGTATCTTGGCACCAGGGCACCAGATATGGTTAAGACGGCCCTGTGTATGGCTGAGCCAGCGAAGAGTCGAAGCAAACATTCCTCCATCTAATTTTGCTCATGTACGGTAGTGTTTTAAAGTTATAGGCCTACTGATATTCAGCATCAGCACCTAAAATTATGTTTTGCAGCCTTTTGCTTGCCCACCCAACTGAAGCTAGCACAAATGAAATAAATTGCTCACACTGACATTTTTAATGTTTTCTCAGTCCCTTAAATCTGTTAAGGACTGACCATTTGACTTTTAAACAAGATTTATGCAAAACAACAGAGCTAAGAGGATAGCCATTTTTGTTAATGGAAATTCCATTCTTCCCCTCTGTCACCAAGGACAGGTATACAATACCATAATATTTGAAATGCAAACTTATGTCCTTATGGATGTACTATTTAGCATAGACTTCCTAAATCACTATTGGCAATCAACACTTTGCAGAAACAGGATATGAGAGAACTTTAGTTTACTTAATTAAATGATTGCAACCAGAGAGTTTACTACCTTCTTACAAAGGCTTTCATGTTCCATGCCTGATTCCTATGGAAATCAATATTAGATTATGTAACCTGGGTGGTATCAATATAAATCAATCATTCTCCCTTTAAAGTAACAAGGAAAATGTTCTCAAGCACATATCACAAAATATGAAAATATAGTCTCAACAGACTTTTCACAGAATAGTCATAAAAGCCACAAAGTGAAAAACAGCTATTAGATGTTTTATGCCTGGCACATTCATACCCTGCCACAGCAAGAACAGAAGAAATAATAAATAAATAAATAAAGGTTTCTAGATCAGTTGGTCTTTGCAGAGATTGTAGTTATACTTCTGAATATTTTAGCTGTACCACTTCAGATCACTATCAACAATTTTCAAGATTTGAAAAATACCTTGTTGGTATTAGTCATAAAAGACTTTTAAGTAAACATAATGACAATGGATTGTATGACAAATAAATGCTCTTGCTTTGATTGATTTTCAAAATAATTGCATTGAGAAATGGAAATAAGATTCCAAAAGATCCAGTCAGGAAGATGCAGTTGCTCCCAGAAAGGAAGAAAACCATCAAGTCAGCTTCACTTACATGATTTAGGAAGTCTCATCAGAACTTTTTAGAGCTTTTGTACATGTAACTTGACCTGGAAGTTGTTCTGTAATCATATGAATAATGAAGAGCATTGTGGCACCTTAAAAGCAGCTTTCTTGAAGAGCTTTCTTTGATTTCATCAGATACCAGAAGTGTTGACCTCCATTGGCTGACAATAGCCTTTTGCATTTCTACTTCATGCTGGCTCTAAGCTTTCATTTGAAATCCCAATTTGGGTACATAGGAAATTGCGTTGTACCAAGTCAGACCATTGGTCCATCTAGCTCACTACTGTCTGCACCAGGAGTCAGAATCCCTTTTGAGCCTGGGGCATCATTCCTCATAGATCAACTCCTAGGAGCTGCACACCAATGCTTGGCAGGGCTAAAGCCAAAGGTAAAGGTAAAGGACCCCTGACAGGTAAGTCCAGTCGCAAACGACTCTGGGGTTGTGGTGCTCATCTCGCTTTACTGGCCGAGGGAGCAGACGTACAGCTTCCGGGTGATGTGGCCAGCATGACTAAGCCACTTCTGGCAAAACCAGAGCAGCACACGGAAATGCCGTTTACCTTCCCGCTGTAGCGATACCTATTTATCTACTTGCACTTTGATGTGCTTTAGAACTGCTAGGTTGGCAGGAGCTGGGACCGAGCAACAGGGGCTCACCCAGTCGCGGGGATTCGAACCGCCGACCTTCTGATCGGCAAGCCCTAGGCTCTGTGGTTTACACCACAGGGCCACCCACATCCCAAATGTAGGCAGGGACAAAACCATATACACACCCCACTCACAAACCTCCACCCCCAAAACAAGTATTTAGGCTACTGCTCCCTGCAGCTCAATTCAAGAGGTATTTCATCCCTCTCTCTCTGCCCACCTGCACCAGGTAGTTCAACTTCTCCTCCCATCCTTTCAGTATTGCCTGTCCCACCTGACTCAATAAACAGAAGAATAGTTCAGTGCTAGTAATAAAAAGAAAGAAAGATAAGCACTCCCCAACTCACTTTCTCTTCCACACTACTGGTACTCACCTGGTAACAAAAGAGTGTCTCTTCTCTTTCTTTTCTTATGTACAGGTCTGATAGAAGGCCACTTAAGGCAACTCCAGCTGTGCCCACTATCACCATTTACCCCAACAAAGATGGAGCTGACTCAGAAGGTGCTTGAATTGAAATTTATCAGGCTCATGGAGCAGGGAAGGTGCACAGTTTTGCCAGCCTCATCCACTTCCATACCGGCTGCAGGGAAAACAGTCAATTCCTCTGCGACCAGTATGGGGCAGGGGAAGAAGCAATTGTATGCTTTGTTTTGCCAACCCCGATGTCCCAGCACCCTGCTTCACTGGCCAATCACAGAAGTGGGGAGAGAAGAGTCTTGCAGGGCATATTGAAAGGCCTGGTGGACCATCTTCATTTCAGGACTAGGCAGGAGTGTACAAAGTGGAGGGTGGAGGGGGCGGTCTGCCCCGGATGCCCCTCTGGTATGTGTGTGACAAGATGGCCCCTGCCTCCCCCCAGCTGTAGAGCAGCCAAGGGCATGCGCAGTCCGTATGGGTGCTGCTCGTGCAGCGTCCGTATGGGATGCCGCATGTGCACACTCTGTATGGACACCACGCATGCGTCACCGGGCAGTTCCCCCCGCCCCTCGGCGTCCTGCCCCAGGTGACGGAGAGGGTTCCTCCGCCACTGAGACCGGAGTTCCCCACTCCTGGTCTACAGTGTCATAAGAACAGAAGTTGTTGGAAACTGCGGGATGAGAGTATGTTTGTTGCACTTGGGTCCTGTTTGTGAGTTTCCCATGAGCATCTGACTGGCCACTGTGAAAGCAGGAGGTTGGACTTGAAGGACCATTAGCCTGGTCTAGCAGGACTCTTCTTAATATATGGGCCCCAGTCTGCTTTGAAATGAATGAAGTAAATTGATGGGAATAACTCAAGTCCCCCTGCTTTCAATGTGGCTAAAACATAGCAGTAGCTGGAAAAGGACTCCAGTGTTAAACTATTTGTTTTCTTTAAAATGAATATTCACCAAAAACCATCCACTTCATTTCCATAAAACTTGTATAACAGATGGTTAGTAACCTGCAGTCTGTTTTCCAAAGGATGTGAATATGGGCAGTGCTTTTTTGTTTACATACAGAATACATGGTTCCTTGTTTGGAATACAGTAGCTATTCTTGGCTATTTGTCTGTCCTCTTGCATCTACTAGTTTTTTGTTCTTTAAAAGTAGTAGCAGTAGTAGCAGTACTATGTTTTAGTATCTGTCGGGCACCTTTTTATATAACACTGAACAGAAGCTGCTCTTATCTTCCATGAATTCCCTCCTTGGATATTGAACTGTCCAAGCAAGTTCATCTTCAGGGATAGAAAATGAGTATCAGATGCTAAGGACACACATTGGGGCAGGGGCAGTTTTCTCATCCTTTTTGGGTGGGCCGGGTGAGTGATCGATCAACTTTTTAGCCTCTACCAATAGCTCAGTTGGTTAGAGCATGATGCTGAGAATGCCAAGGTTGTAGGTTCGATTCCCGCATGGGGCAGTTGCATATTCTTGCATTGCAGGGGGTTGGGCTAGGTGATCCTCAGGGTCCCTCCCAACTCTTCAATTCTATGATTCAATTGGCAAGAGGTGTAGCTCAGCAGCAGAGCACGTGCTGTGCATGTAGAAGGTCCCAGATTCAACCCCTGGCATCTCCTGTTCAGGCAGGAAAGACTCCTCTCCAAAACGTGGAGAGCCAGTACCAGACAGGAGAGGGAAGTCTCTGGTCCTCAGCTGAATGTGGCCTTACCAGTCCTCTTAATCTGCCTAGCAAAATGGATTCAGAGAGCTCAGACACATATTAGAAGAGCACCGCCCATTTATAGCAATCAAAGTACACATCCTCAACTAACTTCACTTGGACATTTTTGCATACATTGAACTGTGGGTACTATAGCTTTGAATCCTAAACAATTATTTAAAAGCAATTGCTTAAGAAACATCTAAAACTTCTAATAATGTTCTATTACCGCCTTGCCAAAACCCACTGTTCTGTCATTTCTGCTGATTGTATACATTGTGCAACCACATTGAAGAACTAGGAAATGACTGCATGAAGAGTCTTAAATTGAGAGAGAGAAATGAAAAGGACAAAGCAATGTGTTATTAAAAAGTTAGTGAGTTCCATTGACAAAGAGCAGCTGATCAGGCGCATGCCCTGTGCCATGGGGTGGGGCCAGCCGGGGCAGGACGCTCCGCGGGGCCTCCAAGGTGTCTGCCTGCCTCTTCCCGCTCAGCCGCCCTACAGCTGAGGGGGAGACAGTGGGCAGACCCTTTGGGGCAGTGGAGCCTACGGGTGCCCAAGCCACCATGTCGCTCCCAGGAGAGACGCATGGCTCTGGCGCGCTGCAGGCCCCGTGGTGAGTGCCGTCCAGCATTTTGTCACCCTCCTCAGTGGTGACACCAGGGGCACCCCGCCCCCACCTTCCTCTGCCCCTGTTAACAAAGCATCTTTACATGTTTAAGGTCATTAATGTTTACATCTCTAAGGTCATTCAATATGACCTTAACAGATTAGACAACTGGGCCAAAGCAAACAAGATGAATTTTAACAGAGAGAAATGTAAAGTACTACACTGGGGGGGGGGAGGGACAAATACAGGATGGGTGACACCTGGCTTGAGAGCAGTACATGTGAAAAGGATCTAGGAGTCTTGGTAGACCACAAACTTGACATGAGTCAACAGTGTGATGCAGCAGCTAAAAAAGCCAATGCAATTCTGGGCTGCATCAATAGGAGTATATCATCTAGATCAGGCATCCCCAAACTTCTGCCCTCCAGATGTTTTGGCCTACAACTCCCATGATCCCTAGCTAACAGGACCAGTGGTCAGGGAAGATGGGAATTGTAGTCCAAAACATCTGGAGGGCTGAAGTTTGGGGATGCCTGATCTAGATCAAGGGAAGTAATAATACCACTGTATTCTGCTCTGGTCAGACCTCACCTGGAGTACTGTGTCCAGTTCTGGGCACCACAGTTCAAGAAGGATACTGAAAAGCTGGAAAGTGTCCAGAGGAGGGCAACCAAAATGGTCAAAGGCCTGGAAACGATGCCTTATGAGGAACGGCTTAGGGAGCTAGGTATGTTTAGCCTGGAGAAGAGAAAGTTAAGGGGTGATATGATAGCCATGTTCAAATATATTAAAGGATGCCATATAGAGGAGGGAGAAAGGTTGTTTTCTTCTCCTCCAGAGAAGTGGACACGGAGCAATGGATTCGAGCTACAAGAAAGAAGATTCCACCAAACATTAGGAAGAACTTCGTTTTTTCCTCCCCCCCCCCTTCGTAAGTAGAGAAATTTGTAAGTAGTCATTCGTAAGTAGAGGTGCCACTGTATATAAAATGATGTCATATAGAGGAGGGAGAAAGGTTGTTTTCTGCTGCTCCAGAGAAGCGGACACGGAGCAATGGATTCGAGCTACAAGAAAGAAGATTCCACCAAACATTAGGAAGAACTTCCTGACAGTAAGAGCTGTTCGACAGTGGAATTTGCTGCCAAGGAGTGTGGTGGAGTCTCCTTCTTTGGAGGTCTTTAAGCAGAGGCTTGACGGCCATATGTCAGGAATGTTTTTATGGTGTTTCCTGCTTGGCAGGGGGTTGGACTGGATGGCCCTTGTGGTCTCTTCCAACTCTATGATTCTATGTATACTCCATTCAACACTGACTCTAAGGTCACCCTTCAGTACCTGACTGGTACAAAGCTGATGCTGGTGATGCTGATGATGTGTGCGCATGTGCAAAGTTAAGGCCCAAACTTAAGCCACTTAAAAATGCTAATGATTAAGTGGCATATAAATGCCTGAAACAAACAAACATAGACTTGCAAACAAATTCCAGTGCATTCAATGGCATATGTTTCCCAGCAGGCGAGACTGGAGTGGGGACCAAGGAGAGCCAATTGGCATGGGCCTACAAATTTGAGGGGACTTATTCAAATCCCCCTGGTAAACGCAAAGGGGAACCCTTTGGTAAAGATTATTTAAATGAGGCCTACATTTCCTATCTGGCCTGGGTCTACCAGCTTTGCACAGCCCTGTTTCCCAGTAAGCATTTTCCGTATTTCAGCCAGCCACCCTGACTCTATGCATGGAAGGGAGTCGCCATGTGACTTACTGCCAAGTAAGTGGGCAAAGGATTCTGCTGTTAACAATTATATTTTCTTTGACAATGTTGTTTCCATGTATGTACACAGAATTATCCTTAATTAACTGACCTTGGCTCAAGCCACATGCATTTGGAAATTTAATTTCTATCTCAACCACCTTTTTCCAAAGCATATGAAAATCGGCTAATGAAATTCACATTCATTTGGGGCAACAACAAAAAGAGCTCTCTTATTAACTTAAGTGAATCCTGACCCGTCATCCTGACCAGCACTTCGTCCCCCGTCATCCTGACCAGCACTTCGTCCAGCGACAGCGGTATCGGTAGCAGTGGGTCAGGCGGGGGGATGAGGAATGGAGCAGAATGGAGGGAGGCCTTAGGGAGGCATCCGAGTCCTTGCACCGCCCCAGCCATCTAGTGGAGGAAGGAAGGCTCAGCGATGTATCAGAGCCGCTGCACTGCCCTAGCCAACAGGTGGAAGAGGGAGCACAGCTGCTTCTGGCACCCAAATTGAGGCACGCGCCCAAACGCAGGTTTAGGGGGCAGCATTTCGGGGTCCCCAAGCTATTATGCTGGCCCCAAAGCAGAAGGGCGCCTTTGCCGGATTCTGCGAGTGACTAGGAGATCATGTTTTCTGCTATCTCTGCACTGTAAACAGTATGCACAATAAAACCTTAACAGATCAGACTGGAGTGTCTTTACTCAAGAGTAGCTGCAACAATCCCCTGACAAGTATCTTCCCAAAAGAATCATTTAAGATTGTAGCTTCTGTAAGCTTGCAGAGCTCCACACGTTTGTGTGACGAGTCAAGGCTGGTCCATGCAGGCTTCCAGGTGTGGTCCTGCACAATGGCTCTCTCAACACTGGAGAGAGGCAGAGATGAAGGAGAAGAAAATGAATGGGGTTAAATTGTTTTCTGAAACCTCCCATCAAGAGTGGAGGTTCTAATAATTGGGAGTCAATTGCCATTAAGTAAAGGTGTGCACCAGAGGAGATGTGGACATTGTGTGGACAACTGTGGATTATCCAGCTGTGTGGAACTGAGGGTTGAAATCAGGAGAAGATTCTACTTGTGTTGACAGTGGATGGAGGAGAGTGGGCTCTCTGCTATACAGTGGAACCTCGGTTTATGAACACCTCGGTTTATGAATTTTTGGTTTATGAACACCGTGGACCCATCTGGAACGGATTAATTCATTTTCCATTACTTTCAATGGGAAAGTTCGCTTCAGTTTATGAACAGACTTCCGGAACCAATTACACCCATGCTTCAGTTTATGAACGCTTCAGTTTAAGTACTCCGCGGACCCATCTGGAACGGATTAATCCACTTTCCATTATTTTCAATGGGAAAGTTTGCTTCAGTTTATGAATGCTTCAGTTTAAGTACCCCGCGGACCGCCTGGAACAGATTAATCCACTTTCCATTACTTTCAATGGGAAAGTTCACTTCAGTTTATGAACAGACTTCCGGAACCAATTGTGTTCATAAACCGAGGTACCACTGTATTATGGAAGTCCTTAGGTCTATGATTTGGCAACCCTCTCCCAATATAAGGTTTAAATAGAGACAAGTGAGGATTGTTTGATTCACAATGTAACTTTGATATTAAAAAAATTGAAGTTGTGTGTGGACTGAAAGGAATGAAGAGGGGGAGCCTTTTTGTTTTGTTAGATGTCACTGCGAAATTAGAGCTTATCCCCTCCCCACAAAAAAGGCTCTGAGAATACGAATTTAAAGAGATGTTGAGATATAATTTATTATTAAGAGGAAGGATATTGGCTTAAAGAAAAATGCTACCCAACTAGAAATGGCAACAGAGTGGTGAATAAATCATATAGCTACCCAACTAGAAAACCAGAGATCTGTTCAAGAAAATTGGAGATATGAAAGGAACATTTCGTACAAAGATTACCACAATAAAGGACAAAAGTGGAAAGGACCTAACAGAAGCAGAAGACATCAAGAAGAGGTGGCAAGAATACACAGAGGAATTATACCAGAAAAATATGGAGGTCTCGTACACCCCAGGTAGTGTGGTTGCTGACCTTGAGCCAGACATCCTGGAGAGTGAAGTCAAATGGGCTTTAGAAAGCATTGCTAATAACAAGGCCAGTGGAAGTGATGATATTCTAGCTGAACTATTTAAAATTTTAAAAGATGATGCTGTTAAGGTGTTGCACTCAATTTGCCAGCAAGTTTTGAAAACTCAGCAGTGGCCAGAGGATTGGAGAAGATCAGTCTACATCCCAATCCCAAAGAAGGGCAGTGCCAAAGAATGCTCCAACCACCGCACAATTGCACTCATTTCACAAGCTAGCAAGGTTATGCTTAAAATTCTACAAGGCAGGCTTAAGCAGTATGTGGACCAAGAACTCCCAGAAGTGCAAGCTGGATTTTGAAGAGGCAGAGGAACCAGAGACCAAATTGCAAACATGCGCTGGATTATGGAGAAAGCTAGAGAGTTCCATAAAAACATCTACTTCTGCTTCATTGACTATGCAAAAGCCTTTGATTGTGTCGACCACAGCAAACTATGGCAAGTTCTTAAAGAAATGGGAGTGCCTGATCACCTCATCTGTCTCCTGAGAAATCTCTATGTGGGACAAGAAGCTACAGTTAGAACTGGACATGGAATAACTGATTGGTTCAAAAATAGGGAAAGGAGTACGACAAGGCTGTATATTGCCAGAAGAAATATCAACAACCTCAGATATGCTGATGACACAACCTTGATGGCAGAAAGTGAGGAGGAATTAAAGAACCTTTTAATGAGGGTGAAAGAGGAGAGTGCAAAATATGGTCTGAAGCTCAACATCAAAAAAACTAAGATCATGGCCACTGGTCCCATCACCTCCTGGAAAATAGAAGGGGAATAAATTGAGGCAATGAGAGATTTTACTTACTTGGGCTCCTTGATCACTGCAGATGGTGACAGCAGTAACGAAATTAAAAGACGCCTGCTTCTTGGGAGAAAAGCAATGACAAACCTAGACAGCATCTTTAAAAACAGAGACATCACCTTGCCGACAAAGGTCCATATAGTTAAAGCTATGGTTTTCCCAGTAGTGATGTATGGAAGTGAGAGCTGGACCATAAAGAAGGCTGATCGCCGAAGAATTGATGCTTTTGAATTATGGTGCTGGAGGAGACTGTTGAGAGTCCCATGGACTGCAATAAGATCAAACCTATTCTGAAGGAAATTAGCCCTGAGTGCTCACTGGTAGGACAGATCGTGAAGCTGAGGCTCCAATACTTTGGCCACCTCATGAGAAGAGAAGACTCCCTGGAAAAGACCCTGATGTTGGGAAAGATGGAGGGCACAAGGAGAAGGAGATGACAGAGGACGAGATGGTTGGTCAGTGTTCTCTAAGCCACCAACATGAGTCTGACCAAACTGCGAGAAGCAGTGGAAGACAGGAATGCCTGGCGTGCTATGGTCCATGGGGTCACGAAGAGTCGGACACGACTAAATGACTAAACAACAACAAACCCAACTAGTACACACAAATTCTGCCCCCATTCCTTTAACCCACTTTTTAAAGCTCACTTTCAAACCTGAGTTAATTGGCCTTCAAGGCCCACCCTGAAGATTATGGAATTACTTAGCCATTCCAGATAGAGTCCAGGGGAGGGACTGTTGCTTGTCCCCAGACAATTAGTGAGGCAGCTTCCTGCATTCCACTCTCTGTATCTGCATTAAAAACAAAACAGGTAGGAGATGTAATGCTATAAACAGTTCTAAGTGGCCTAGTACAAGTTTCTTCCTCTTAGTATACTAAGTTCACTTCCAGACAGTCGTTTTCAGCTGAGCTTCAGTCGTATATCTGCAAATTCAGGCTGTGCAATTAAAGTTGATTTGGAGGTCCTGCAGAGCTAACCTGCTTCCAAAAGAGATAGAATGTTTTTGCAATGCAGAAAGTGATGGGAAAGCACATTGGAAAGTGTAGGATGATGCTTGATGGAACATTGCCAAACTTTGCCACAAACAAATCAGAGTGAATGCTCAATTAACAGCCAATGTCATCTCACCTCCCTGAAAAAATAAAAATGAGGGGGAGCCCCTGGAAGCAACTTCAGTCTCTGTCTAAGCTTAGAGGAATGATGATCTAATTTACAAAGTAGGAGCCTACCCAAGCAAGAATGCAAAACACCATGCATGCACATTAAAGGTAACATCTTAAATGAATAAGAAGTAGGTTTATGAATTGCAGTCCAGATTGTTTTGAATCACTAAAGTGACTTTTAAAAACACTGCAAATGTGCCAACGGTATTGAAAATGTCGTCTGCACACCCCCAGAGCCTCGAGCATCGTTCCACCTGTTGCAAGATGGGTTGGGCCGAGCGATTCTCGCTGACTCAAGTCATCGAAAAGCAGAGCCGGAAATTGGAATATCCCTGCAAGCGGAGAGCTCTCGGCTGAGCATCCTGGCTGGAGAGCGCGGGAGGCTTTCCTCGCCCAGAAACTCACCCAGCAGCAGCAGCTTGAGCTCCTTGCGCGAGTCTCGCTTGTCCTGGCGCAGCCGGCGCTCAATCTCCAAGCTCAGCATCCTGTTCGCTTTCTCCTCCGAGGATAAGCAGCAGCACTGCCCGCCCATGCCGAGGAGGAAGACGACGACTCCCCCCACCCCGGACTCTCGACTGCCAGAGCCGCGACCCGCCCGCCGTGTCCTGCTCCGGCTCTCGAGTCCCGGAGCCACTTTCTTCTATGGGCTGAGGCAGCCACAGAGCGCGCGCAGCTGCCGCAAGGAAGGCGCGAAGGCGGACGGGCTTCGCGCGGGCTGCTTTCTGCGCCAGACGCTATCGCTCGCCCGCGCAGCCCAAGCCCCGCCCCCGGCGGTGGCTCCGCCCCCTGCCCTCGAGCCGGAGGCGCTGCTCAGGACCGGTCGCGGGGTGGGCTTTCTTTGGAGATTCCGACAATAAAATTAACTATGAACCCCAAAATTCGGGGTCTCCTCCAAAACTGCCAAATTTTTGCAGTTCTTTTGTAGTGTTTTGCCGTGAAAACCCTGCATTTTGCAGCACCCCACAATAATTAATTAATACAGCAGTAATTACGGTAATATATCAAACATGGGGTTCATACTTAACATAAACTACAAACCCCAAAATCTGGAATCCCCTCCAAAGCTGTGCCAAACCATTGCAGTTGCTTTGCAGCAAAAAAACCCAGGTTTTGTAGTGCCCCACAAACTGAGCAATTGCTATTCCAACTAAACAGGAAGAACTTTCTGATGGTAAGAGCTGTTTGACAGTGGAGCGGACTCCCACAAGACTCCTTCCTTGGAGGTTTTTAAGCAGAGGTTGGATGGCCATCTGTCCTGGATGCTTTAGTTGAGATCCCTGCACTGCAGCGGGTTGGACTAGATGACCCTTGTGGTCCCTTCCAACTCTAGTTCTACAATTTTATGAAATAACATTGACCTGTTGTGTATCATGTTTCCTATGATGCATATAGGATGCATTATAATTTTATTATTATTATTCTTTGTGAGTTTCTTAAACTCTAAGTCTTCTTAAAGTTTCATTAGAGAAATGCAAGTTATGTTGGGAGTTCGGAAATAAAATGAGGAAGGATTTGGCCTTGCTGTTTGTTTTGGGTCAATCATTCTCAGCCTAACCCACCTCACAGGGTGGTTGTGAGGATAAACTGAGAGGGAAAAACCATGTATGTTGCCCTCAACGCCTAAGGGCTCGAACATTGTAACAATAACCTTTATTACTTGGAAGCTTTCGGCAAGACACAATGGTAAGGCATCTCATGGTTTTATTTTATTTTTATGTATGTTAAGTATGGGGCACAGGATGGCACAACCAGCTGCAGGGTTGTAGTCCTCAAATTTCTAGCTCGGACTTTGTCTCATATATTAATATTCATAGCAACAAAATCTTCTAAGGATGCTGCTGAAGACATCCATTGGCCTAGAGCTGGAAGGGATAAGTGATCAATGGTGAACGCCCAAGGATGTTGCATATATCTTAAACATGCAGAGGCAAGATACAGTCATACCTCCGTTTACAACCACAATTTGGTTCTGGGGAGCCGGTCGCTCCCCAAGTTCGTCGCTCCCCAGGGCACGCTTCTGCGTGTGTGCGAAGCGCCGATAGCGCTCCTGCGCACACATGCGATGTGCAGATCGCTTCTGCGCATCTGAGTGCTGCAGAACGCGGATGTAAACACTTCCGGGTCAGCGGTTGTCGGAAACCGAAGCGGTCGCAAATGGAGGCGGTCGCAAACCAAGGTTTGACTTTGACTGTAATTACTTCGGTGGTCTGCTGCTCTGCTCCACCAAAACTTTTAAAATCATTTGATCTTCATAGAGCCTGGTATATTTTGGCCAACAGTGACATGTTATGCCCAGGATGGGAGAGCAAGCGCAGCAGAATCAGGGCCCAATATGCAGGTCTAAACCATAACTCTGATATTTCATTAGTTCCATTGCATACCCATTTGATTCCGGGCCTAATTCAAGATGCTATTTTTGGCATTTAAATCTCTAAATGATTATGAATCAGTCACCTTAAAGAGGGCCTGGGCACCAAGGCTGCAATTCCAGCTCCACTTACCTAGGAGTAAGCCCCCTTGACTTCAATAGCACTTGCTTCTGAGTAGACATGGTTAGGGTTACATGTGAAATGAGTCCCTGCTCTCACTGACACTTACTTTGTCTCAGGCAAACATAAGAGGCATGGCCTTCTGTGTGGTGGTGCCATGTTTCTGGTCTCCTTGTTGAAATCCATTAGTGACCCTCCTTGATTCCCCACCCCCACCCCCCGGAAACTGGAGGTATTTTTATTTTTATTGCAGTAGGCTTTTAATGTGCAATTGTAGACCTCACTGCTGCCTGACTTCATTGTGATTTTCCTGTGATAATATATTATGTTTTATACTGTTAATTGCTATGATGATTCTTTTCATCTACACTGTTAGCCACTCTAAGCATCAATATGGGATAGAAGGATAAAATCACAACCATCAATTATGCAAATCACTACTGTGCTTCATTTCTTCTATTTTGTCCTGTATTTATATATTGCCCTTCATCTGAAGATCACAGGGTGGTTTACAATATAAAAATGAAACAATATATCACATAATAACAAAGAAAAACACCACACACACACACACACCCCGCTTAAAAGACTACTGGTTGCTTAATTAGCCAAAGGCCTGAGAGAATGTTTTTGCATGGCACCCAATTGATATATGATGCAAAGGGCATGCATAATCTTTAGATTTCCCTTTAGATTTAGATTTCAAGTTTTTATGTGGAGATTGCAGTTGTCATTCTGGCTAGTAGTAATCAATAAAAGCCATTAAGTCATTATTATAAAGAGGAAGAGCATGAAATTATTCAGGGCATCAACATCTAAATAGAGTATTCATGGGTGGAGATGCTTGTCCGGTTTCAAAAGAATTTCAGAAAACAGGGTGCATTCTTCATAGTGTACTCTTCAACGTTTGCCTTCATGACAGTAACACTTCGGTTAATTGTACTGGAAGACCGGCTCCTATATTCAAATATATATATTTTGGATTGCATCCAGCATATTAACAGTATTTCTGGGACGTTTCCCTGTAACCTTTTAATCCATTAAGACCAACATACCTAAACTCTTCTTAGTTCAGGTACTGTGACTCCCACCCAGAGGATAAATTATACATTACACATAATACTCTTTCAAAGGTTTTTAAAATATTAAAACCAGCCTTTGAAGTTGCAGTACTGTTTGGAAGAGTAGTTTGGAGAGAGACTGTGCAGGCCAGGGGTAGGAGACCTCTGGATGATATAGGATCCCAACTCCCATTAGCCTCAGGCAGTTTGACTAATGGTCAAGGATGTAGTCCAACAAAGTTTAGAAGGCCGCAGGTTTCCCACTCCTAGATTAAACCATTCCCCACTGGCTGGTTCCCAAGAAAGTCATCCCAACAGGGTAGAACCCGTGGCAATGACTCATTCCACTTACACAGAGATACAGTCAATAAGATAGCATGAGAAAACTACAACTGGAATGGAAAGGAAACTTGCATTGAAAACAGATGACAGCAGCATAGAGTTTAATGCAGGGATGGGAGCCTGTGGTTCTCTAGGTGTTAAGACTCCCAACTCCCACCAGCTCTAGCCGGCATGGCAAATGGTCAGGGATGTTGAAAACTGTAAGCCTAACAATATCTGGAAGGCCGCATGCTTCCCTATCCCTTGTTTAGCCTGACAAGGACTAAAGGGTAGCACTGATCCACAAAAAAGTAGCTACAGAATCTAAGGGCAGTACCAAAAGTTTGGAAGGTGGCGAGAAAGTTTTATGGTGGTTGTGTGTGCTGCAGGTAGGGCTGCAAACTGACCAGGGTGGTACTTGGAATTACACTTGTGCCTTTTAACAGCAGCTTGTTCTGCAAAAATCAGCAGGTGAAGGTCTTCAGGATATGTAGATAATAAACACATTTTGCATCTAACAGATGCCTCCCATTCCACAAAGGCTTCTGCTTTATCAAGGGAACTTCCCTTCTCTTCCTTCTCCACAAATCTCCTCAGGAGAGTTGGGGTAAAACCCAGAACAGATTTTTTTTTGGGGGGGGGAGAGAAGAGGGAGGGAAAGTTCCATTGTATGAATGGGATGACCTTGTTTGGAAAAACCCAAAGTTTGCATATCAAGCTGCTTTTAAAGCAGAGGAGAGGAGCTAGTCCAAAGCTGGCAAGCCTTAATCAATTTACATACATTATGGCTCAATGTGTTCTTTTGTTTTTTGTTTTGTAAAAAAAAAACCCTCTAAGTCGGACTAAGTGTAGTCTCTCCCACCACTGCCTTATTCATCAATGAATTTTCTTGTGAATTCTAGTTAGAAAGTGTTACAGTTAAGGCCTCCTGTTGCCTTCACCTTTCCACTGCCTCTAGCATTCCTCTGCCTCTTCATGGCAATGGTGGCAAGTGATGGTCCCAGCTTCTCAATTTTTGCCACCACTTTAGTGACAGTTACCTTCATATTACATTTTTTTCCTGTTACCTCTGTTTTAGTGGTGAAAGTGTTGATAAGCTCCACTGTCTCCAGTGGAGAACCTTGCAAGGGAAGCAGGAGCAGCTGGGTTGGCCACCAGACCCAGGAGCCCCCTAAACACAGGGCCTTGGAAGGGGGTGTTTCCCCTATTAAGTTGTCCACCAAGTCCTTCACTAAAGGAAAGTCCACAATTTATACAACAAATTTCCTACTATGCTCAGATTCTCCTTTCATTACATAACTTTGATACATGCTACAACACAGCAGGGGACGCAGGTGGCGCTGTGGTTTAAACCACAGAGCCTAGGGCTTGCCGATCAAAAGGTCGGTGGTTTGAATCCCTGCGATGGAGTGAGTTCCCGTTGCTCGGTCCCAGCTCCTGCCCACCTAGCAGTTCGAAAGCACGTCAAGTGCAAGTAGATAAATAGGTACCGCTCCGGTGGGAAGGTAAATGGCGTTTCCGTGCGCTGCTCTGGTTCATCAGAAGCAGCTTAGTCATGCTGACCACATGACCCGGAAGCTGTATCCCGGCTCCTTGGCCAGTAAAGCGAGATGAGCGCCGCAACCCCAGAGTTGTCCTCGACTGGACCTAACGGTCAAGGGTACCTTTACCTTTACAACACAGCAAAGATTAAGACATATTCACGCTAATAATTATCTGAGTAGTATAGGAATTTAAAGAGTCATGGCTTTCCCCATATAATACTGGGAATAGTGGTTAAGTGCAAGGTTCTCAGTTGGAGATCTCTTGCACTTTCCAAGAACTAGAGTTCTCAGGATTCCCTTAAAGGAGAGTAACATTATATTATGGGTGTAGAAACATTCAGTTAAAAATTACCTAGATGAGATAACATCATGGGCAAAAGCTAAGCCTCAGCATAAAGGCTCTCATGTCAAAGAAGCTAAAAACCCATCTCCCAACCTCTCTCTCTGTGTCTCTCTGTGTGTGCCCGCACATGCAAAGAGAAATGGAAAGGCAACCTATTATCTCCATTGGCTTTTACTTTATACCTCATCACCTCTACTCCTTGCAGGCTAAATTTGAAAGATGGACTGGGCTGGGAAAAGGGCATCCCAACTCAAACTGCCACCCTTGCTGGGCCTAATCTGACCTTCAAGTTTGAGGTTCTCCATCACTGCTTTATTGTAACTGGACTTATTTATATCAGCTGTAATTGTGTTTCAATGTACACATGACTCCCCCTCCCACACTCCCTGTTACTTTTTGGAAAGGAACACCTAGAAGAAAGCAGGAAGCAGGATGGGGGCACAGGGTGGGTGGGTGGGTGGAGCACAGGCAGCCAGTCAGAAGTGATGTGTCTCCTGGAGGCAAATGATGGAATGCTATGGACTGTACTTAAGAGTGCACTTCTATATGCATTTACTTGAAAATAACACCAGTTGTGTGCAAAGGGCTTACTCTGTGGTGTGTTATGATTGCAGTCCTAAAGTTCCGCTGTTGAATGGACCTTATTCACAGTGTGCATAAGATTGCAGCCAAATGTATATATTCACTCCTAATGTTTCAAGTGAACAATCTGAGTGCATGAAAATGAGCCAGGTAGTTCAGTATTAGCCAGGTGGGAACTCTTCAAGAGACAGTAACGTAATCATGGCTCCTTCTTCTTCTTTGGCGATCACTCGTATCCGAGTAAGATTGTCTTCCATAAACATGGTTTTAACAATGGGTCCGTGACTGTGGAGGCCAATTCTGGATCCACACGTCCTTCATACGTCCTTCCAGGAGGGAGTTGATCACGGTGTGGATTTGCAAAGTGTGCCTTCCTCTTAGCATGTTTCTCCCTTGCATCCTGAGATCGAGTTTCTTCAAAGCCCATGAGACCTTTGGTAAAGGCTGTTCTCCAACTGGAAAGCTCGCAGCCAGTGTTTCCCAGTTGTCAGTGCTTATACTACATTTACAGTATTTAGATTTGCCTTGAGATAGTCTTTAAACCTCTTTTGTTGACCACCAGCATTACGCTTTCCATTTTTAAGTTTGGAATAGAGTAGTTGCTTTGGAAGACGAACATCAGGTACCCGCACAACATGACCAGTCCAACGAAGTTGATGTTGAAGAATCATTGCTTCAACACTGGTGATCTTTGCTTCTTTCAGTACACTGTTATTTGTTTGCCTGTCTTCCCAAGTGATGTGTAAAATTTTTCGGAGACACCATTGATGGAATCTTTTGAGGAGTTGGAGACGGCGTTTATAAATGGTCCATGTTTCACAAGCATATAGTAAGGTTGGTAGTATAATAGCTTTGTAAACAAGCATTTTGGTATCCCTGTGAATATCCCGGTCCTCAAACACTCTGCACTTCAATTGGGAGAAAGCCGCACTCGCAGAGCTCAGGCAATGCTGGATTTCGGCATCAATGTTGGCCCTTGTGGAAAGGTAACTGCCTAGGTAGGAGAAGTGATCAACGTTTTCCAATGTTACACCACTGAGTTGGATTTGTGGCGCTGCAGAGGGGTTATATTGTAATTGTTGGTGCAGCACTTTGTATTTTTGGATGTTGATTGATAGGCCAAGCTTTTTGTAAGCTTCTGCAAAGATATTTAGGATGGTTTGGAGGTCATCCTCTGAGCGTGCGCACACTACGTTGTCATCAGCATACTGAAGCTCTATGACGGAAGTTACGGTAACCTTACTTTTTGCTTTTAGCCTGCTCAGATTGCAGAGCTTTCCATCTGTTCGATATATGATTTCTATCCGGTGGGGAGTTTCCCAAGGTGCTGGTGATGTGGCCATTTGGTTTCTCATCTACCAACTGAAATCAATTTAAGGACTCGTATCAAAACTCTAGTAGGACATGCTTAATACCATGTGACTGTTATCCTAGCATGGATCCTTTGGTTCAGCACTGGCCTTAACTTGAATCAACAGTCTGCAATGAATTGAAAACAGGTCATCAATAGATGACTGCAGTCATCTCAAAAACCAGGGATAGGGAACTGTGGCCATCCAGATGTTTTTGGAGTGACACCAGCAGCTAGCCAGCATGGCTAATAGCCAGGGATGGTGGAAGTTGTAGTCCAACATCTGGAGGGCCACAGGTTAGCCACCCCTGATGCAAATTCATCCTTCTAGAAGGCAGTTTGTGGCACCTGATGTAATGTCTTAAGTAACATTTGAACCATTTTTATTGCAAGCAGAACAAAAATAGTTGCAAGTTTGATTAAAATATTGATTGAGAAAAAGTCTTGCTGTGTCATGCTAGAAGATTTTAAGTGAGGATTGCTTGTAGGCCATCAGTAATTATTAAAATGCTATGGACAAACAGGTGGTAGATGGCTTTAAGGGAATCAGTTGATTTTCATTATTAGTGCATTGGTCATACACTCATTTGGTTCTGTAAAATACTACTACTACATCATTTTCTATTGCAACATTATACTGTACATCAGTGGGTTTAAACCTTTTTGAGTCCAGGCTCCCTTGCAGCTTCCCTCTGGGGTGTAAGTGTCCTTTGTGAGGTGTTTCTCCTTCCTTGGAGAGGTTGGGTGACCATCTGTCACGGATGTTTTAGCCGAGATTCCTGCATTGCAGGAGGTTGGACTAGATGACCCTTGGGTCCCTTCCAACTCTTTAAGATTCTATGGCTCCAAGTCTGCACATGAGTCCTGTGCTGTGTGTTTCTTGCTTCCCTTCCCTGCAATAACGTAATATTTCTGCTTCTGATCTTAATCTTGTTTTGCCCTCTCCACCCCCTGCTATGTGCACCCTAATTTTGGGAAAGGCAGGCTGGGGCTCCCATGTGGAGTGTGCCAGCTCAGCCCTACAAGGCAGTGGTGTTGATGGGTTCCTGTTGACAACACATGCGCCAAAAATTGTGCTGGAAAGGGTGTGGCAGAGAGGCAGAATGGGGAAATCCCCACTTACATGTGTAATGGCATGGAACCCCAGTGTTAAGTGGGGAGCCACAGAAAGAATGTGGTTGGCCAAGGGAGCCGTGAACTCTAAAAGGTTGAAAGGATGTACTGTATGAAGATACAATTTCCTTCTGTCTGTCCTCAACTTCCAAACATTCAGCTTTATTGGCTGTGAGCCTTAACCAATACTATTAAATCTGATACAACCTGGATTAGAATTTGACCATCTGTGAGAAACATTTTTATCTTTTTTGTCAAAAAAGCAAGATGCGAGTCAGTTTCTTTTCCCTTTACATTTCAAAATTTCCATTCTGGAAAAATACATGGACAAACCACACCCTTTGCAGCAAAAGGGAAGAACCCCAGGCAGCAGGCCTAATTTCACCCAGCGTGGGTACCATTAGAGCAGGCATGTCAAACCTGCGGCCCTCCAGATGTTTTGGACTCCAATTCCCATCTTCCCCAACCACTGGTCCTGCTAGCTAGGGATCATGGGAGTTGTAGGCCAAAACATCTGGAGGGTCGCAGGTTTGACATGCCTGCATTAGAGGGTTTTCCCCAAAACACACACACACCTGCTTCACACCCAACATCACACGTCTCTGGGACAGGAAGGCTCAACTGCCAATGTACAATGGGGAGCCCTAAATTGTCCCCGATTGGGCACTGACAATGGAGGCTTGCCTACTGGGTTCTGGCTGTGCTACCGAGTTCCTTGTCAGCTTATTTGCCGCATGACCAGGTTCCTCAGGGGATGGGGACTACAGAATGCTCCTCTAAACAAACTACCCAGAAGGCAGGAAATTGGCTGTTGCAAACCACTAACTTCAATGTACTGCATGTGTCCATGCTACACTTTATTGAATAGACTGCTATGGATTACCCTTGAGGGCAAATGCTCTTACATTAAATCTGGTAGATTTCCATCAGCTTCTTGAAGCTGCATTTTTACTGCACTTGAGCTAGCAGTCATCTCTGTAAGTGGTAGTTGCTGTTTCAAGAAAAACCAATTACTGAGCATACAATACAAATCTATCACTCTATTAAGTCCACCACCAAAGAAAAAAATTATTCTGCCGTTACTTTTTAAAGAGGTTCTCTAGAAAACCGTTGTGTCGCATTCTAGTTTAGTTCTCTGTTAACTGCACAACTATGCATGTATGGACATACCTTGACGGTTTTTTGTGTAAACCAATCCATTTTTATTAATCATGTAGAATAGATGTCCTCCAACGCAGAAAGGAATATTTGAACCTTTGAGCTGTTACAAATATATTCAGGATATGTTGTTCTTTACAGAGGATAAAGCATGGCACTATAAGGTAATCATTGGGATAAATGTATTTATTCCAATATTGTATTATTATTATTATTATTATTATTATTATTATTATTATTATTATTATTATTATTAAAAAAGCATTTAAGGAGAACAGTAAGCCAAAAGTACTTCAAGAGATGCAAATGTAAAGAAACAAAGATACTGGAGTACAAAAGTATGGCCAAAAATGTTGTAATTTTAACTAGCAAAGTCATTTGGGGAGGTTTATACAACATTAGTTCATCAAAAACTTTAAATCCCCAAATCACACACAATACATGCATTTGAAGGACATTAAGAACAAGTGCAATTTATAAAATACTGCTAAGTTAAAAGTTATGAGTCCCACCTGTTAAATCTACAGGTCCCGTAAGGCCAACTTCCAAAATGGTGGTATAAAGACACCATTAACAAATCACATCATATCCTTTGGAAAATTTCTGATGCAGCTGTATCTTTAAGCTGCCTGGAATTTTAAATCTTTCATTATCTATTTCACTTGTATTCCTTTCCCCATTTTTCAGAATTAGCTTGTTCAAACCAGATGCGCTGCCTGTAACATTGTAAAAACTGCCACCAAATGTTTAAATGAGTTGAGTTTATAGCAATAATTATAGTAACAAAATGTATACAGTAATTAGAAAGACTTTAGAAAACCATCAGTTGAGGTTGAAGGAAGTCTTAGGCTGTGATAGCCAAAAATTTCAAAATGCTGTTTAAAAGGATGTTATGCTGGAAAACATGTGTAAAAACTAATTAAAAATTATTTATAAAATGAGTGACCAATTGGCATTAAGCAATTAACACAAGAAATTAATGGAACCACTCATACTTAAAGGAATAGGGACCCCTGACCATTAGGTCCAGACTCTGGGGTTGCGCGCTCATCTCGTGTTATTGGCCGAGGGAGCCGGCGTACAGCTTCCAGGTCATGTGGCCAGCATGACAAAGCCGCTTCTAGCGAACCAGAGCAGCACACGGAAATGCCGTTTACCTTCCCGCTGTAGCGGTACCTATTTATCTGCTTGCACTTTGATGTGCTTTCGAACTGCTAGGTTGGTAGGAGCTTGGACCGAGCAACAGGAGCTCATCCCGTCGCAGGGATTCGAACCGCCAACCTTCTGATCAGCAAGCCCTAGGCTCAGTGGTTTAACCCACAGCACCACCTGGGTCATACTTAAGTGGCCACTAAATGATCAAAATGTAGCTATAATTCCCTTTCAGGATAAAGAAAAACTGTGATTTCTGGATATAACGCAGCCTGATATGGCAATTCCTCAGTGTTACGGGATTTTCTTGCCATTTCTGGGTTGCTTCAACAAATATTTTAATCGAGTCCCAGTCAGAAAGGAAACAAAATAATAAAACCCAGGTACACACCAATAGTCACAGAGCTCTGGAT
Source organism: Zootoca vivipara (assembly GCF_963506605.1). Lineage (NCBI taxonomy): Eukaryota > Metazoa > Chordata > Lepidosauria > Squamata > Lacertidae > Zootoca > Zootoca vivipara. The sequence goes on from NC_083286.1 coordinate 4,750,126, forward strand.
CAGGGCCAACTTGATTTGAAGAAAAGTGTGTAATTTCTGAATTAGCATAAGGCTATGCAAAGAATGGAAGGTACACATTTAATGCCTACTATGATGTGAGGGGTATAGGAGTGTGTTGGGAGGGCTATTACTTACAAAACTAGGTTATCTGAATGTCTAGAATACAGCAGTCAGGTATATGCAACATATTTCATAATTTGATGGTGGCACTGTGATGGAATCTCAAAGACATGAACTGGCTACATTAGGGTTCTTTTTTAGCTAAGGCTGGTCTTTGGTAGGCCATGTTAACATATCGAGTACACACCATCAGTGTTCAAAACTGCCCCTGTTCTAGGTGCATTTTGCAAGAGGGAATTTCATTAGCGCGAACAGGTTCTGAACTCTGGGTGCAATACTCTGCCTAAGATTTCAGATTAAAACTGCAGAGTGGTTCCCACTTCTAGCTACTCTGAAGACTGGAGAAGACACCAGGAGAAAGACCAGACCATGTGAAAAATGAGCATGTTTTAGCTGCAGTTCATTCATTTTCAGCAGGGTCCCCAAACTACGGCCCCCGGGCCGGATGCGGCCCAATCGGCCTTCCAATCCGGCCCGCGACGACCCCCGCCGCCCGCTGCCGCCGCCCGCTCTCACGGCGCGCGGCGCAGCGACGATCTAAAAAATCGCCAAAAAATCGCCAAAAATCCTTTGTGCGCATGCGTATGGGCCTCTCCTGACCCGGAAGAGGTCATTTCTGGTGCACTTCCGGGTCAGGGGAGGCCCATACGCATGCGCACAAGCGATTTTCGGCGATTTTTTTCCCGCACGGGCGCGTGTGCGCATGCGCACGGGCGCACACTCCCCTGCCCTCCGGCCCGCTGCGTGCGCACTCCCCTGCCCTCCGGCCCACCGCGCGGTCGGCGCGGCGGGCACCGGCCCGCCGCACGGTAAGTCTGGGGACCCCTGATTTTCAGCTTAGTATTCTAGTTATAAAAAAGTGCGCCTAGACATTCCATTGTTACGCTCATAACCTAGGTTTAAAGTGCCATTTAGCTCCTAGCTTTCATATCTCGGTTACTAACACTGCACATCATTATTTAAGGAAAAATACTTGTGGTTGGCATGAATATATATCAAGAAGAGCAACACATCATTATAACTGAAAATATATATATATATTTTTCAAGAAGAGCAACACATCATTATAATTTATTTGGGTACATTTTATTTTTTTCATGTGTGTTAACATTTGATTTTCTATCATTTCAGGCTTTTGTGAGAAATGCAAAACCAATGGGAAAAGTCAATCATTAAGTTAAAAGTAATTTGCATCTTACAACCAAAGGCTGGGAGATCCTAGAAGTCACTTAATATGCAACCCTTTCCCTCCCTGTGCGATTTTTGTTTGCAAATCATGCACTCAGTTCCAACTTGATATTCCCACATTTTGGTTTTTTTTTTAAAAAAAAGTCTGCTCCACTTTCAAACTTGGGGTTGGGGGAAAAACTATACTAATGTGATGGCATAACTAAAAACAAACAATTCCTATAATCTTGGCAAAGTAGTTTTGAAAAATAAAAAATGAAATGACCTTGTTCATGTGCTTATCCTTCATATATCTGGAGAGCACCAGCCATCTTGTGAGAAAAGCAAGTTTTACATGTTGGTGTTTTTAAGCTACCCATGAACATCTCATATATTAATACGTTTTATGTGCTAGGACACAATTCTGTTTCTTCTGCACAAGCCCCATTGAGTTGAATGGGAGCTGCACTTGCTCATCTTCTATGATCTCTAAAAGGGATTGTGCACAACTTTATAGCTAGAGGACAGTACTCCTAATGAGCATCAAGGACACACCCTTCCAAGCAGCTTCCTTTTGGTCCATTTATGATATGCCATGTTACAATGCTTTGGCAAATATACACATCTTTTGTTAGCTTTCTTCCAGCTCCCTGCTAAGAGGCACAAATGTCAGGGCTCAAAACCTGTAAGGCATAGCAGAAAATAACCAACCATTTATGAAAGAAAAATACATCTGAGCAGTATAACTTACAAGTGGGAAGAGCAGTGTCATTTCAAAAGGAAAAATAGTGGCTGTGAGGAACTGGCACATGGCAATGTTGTAATGGCAATTCAAGGGAAGCCTGCCTCAGCACACCCAAGTCTCCCTTCTTTCAACCAACAAGATGATCCAATGCTCTAAACATTTGTCACAAGTCTTAACTTTTCCTAGAAGATGCTAGTGGTACATCAATGAGGAGTACGTCAATGTAATACAATGAGGAGACATAAGTAAACTTTGATTCCTTGTTATACAAGTTTTAAAACTCCCCCCCACCAGACCCATAATAATAATTATAATAATAAAATACTGTCACCCCAAATAATCTTTTAGACTCCTCCATTCTTTCCTTTCTGTAGCTTATTTAAAGAAATTTATTCCCTGTTAAAGAGAAGGAATGTTGTCATGCGTTCTCACATTTAGTGGGAAGAGAAATCCAGGACTGAGCAGAAGCCACCAAAATTAATGCATCACAAACCCCAGTGAAGATCACAAGTGCCTGGTCAACCACATAAAGATCTGGTAGACCTAGCTTCAGATCCAACATTGCTATATGCAGATTTGTCACGTAGCAAGTCACTACTTCAAGGTGGCTTCAGATGAGACAGATAAGCACAGCTAGCCCAACGTGGGTCACTTCTGGGTCTGGCTGTCACGGCTTGTTCATCTTCTCCAAAAAGAATCTTGCGCAGCAAAGTTTCACAGTCTGGCTGAGCTTTTTTGTCTAATCCAATGCTATTTGGAGATTCAGTTCCCATGAACATCTTACTTTATTTAAATATTCTGAGGAGACCACAGTACAAACTGAAAATAAAATGCTATTATAAATGATAAATAATAGTGTGGGGACATACTTTAGCTTGATAGAAATGAATGGCAGTTGCATAAGCAACAGTTCCTGCTGTATTATATCCATTGTTTTATAGAAAAATTAGGACAAATTTCACAATGTTGTTAGTAAAGTCTTAAGTATCATTTCCTTCCCATTCCACCAATTTTTAGTGTCTTTTCACATTCTATGCCTCTCATTTATAGTTCTGTAACATAAATACTTTTTAGAGCTGTATAAGTGGTAATTTTGCTATATATTTAAAGAAAGGCAAAACCTTTCAAATGTTACACTGTTGGGTCTGACAAACTAAATTCTGGAATATGGCATATTTAGGGAAGTAGTAATGTATGCACAATAATTTTATTTGCATAATGAACTGAGGTGGGTATTAAAACCATCTCATAAGGGCCCCCTTACATACAACCATATCTGTATCTCAGCTTCTCATCATATGCACACAATGATATAGGCACACATTGCTCACCACACATGAAAGTATAATAGTAGTATATATATGTTTGTCCCTACACTGAAGAGATGTTCATGTAGGAAGGCTGGCATGTGTGAAGCAGCACAAGAGTGGAACCAAAACAGTCCTTCCTACTCACTTTGTTGCATTTGGAGATCTATGAGATCCACGCTTGTGAATGGGTTCAATATACTGTACTCCAAGTTGTCTCATCACCACACACACAAAAGACAAGGCCAAGAAAATAGCAAGTTTGCCAGTCACACAGTTTCTGAACAGCCAGAAGTGTGTTGAACTCACACAAGATTGGTACCATATAGATCTCAACTATATGGTGACTGTAGAGCAGGCATCCCCAAACTGCAGCCCTCCAGATGTTTTGGCCTATAACTCTCATGATCCCTAGCTAACAGGACCAGTGGTCGGGGAAGATGGGAATTGTAGTCCAAAACATCTGGAGGGCCAAAGTTTGGGTATGCCTGCTGTAGAGCATAACCTGGTGGTTAAAAGAAGAAGAAAAAAGTTTGCAAAGTCAGGGAGGTAAACCAACCTTCTTTTCATTTACCAAAGATCAATGCAGCCCAGCAGCACATTTTCTTCTAAGAAAGCTACCTCAAGAGTGAAACCTTCTGAAAACTTGTATAGAAACATCAATGACTTTGTGTGTGCGTGTGTGTTTTCAGTCCACTTCTTTTCAGGCTGTGCAAGTGATTTGACACAGCACGATGCTAGTACCGCTCTGCACTATAATCATTATTTTTGTAAATAAAAATAAAAAACCCTAGTCAGAAATAAACTGACAAAAATTACATTCTTCTCTCTTAAAAAAGTAAATAAAATAACATTATTTAAAATGTGAATTATCTATAAGACATACATTACAATTACATAGATACATATCAATACAGCACATTCAATCTGCCAAAAATTAATGATTACAAAGCCAATATGGATGCTGCCATATATATATATATATATGTATATGTTTTTTGTGTGTATGTATGTGTGTGTGTACAATGATTATAGCATTCATAATTGCACTATACCTACAACCATTTTTAAATTACAAGATGTTTCATTATGAGGGAACAAAAGCAGCTCAACTTTTCATTAATTTTAATGGGAAAAAGTTAAGTGTGAACAGCATCTCATTAAAAATCATTGAGAAGTATCCACCAAGCACGGGTGCACTAACACTCACACTCATTGTAAATGGGAATCTTGCACCAGTGCCACTGAAAATAATGCTTGGTAGATTGCAGCCACAGTTAAACCTTGGTACTAAATCAGTACACCATTCTCACTGCCCCTCTGCCACAAATGCTGCTGCTGAGCTACAGTTTCTACTAAAGGGCTGCAACATGGCATTTTAGAAAAAGTTAGTCAATTTCACATATGCTCTTTCTAACCTTCATACACAATTTTGCAATCTGACAGTAATCTTATTTACACAAAGCCTAACAATTATCTTTCAATCCATGATGTGAAAGAGATACTCATCAAGGCATATGCAGTCTTATCTCTCCACCCTTTATATTGTTAAAAATAGGTATACTTACAATCCCATACTTGTCTACTCAGAATAAATTGCGCTCAATGGGACATGCGCATAGGGCTGCAGCCTTCACCTTCCGACATGTTTTCCCCCAGTCATTTCACATACAGTAACAATTCTAAGGCCAGGTCCTATTTAGAAATCCCCAAATAAACCAATTAAGCAACCATATCAAGGATGTTTTACTTCCAATTTTGTGTTTTTCAATTAAGAAGAAGAAGAAAGAAATACTGTGGAATGCTATGTCACCTACACAAGAGTAAAACTGACTTTGAATTAGCAGGCCGTATGTATGTAGCACCAAATAAAATTTTCACTCACACTGCAGCAGTTTTTGGCATTGACAAAGGAATGCTTCCCAATACAAACAGGGAACAGAGAAGCTGAACTCTAGCTGCTTCAACATTTGGCTGTCATCTGGAACAGACAGATTCCCAATCAGTTAACTTGACCTTTAAAATCAGTAACTTACACTTTCATATATATTTTTAAAGCCAGATCTGGCAATGTAAAACCTGGTAGACAGTAAAAATAGGCTTGAAATGGTGAGAGAAATCGAGAAGGTCTGATTAATTAAAATAAAAAAACAAAAACTTCCAGGCTACTGTAGTGTCCATGACATCTGTTTGGCATCTGTGATTAGGAAGCAATAAAAATAAAAAAGTGGGAGGATAAATTTTGTTATGGCACATGGAAATTAAAAAAGCTATCCTATTTCCTTATTTGCTTTTGTGTCTTAGTTGTTTGTTATTGTGTTCTGCACAGTTTGCCAAGTTTCCATGAGAAAATTAAAGGCAAATTCTGTAACACTGCTACAATTCATGTTGCCACTGAACAACACTCCCTAGCCTTCAGTGCAAAGACAGTACCAAGAAGCAGATGTATTTGACATCTCTGCCAAAAAGTAAATGAAATACAAAAGAAAGTTAAGCGCATCAATACTTTTGATCCTTCCAAAAATAGTTACTGAAAAATCAGAACAACTGATGGCTTAAATTCTAGAGAGAGCTTTTCGCTGACCATATCGCTATAGAGGAAATGAAAGAATGAAACTTGGGTAAAAGGCCACTGTACCTCTTAAGACAAGAGGGGAGAGACACCAACTTAAGACATAGACCAAGAGGGAGGAGAGACCAACTTGATTTTGCTTCAGTAACAAACAAACAAAGATCATCCAAGTCCTATCCTTTGTGTGTGCACGACTGAGAATTTAACACACATCGAGTCACAAAGTTTTGACTTAAAAAATGAGGAAATGTGCTGTGAATGTAGTTCAGCATCTTTTGTTTTTCCTCCGCAATGTTTAAATAAAATCATATTTACTATAAACCCTGTGAACATTCACAGAGTCCAGGCCAGTAATAAATTAGTATTATGCAGATTGTTTTCACAGATAATACAGTCCCTCTTGAATATCTTCCATTGCCCAAAGGGGGAATAAGGGGTGGTAGAGACTTTAGAGGCACAGTTAGACCAAGTTGTACTCCTTCAGGTTCAACTGTAGGATAGTGTCTTTGACAGCAGCAAAGACAAACCGGATGTTCTCCGTGTCTGTGGCACACGTGAAGTGGGAGTAGATAATTTTTTCACTCTCTGGATTCAGGTCAACAAACATCTTCAGGATGAACTCCCTTGCCGCTTGTGCATCCCGCTGAGGTCCTGTTATAATAGAAACAACATCAACAGATGTTCAAATCAGAAAGTGATAAACATTGAAAATGTAAAGTGACAGTAGGAACATTCTACCATATGTGGTGGTCTTGTAGTGTTATTTAAGACTATTGGGAATTAATCCATAATGAATTGGGGGGAAATGTTTAAAAGATCCTTTCCTAAAAACCCAGGTATATCTTCCAGGTATAATAATGACAGCAATCCCCCCCCACCAAACAAGTGAGTCTACTGATGTATGCAACCACGAATGTGCGAATTTTATTTGCACAAAAGTGGAGAACAGATGCATTTCCAACAAAAGAGGAGTGGCATCATAAACTGTTGGAATGTGCAGAACTAGCGGGTATGACTAGTAGAATAAGAAACACAGATTTAAAGAAACATAAAGAGGATTTGATGCTATATATAGAATACATGAAAGATTATTATAACAGGACAATCAACTTGGCAGGGTGATATAATTCAGCAAATAAGTTATTACATGAGATAAGGAGAAGGAAAGAGAAAAATTTAGAACAAGATGAAGGGATAGGTTGGGAATAGAGAGGAAACCATGGAAGGAGTGGAACGGAAGTATATGAAAAGAGGTTTACTTGTCTTAGGAAGCTAGGTTCTCTCTTACCATCATACTCGGGGAAATAGTCAACTAGATGTGAGTACATTATTTTCTCTTCTAGAAGATCTTTCTTATTTAAGAACAGAATGACTGAAGAGTTCTGAAACCAGGGATATGTGATAATTGTCCTAAACAATGCTTTGCTTTCCTCCATTCGATTCTGAGAGGGAAAATATAGAATTAAATGAGAGAGTAACACAATTCACACATACACGTTAACTATAATAAATGTTCCAAGGGCATAATCTGTAAATTAAACATATTGTATTAGGTAAGTTTCTCAAAAAATGTAGCTCTGATTACATTATTAGACTCAATGCAATGAAAGAGCCTTTTTGGTGGTAGCACAGCAGCTGTGGAATGACCCCCCCCCCCTACTGAAGTGCATCTTGCCTAAACCTTTTGTCAGGCTTTCAAAGGGTTAAGATTATTATGCTTTTTAAAAATGTGTGTGTGTGTGTGTGTGTGTGTGTGATTTTTGTTGTAAATTGGACTTTGACAGTTTTTTGTGAAGAGCTGTATAGAAATATCTTAATAAATCAATCAATTCATAATCAATTAGAAACGAGCTGGGAGCTTGCATGCTCCCTCTTCCTCTCTTCTTGCACAGGGCTTCATTTTCTTGCTTAGGAGTATGTGAGGTTCTTGGTGCCTCAGCATATACTTTATCAATACAGTGAATTTGCTGAGTCCGGCTCACTTATTTCCCTCTGCCCCCTCCCTCGCTGGGATCCTGGAGGTAGGCCACTAGCCCAAACCAAAGAGATGATCAATACAACAGAGGTGCATGATCTGGCCCTATGTAGAGAAAGTATGAGCTTTTCTCCTGGATATTTTAAGTATAACTCCTTACACTAGCCAGTGGAGACTGCTAATTCTAGGGATGCCAAACTTAAGCAGATGTGAGATAAGTTGTTTTGATTCAACCACAGAACAATGAAGATAAAGAAACTGTCTTAAGATGAAAATGAAATATTCTCTTGGCTACAAACTACTGTATGCACACTATGCATGCCAAAGAACACTGAATTGTTCATCAGAGTAAACATTATACTTATTCTTCCATTTACTTATATACTGCCACATCTACATCCAAGGGCTTTTAGAATGGCATTCTGGAGTAAATGTTGCATTCAAATAATAGTCACCTAAAGTCTTAGAGCTCATCTCGACTAGGTCCTTGATTTCACATTTATAAAAAAATAAATCCCACAAGTGTTACGCTGCTTACGCACAGTGATATCACTGCTACTCATTATTCCAGGTATGGATGCTCGTCCTTGATAAATAAAGTAATTGTGATGCATAAGGAAATCATAGAAACAGTATTTTAAACTGTTTCACTTATACTCACATGTGCTATTACTAAGATGTCACAAAACTAAACTGGATCTGAAACATGGGCAACTTGAGAAGTGGTCTTGTATCAGAAACCATCAATTTCTGTATGCATATTTGTAATAAAAAAATGGTTTGCCCAGAATACTAACAGGTGGCTTTACGTGAGGAGGGCAGGATCTTAAAATCTTACCAACTCCTGGGGGGCTTGAAAGATAACACTGAAAGCAGCTGTGGAAAAAATGTCTGGTGTAGAAACAGATTTATTTCTTGTATCTAACTGTGAAAAATTTAACAGCTAAAAGAAATGTAGCAGACTCAGGCAGGGAGCCGACCAATAAAGAGGATGTCATTGCAAATTCAGAAAATCCACAGCAAAAATTATGAACAGCTGGCTGATGATCATGCAAAAAATGTGGAATGTGCACCCAGACCTGTCAACACACAGTCATCATCTTGATGGTTAGTCAACTGAATAAAGAAAAAGCCAGCCTGTTTTAAGTTGGGCTTATCTACACTGAATGAAATTTAGCTTGCCGTATCTAAATCAGAGGTTTTGTTCAATAGCTCCATCAGTAATGATTTTTACTAAAAAGTAACAATTAAAAGGGACGCGGGTGGCGCTGTGGTCTAAACCACTGAGCCTTGGGCTTGCTGATTGGAAGGTTGGCAGTTTGAATCCCCACAACGGGGTGAGCTCCCGTTGTTCGGTCCCAGCTCCTGCCTGCCAACCTAGCAGTTTGAAAGCACATCCAAGTGCAATGAGATTAATAGGTACCACTCTGGAGGGAAGGTAAATGGCGTTTTCGTGAGCTGCTCTGGTTTCGCCAGAAGCGGCTTAGTCATGCTGGCCACAGTACCTGGAAAAACTGCCTGTGGAGAAACGTTGGCTCCCTCGGCCAGTAAGGCGGGATGAGCGCCGGAACCCCAGAGTCGTTCGCGACTGGACTTAACTTTCAGGGGTCCTTTACCTTTACCTAACTTACTAGTACAAACACAGAACAAATTCTATATGTTCAAAAGTGCCAGTGGTATGGGGCGTGCACCCATTTTAAAATTTCTTATAAAGTTGAGTTTTATCCCCAGATAAAAATGCTAGTATTTACTACATGTGTCAGGACAACAGGCCTGAACCAAAGTCCTTTGAAGCAGTTACTCAACTAGAAAAAAAATTCTGAACAGGAAATGCTACAGCATGTGGGGAGTAGAGGAATCAGTCAATTTCACTTTCCAGGTCCAACAGTGCCCTTCTTTACCACCTCAACAGCAGATTCACACATTCAGGTGCATCACTAGTATCAAACAACTGAAATGCTTCTAGTGTTGTACTTGGGGTGGGGTGGAATGATCTGAAAGCTCCGTTTTTACACATGCAAATTACAGCTGGATTTTACAGTCACCATGGGAGAGGTTCACACGGGCTGGCAGCCCTCAAGCAGCGTGTGGTGCTGCAGGCAGACTGCTCTCCTGGCTATGTGCACGTGAACCTTCCTTTTGTCTGAAGCAGTACAAAAGCAGAGTAGGGTACACTGGAATGGCAGAGGCCTTAGAGGAATTCCAAGCTAGGACCTTATGGAATTTTCAAGAATGCAGACGCCTAGGAAGGCTACAGAGTGTGGGGGCCCCAGGCTATCCCAAGGGGGCCCCAGGTGAAAATTGCATGAATGGGGGGCCACGGCACAAGACTCAGAGGCCACAGAGGGAAGTGAAGAAAACAGAGAAGTGACCATGAAAAAAAGGAAAGGAAACAGAAAACAGAGAATTAGAGTAAACAGAGAAGTGACGCTGCTTCCCAGTGGATGGAGTGCCATGTGTGCTCTGCAGCAACTTGCTGCCACTTCCTTCTGCCTCCCACTTCCGCACTCCAACCCTCCCTGCACCAAGCTGCCCGCATCTCGATTGTCACAGGTAAGGTGTGTGACTGCAGCAGTATTAGCGTGGGGGACGCGGTTTCTTTGTGCAAGAATTACTGCGAAAGTATGTTACTGCATGCAAGAGGTACTCAGCCAAACCTGGAATCACCTTAACATACTGACAGAGGGGACCTTCGGTTATCCCTCACAGCAACAGAACCAGATATAAAAAAGATTGTTTCTGGTCATCAAGCACAAGGGTCACATTGATCGAGAAATACTTAAAGTATAAATTTTGAATTGTATTTTGTAAAAACTATAAAAATATAAGTAAAACATGTTCTATTTACAAACAAAACATTTAAATACAGTGGTAACTTGGGTTAAGAACTCAATTTGTTCTGGAGGTCTGTTCTCTCTATGATTCTATGATTCTATGATTCTTAACCTGAGATACCACTTTAGCTTTACCTCCTGCTGCCGCTGCATGATTTCTGTTCTCATCCTGAAGCAAAGTTCTTAACCCGAGGTACTATTTATGGGTTAGCGGAGTCTGTAACCTAAAGCGTCTATAACCCGAGGTACCTTTTTATCACTAGGACCGGGGAGGAGGGGCACAGGAAGGAAACAAGGTCGGAAGAGGGCCATAGTTGGGAAAAGGTTGAGAAATACTGCTGAGATGATTTGTAGAAAGAAAGAAAGAAAGAAAGAAAGAAAGAAAGAAAGAAAGAAAGAAAGAAAGAAAGAAAGAAAGAAAGAAAACTTACAAATAGCTTTTGGGTGCCTTGAAAGGAAAGAATGCACAACCATATCTGTTGCATCCTAAAGTTTCAATAAGAAAGCGCAACTAGCACGCAGCATTTCAGCTGTGAGACTGTCACAGAATTATTTGTCCCCTTGGATAATTTCTGAATGCATTTTCTTTTTTTGTTAACTGATGAGAGACTGATAAATCTTTTAATACAACACTAACCTGAATGGAGGTTAATCCAGAGATTTATACTACAATCCAGAGGATTATAGCACCATCTAGTGTTCAATTAACATAAATTAAATGCCACCCTTATTTGTAATCCACTATTAGGTGGATTACACAGAGCCTAGGGCTTGCTGATCAGAAGGTCGGTGGTTCAAATCCCCACGACAGGGTGAGCTCCCGTTGCTCGGTCCCAGCTCCTGCCAACCTAGCAGTTCGAAAGCACGTCAAAGTGCAAGCAGATAAATAGGTACCACTACAGCGGGAAGGTAAACAGCATTTCCGTGTGCTGCTCTGGTTCGCCAGAAGCGGCTTAGTCATGCTGGCCGCAGTACCTGGAAGCCATCGCAACCCCAGAGTCGGTCATGACTGGACCCAATGGTCAGGGGCCCCTTTACCTTTACTAGGTGGATACCTGCCCATCTGGTATCTGTTGCATACCAAAACTTCACTCAATACTGAAAGAAGAATTTGGGTTGTTTCGGGACCCATTTAGACAGACATTTACACATCAACATTTTCATACTACTGTTTTAGCTTTAGCTTGTCACGTTCATCACAACATAATGGTGTAAGCAAACACATTTATACCCAAACACTACACATTCTCCTGCCAACCTAGCAGTTCCAAAGCACGTCAAAGTGCAAGTAGATAAATAGGTACCACTACAGTGGGAAGGTAAACGGCATTTCCGTGTGCTGCTCTGGTTTGCCAGAAGCGGCTTTGTCATGCTGGCCACATGACCTGGAAGCTGTACGCCGGCTCCCTCGGCCAATAACGCAAGATGAGCGCCGCAACCCCAGAGTCAGTCATGACTAGACCTAATGGTCAGGGGTCCCTTTACCTTTTACACTACTCATTAGCTATAATATTTTGTTACAACTTATATCTGCCATGTGTTTATGTATCCTATATTATCCTAAAGGATATAAACTGAATCCTTGAGGAAATAAAAATAATTACTGTAAACTACTTTGTACAGTAGGTATTCACATGAATTCAGTTATTCTAACAGCTAAATTGCTTCTTGTACCTCGCATAAATATGTGAAATCTGAAATTTATGAACGAAAATGTCAAATTTCATTTGCACGCACACATACACACACAGAATTCTGCACCCACAAACATGCAAACCACACAATAGTTACATACACTTCTCACTACACTCCAATATTTCAGTTATCTTGCCTTTTCTGATCAGGGAAATTTTGGATTTGAATAAGCTTTAAATCACTCAGTGCAAAATGTCTGAATCCTTTACGTTTCTCTCTATTGTGAGGAATAATATACTATAAAATTGATGTAATTTTAGCTATTCCAAGTACCAGCAAAATTAATGAACTAAACACGCCTGGTATTCTGTCACTTAAGAATCATTCAGTTGTTCAAAATATGCCAAACATAAACCAGTAAAACCTTACTACTTTCATTCTTTGGCATTAAGCATTTTCACTGTACATATACATTGAACAAAAGTCTGCCCCATTAAGATTTGTGGAACTTACAACTAAGTTAATAGAGAACTGAATATTTCACCAAGAGTCATAGAGCAAAGAAAATTTTGGAGTGCATTATCAGGTTACAGGCAACAAGCAACGCGAAGTAATAACACAGTCTTGAGCCAGGAGGTAAAGCAGCTGATGCAGATTCTCAAAAAGTCAAAAATTCACTGATGGTCTTCCTTTATTAACAACTTTGAGATCCAAAGGACCAGGTGCACAGCCTGGGGGTCATTTTGGACTCACAGGTGTCCATGGAGACACAGGCTAATTCTGTGTCCAGTGAAGCTGTCTTCCAGCTCCACAAGGTACACCAGCTGAACCCTATCTGCTTGCACACTGTCTCACTAGAGTAGAGTGGTGCATGCTCTGGTTATCTCCCACTTAGATTACTTACTTCAATGGGCTCTCTGTGGGGCTACCTTTCAAGGTGACTCGGAAACTACAACTAATCCAGAATACAGCAGCTAGACTGGTGACTGTGAGCGCCCAGTGGGACCATATAACACCGGTCCTGAAGGATCAACGTTGGCTCCCGGTATGTTTCTGAGCACAATTCAAAGTGTTGGTGCTGAACTTTAAAGCCCTAAACGACCCAGGCCCTGAAGGAGCGTCTCCACCCTCATCATTCAGCCTGGACACTGAGGTCCAGTTCCGAGGGCCTTTTGACATGTGAAAAGTGAAGTTACAGCGAATCAGGCAGAGGGCCTTCTTGGTAGGAGGACTGGGCAATACCAGCTTTGCAACATCGTGGTGGGGTATCATCAGTCAAACATCACGGTTTGGTGATATACCATGATGTTGAAAAAACAAGATGCATTGGCCTCAGCCCGCGAGGCGCCAGGTGAAACTGCTTCAGCTCTCACTGCGGGACCTGAGGTGGTTTCACCCCAGTGCCTCACAGGCTGGGACAAAGCAGCTTGTTTGCACGGCACAACTGGGGCACGGAAGGGCTCCCAATCCCCAACTGAGCCAGCCCTGGTGCTCCTCCTGCTCACGTGCAAGCCTGTGCTGGGCTGGGGGCTCCTTTAATTGCTTGGTGTGCTCCCCTCAGCTGAGCAGTTTCACAGACCCTCAAGCTCTCCGCTGGCTTACGGGAGCCAGCGCTGGGCTGGGGTATCCTTTAACTCAAGGTTTCCCAAACTTGGGTTTCCAGCTGTTTTGGGACTACAACTCCCATCATCTCTTGCTAGCAGGACCAGTGGTCAGGGATAATGGGAACTGTTGTCCAAGAACAGCTGGAGCTCCAAGTTTGGGAACCCCGGCTTTAACTGCTCGGCTAAGGGAAGTGGCAACCGCGTACCCCACAGCCGAGCAGTTTAAATATGCAGAGGGAGGAACAAGCTATATCGGCACCTCAACGGTGTAGCTTGTTTTTCCCTCTGCGCCATATGAGGGCAGAGCAGGGTGGCAGTTTCACTCAACGGTGAAACTGCTGCCACTCCCGAGTCCCTCTGCGAGCAGCACCCACTAGAGGAAGTCAAGATTCCGGAGTCCCTCCAGCAGGAGCTGCTAGCAGAGGGACTCCAGAGCGGGGGCAGTTTCACCAGCGATACACCGCTGAGAGAAGCCGACATCGTGGTCTGCTCCTGGGTGAGATATTGATATATGATGGATAGGGCAATATAGCTAAGAGGTCCTCTTTTTATAAAGTATTTAAAATAAAGTATTGAAGAAGGAATGCAGCAGAGCAACAACGTATTGTTTAATCTAATAATTTAATTATGAGATTAAAAGATGAAACAGATGCAGAGTAGGATTATACTATATCATATGTTTCTCTTAGTGGTGATAAAGGATAAAGTGTCATCAATTTTCCTTTTGTGTTGAGATTTTCATAAAGGCTCTTGACTCAAAACTGATTCATGAGTATGGAAAATGAAGTCCACCCAGCCTTAAACAAATACTGTATGAAAAAACTGCCCTGAGACCTTTGAGTATAGGGTGGTATATAAATTCAATAAAGGAGGAGGAGGAAATGTTTTTTTTAAGCCAACCTTTGTTGTATTATACATGCCTCAAACTTGAAGTATGACTAATGTGTTTAAAATCATATCATAAATTAACAAGTTCCCTTACACATAATGACTTCCTTGGTAAGTGCTTTCCAGGCTATATTATCTCTGTGCACATTTGCATTTAAATGTGATTCAATCTTGCAGAAAGAAAAACTACATAGAAGAAAAAGGAAACACCCAGCTAATCAGAGATACATGTGTGCCTAAATGAGATGGTTCATTGCAGAAGTCCCTAGTTCAAAAAACATTGTGAGTTGGATACAGATTTCTTCCTGCTATCAGGAAGTTCCCCTCACCGTAGCTCTACTCAAGGAATGTGGCCCTGCTAGTGGAGACAAATGACCTTTACCTAATTTTCCGCTCTAGCTCCTCAACCCTGCGCCCCAAAAGCAGGGTCCTATGTAGTAAAATACAACCATCAGAAAACAGTAATTAATACATATAGAACTACATTACCTAAATCCCCCCAAAACACAGTCCAGCAGGAAGTGATACAAAAAAAATTGGGTTCCAAATCTATTTCCCCCCCCCCAAAGCCCAGATAAACAGATGTGTCTTTAGCCAATGGTGAAAAGGTTGTCAACATAGAGGACTAATACACTTTCCCAGCAAAGGAGCTCCACAATTGGAGCACTTCCACCAAGAAGGCTCTGTTTTGCGTTACTGTGCCACAAGCCACAATTCTTGATGAGACCACAAGGAGGGCCTCAAAACATCGGCTGGCAGCTATTGGCTGAGAAAGTGACTAGGATTACAAGCCCCAGCATCCCCTGGGCTACAGTAGGAATACAGAAGGAATAGTCTGGGAAGGGAGGCAGAAGTGTAGAAAGTGTGCACTGTGTGATGAACACACATGGGTCAAATTGCCCTAATGTGATATACATAAAATATTATTACCGGTATTTTCATCTTGTACTTCTGTGTTACTCCTCTTTACAGTTTGATAAACAAGAGTAATCTGAGCAAAGCTTGTTATAATATGCTGCTATAAAAGTATCAATTACATGAAACGAATAGACATTTATTTGAACAGAGCTATGCAAAGGACACGGGTGGCGCTGTGGGTTAAACCACAGAGCCAAGGGCTTGCCGATCAGAAGGTCGGCGGTTCGAATCTCTGCGACGGGTTGAGCTCCCGTTGCTCAGTCCCTGCTCCTGCCCACCTAGCAGTTTGAAAGCACGTCAAAGTGCAAGTAGATAAATAGGTACCGCTCTGGTGGGAAGGTAAACGGCGTTTCCGTGTGCTCCTCTTTTTCACCAGAAGTGGCTTAGTCATGCTGGCGACATGACCTGGAAGCTGTATGCCAGCTCCCTCGGCCAATAACGCGAGATGAGCGCTGCAACCCCAGAGTTGGTCACGACTGGACCTAATAATGGTCAGGGGTCCCTTTACCTTTATGCAAAGGATAAGATAGATATCCATCCTCTTCCTTGACTGAGGGAATTGTGAACAGGGATTTCATAAAGCCATAAAACGTCAAACAAAAACAACAAGAGACTCAACAACTCCTCAAAAGTCCAATGTAATAAAATGTCTCAGCCAATTTGCAAAAGACCATGGAAGAACCATCTTGACAAACTTCTTTGAGCAGGGTCTTCCACAATAGGGGTGATACCACAGAAAAGCCCCTGCTCGTAACTATCTGCATAGCCTCAGAATGCCATGGGAAAATGTCAGCACCTGGGCAAATTCATATGGGAGCCTTAAATTACTTCTCAAGTAATGGTGCATTTTAAAAATTACTTACCTCATTGTCTGATTCCACAAGTACTTGATCATATTCACTAAGGGCTACTAGAAACATGATAGAGGTGACATTTTCAAAGCAGTGTATCCATTTTCTTCGCTCTGATCGCTGCCCCCCCACATCCACCATTCTGTAATAATAGCAAAATACATGGGTCAAAAGGCAATATATAAAAAGCATGGTATTATTTACATAATTGCAATCAATTAGAAAGGCATTGGATCCAACCAAATATACACTGGCATTCCATCCACATTTAAATGGAAACAGGTGTGTGTTCTATATCATGAGTAAACTACAAGAGGAGGACCAGCTTGAGGAGTCAGCCAGTCTGTACCAGCCCAGTAATAACCAAACATACCTAAATAGAAGTTCAGTGAGATTATTCCACAATAAATTGAGTAAAGGTGCAGCCTTAAGAATTCTGATCATTAATGCCTCAAAGTACACCTTGAATAAAGTTATGGAAAATATCTGGCTTACAGGAAATGTTGCATCAAATCATAGCTGCCAAGTTATCCCTTTTTTAAGGGATTTTCCCTTATGCTGAATAGGCTTCCTCGCGAGAAAAGGGAAAACTTGGCAGCTATGTCAAATATTGACACCTGCTTTGCTTGAGCATGAGGTGTCCTTTAGAAGTAAAACTGGGATATAAAAGATTCTGACAACTACTGTGAATGTGTAAATCCTGGAAATGTGTGTGGAACAAAAGCCAGCATGTGGTCTATCTACTTCACTGTTGCATTTGTTTTATTTGAAGAGGATGACCCTGTGTGAGTCTGAAGCTTGTACCCCACCCCCACCCCCACCCCATTCTCATTCTGGTGCGGCTGCAGGAAAGAGATGGAACTTTCTCTTCATTTTTGATTAAAGTTTAGGATAACATCCAAACCCTAAACTGTGGTTAATCTTGGTTATGGTTCGTTTGGAACAAACTGGTTTAATAAACCACAATTTGAAGATGTCTTATTTTAGTAAACAATCATAGCTCTGTTCTTGCAATATGAAAGTTCAGTTTACTATTGTGTGAGAATGCAGCCTATATTTTACATTAAAGGTAAAGGTAAAGGACCCCTGACAGTTAAGTCCAGTCACGAACGACTCTGGGGTTGCGGCACTCATCTCACTTTACTGGCCGAGGGAGCCGACGTTTGTCCATAGACAGTTTTTCCGGGTCATGTGGCCAGCATGACTAAGCTGCTTTTGGCGCAACGAGACCAGAGCAGCACACTGAAACGCCGTTTACCTTCCCACCAGAGCGGTACCTATTTATCTACTTGCACTTTGACGTACTTTCGAACTGCTAGGTTGGCAGGAGCTGGGACTCAAAAACAGGAGCTCACCCCGTCGCGGGGATTTGAACTGCCAACCTTCCGACCGGTAAGCCCTAGGCTCAGTGGTTTACACCACAGCGCCACCCGTGTCCCATATTTTACATTAGTCTTTAACAAAATAGTATGCATATTATGAAATACTCTCTTTTTTTCAAGAGAAAGCTAGCATTCAAACACTTTATATAATTATATGGGGGGATCTAAAGCAGGAAAACTGAATAATGGAATAGAGATGATGGGGAATACTGCACAGATCTGACAAATAACCTTTGTTAGCTAGACTATAATTCCTAAAGATATTTAAGAATAAATTTAACAAAAAGTTATAATGTTTAGAATGCATAATGCACCCAAATCAGGATTTCAGCTTTTGTTGAGAGGCACTGGTACCCCAGACATCACGGTGCAGGAGACTATTCATTACTTTTAGTTCAAGTAAAAAAGTTTCTGTGCAAGTTGTTATAAACACATTATAGCTAATTATAATTGGCATTTTAAAAGATTCAAAATGAAACTTTCTGCTTGATATGGTAAACAGTCTGCTCCTTTAAAACAGATTATGATAATATTCTGAAATCTTTTAAACATGCACAGCTAATGTCAGCATAATAAGGTTGTAAAACGCATAAAATGTGGAAATTTCTGTTCACTAACAAGTTATTATTTTTAAAGTTTGTTTTTAAAAAACTAAAGATGAGGCAGAATTTGTAGTGAGGATTTTATACCAGCAACTGGTTAGTGGATGTAATATAATGATATAAATTTTCAGGTGCAGGGGCACTTCTTTTCATTTTAAAAAATGGGTGTTTGTTTGAAACTTATATTTAAATTGTACATTCAAGTGTATGTACCGTATACGACTGGGCGTATAAGACCACCCCCAACTTTTCCAGTTAAAATATAGAGTTTGAGATATACTCGCCATATAAGAAATACGACCCAGCGTATAAGACGACCCCCCGACTTTTGAGAAGATTATCCTGGGTTAAAAAGTAGTCTTATACGCAGGAATATACTGTATGTTACGTTAATGCAGTACGTTGATGCAAGTAAATCCCTTCTCTACCCCACATTCTTGAACAATGTAAAGTAAGACAATATTTATACTGTCCTGAGGTGGTGAAGATTGCAGGTTGACAATAGTTTCCCTGAATGTGTATCCAAATGAAAATTGGTGTTACCATTTTTAAAAAAACGAAAGGGAAGAAATTCTTCAAAATTAATATTTTCTCACAGTTGATTATACATGCTTTAAAAAAAACACCCAAAAATTAACGTATCAAGTAATAACAATTTTAAAAGCCTTTTTCTCTACCTGAAAATGACACTTTGCAAGTCAAATGGGTATTCAATGATTCCTGTAGTTGGAACTCGGACTCTAAGCACATCTTGTTGGGTAGGTAGATAGCCAGAATCAGCTATACGGTCCATATCATTAAGATAACTATAGACAGGAAAGAAACAACAGCAATGAAATATAGTGATACTGTAGTCCTTTTGAAGAAAGGCACAGTATGAATTTAAAGGACAAAGAAATGTTTGAGTGCATGTGGTAAAGTTTGTGTCATGGAAAATACCAGCTCTCGCCATGTGGAGGGGTATTTGAACACAAGATGCTCCATGTGGAACAGGCATAGCAGAATTAGCCTTCTAGGGCAGTAAATCAGAATTTGGACAGGGTACTTGACTGCAATCTATGGAGAGGGAGATAACCTTGTCTTGCAATCACTCTTCTCCCTTATTACACAAAGGTTTGATCTGCTACGTTTTAATAGGTGCATAAGTAGCAGTGAATTAAGAAACAATATCCAGCCATCTTCCTTTGAAAAATTATCTTAAAAACATAGAACTTAAATTTAAAAGCACCATAATTACTCCGCCCCCTGCAGATCCAGACAAAATGAAAGCCTTTCAGAAGAAACTGATGAAAGAAGAGGATACTTAAATTCCCCCCAAATGAACCGGTCATAATTTACAAAACTCAAAAGGACACACTAAATTACTCAGGGTAGAGGGTGAGAGTATATAGGTGTGTAACTCCAGTGATGTATTGCTTGGCATTTTCTAAATAAATAAAAAAAGAATCAAGAAAAAAGATATCATCTTCCCATTTTTACAAATAAAAATAGAACACTCTTATGATCAATTATGGAACCATTTTTCCCTCCCTGAATTTTAAGCCAACTAAAAATATGAAGATAACAGATAGCTTGTTGTAGAACAATATTTACTGCCCTTCCAAAATTACTTTCCCCTGACAGCTTAAAATAGAAATATAAGCTACAGTAATTCAAAACAACAACAACAAAAGAAATGCACGGAATAAATTTGTAAACACACATTTTGGGGATGGCTGACCACCCCTTTGGTGTCCCTAATCAAGTTGGCAAAAATACCATGGTTGGAAGATTAAGCAACATTCTTGTTACACTGAGACACAGAGAGTCTAAAATAAATTTCCTAGAAAACATTTAATCCTATACAGTATATCCTGCTGGTACAAGGGTGTAGCATGGGGAGGGTCAGAGAGCCAGTGGCCCTGGGCGCAGATTTTTGAAGGGGCATGAGGGGACACAACCAGGCACCCCCGATAGGCTCCCTTCCTCACCAAGTTGTGCCCAGACTGGGCCTTCAGGGCTGGGGCAGCGGCAGCACCTCCTTATTGTGGCCAGTGAAGGGACGCCCACCCCTGCACTGTCCGAGAGGGGGGAGGGGGGGAGGGTGCCACTGCCGCTACCCACCAAGGAGAGCCAAAAGGCTCTGGGCAGCCACCTCCTCCTTTGCGAATGGGGCACTACAGCCCTCTGGTCTGCCCTTTTCACGGGACAGCTTTGAGCCTCTTTCCCCCTCCTCTTGCCTTACTCGCCACTGGCTCAGATTGCCACAGCTTGCACAGCGGTGAGAGCTTGGGCTGGCGCAGCCACTCTCTGTGCCCCACCCCACCCTCAAGGTGCCCGGGCACTGAGAACCCATGCTATGCCCCTTCTGCCTGCAATTCAGGAACCCCTTTGCCACCACCCTCTTTGACACTACAGTATGAAATGTGATTCCTGCTCTGCCTACAATTGAATTCTTATGTGTCTCAAAAGAAGATTGTGTTATTCTTTTAGCTGATGTTTCAAAGTTTCATACAGTGGAAGCTCGGTTGTCGAATGCTTCGGAAGCCGAACAATTCGGAACCCAAATGCCGACAACCCAGAAGTGAATGCTTCCGTTTTCGAACGCGCCTCAGAAGTTGAATGGCTTCTGAGGCACCTTTCTCAATTTCCTCCATTCACTTTGCTGACAGCCCTTTGATCCTCAGTTGTCGAACATTTTGCAAGTTGAACGGTCTTCCAGAATGGATTACATTCGACAACCAAGGTTTCACTGTATAAGGCTTAAAGGTTAGTTTTGTCCCTACTTTCCAGTCACTTAGCTAATGCAGGTTCAAGGAACCTTTTTCAGTCCAAAGGCTGGCCAACCTGGAGCAAAAGGTAGGTGGAGAAATATATGTGTCTCTCAGCCTCTCTGCCATGCTAAAGTCAGATGTTTCTACACATATGCACGTTGTCTTTTCATCCAGGCAAGCAAGAGGCAAAAGCACATTCCAGCCAGGCAAGAGTATTAAAAGAGGCCAGAGAGAAGGGTGTGGAAAGAAGAGAGGGGTTGGTCTAGAGAAGACTAGGTAAATTTGGGCCCTGGGTCTGAGCTTCCCCACACCTGAGTTAGTGGCTGAAAACTTGAACGCTACTGTGCAAGGCTACACATGTTTGCTCGGAAGTAAGGCCCATGGATTCGATGGAACTTGCTCCTATGTAAATGAGTAACGGATTAAAGCAGGCACCCCCAACCTGATGTTTTGGCCTACAACTCTCATGTGTTGAAATGTTTTGCAGCTGTGGCGCAGTACAGCAGGTGATGTTAAGTTTATGTGAATTAAGCTGTGTCAGCAATTGGGTATAGTATGTAAAAGAGCATTGTGTACCTCTCTCAGTACCCTGGTGGGTGGGTCACTCTATGGGTCATGTTTTGTAGTGTTAATGTAACTTCTGCTATTTTCTATAATTAAAACCAAGCTGGAGATTTATTTTGCATTCTCTTAATTATGCGCAGAACCTGCAGTTTCCTCAGCATGCTTTCTGCAGCGCAGTTACTCAGTTTAAATTTCTTAACACCGTGATCCCTAGCTAACAGGACCAGTGGTCAGGGATGATGGGAATTGTAGTCCAAAACATCTGGAGGGCTGAAGGTTGGGGGTGCCTGGATTAAAGCCTTCAACAAATTTTAGAACCTACTAATGCAATCCCATACGTATTTACACACAATCCTACTTGCTTTCCTGGGAGTGTGCAGACTAACTCAACAGTTTGATGAGATGAGGTACACTGACATGTACACAAAAAAGATTAGGGTTTTAGGATGCAGTCCACAATTGTTTTTGGTACATAAGCATTTGAATATGGATGGCAAACATACATCACTAGACATGAACAGCTTGGCCTGCAAAGGAAGTATTTTGGGTTAGGAAACAACTGCCTGCCCAAGAAGACAGTATGTCTTAAGCCCATTAGATGCTGCCAGTCTATGCCCCTTCCCTTTTTGCACTGCACCCCCTGGGAAGCAGGCCCTCCACTTCAGAAACTCTTGATGTGACTCACTATGTTCACAGGTTAACATTCCTTTCCTGCATTTCACATCAACCTGTCTTGACTAATCAGAAGTTTTCATACAAGATCAAAGACGAGTTAGCAAGGCCTAATCAGGGGCTACTGCACAATGAGGAAGAAATAACAGTATATGACTTGCTTTGGGGGTTACATTCATGTTTCATTTCTACAGCGGAGCGCAATGTCAGGCACACATTTCTCATATTGGTGAGTCTACCATGAAAGGGCAGGTGTAGAACCCACCACATGATTTGGCACCCTGAAAAATAACAGCTTGCATTCTGATTTTTCACTCTTACCAAGGGGGGGGGGAACAGTAGAAGATGAAAACCAAGAACCAAAGCAGTTTTTCTCACCTTACCTAAGTATTATCAAAACTTCTCTGTTAGGAAAGTAGCAAGGTACGTATGTATTCTGTATGTGTATATATTCACCTGTTGTCTTAAACTGATCAATAACATATTTGTGCCTAGTTACAGGTAGGTAGCCATGTTGGTCTGGCGTAGTCAAAACAAAATAAAAAAATTCCTTCCAGTAGCACCTTAGAGACCAACTAAGTTTGTCATTGGTATGAGCTTTCGTGTGCATGCACACTTCTTCAGATACACTGAAAGAGAAGTCACCAGGTCCTTATACATAGTGAGAGCGTGCGGAGGGGTATTACTCAGAAGGGTGGTGGGAAAGGATGATTGACTGATAGGTGTGGAAACCTGACTGTTTACGACTGCAATTGGTCTTACAGGAAAAATTACGACTGTTTACGACTACAGGAAAAAGCATGGGGTGAGATGGCTAAAGATAGCTTTATCATGTATAATGAGATAAGAATCCAATGTCTTTATTCAGACATTTATTCAGATATTTGTGCCTGTTGAAAGTCATTCAAGTCAGGAAAGCTCACACAATTATTTTCGGAAAAAACACTACAAGACACCACTGTCCTTTGTCTCTCTGCTGTTGAACTGGTTTGTTAATCAATTGTATTATCTCAGAACAAGTGGAATCTATCCAGCTGTGCTATAAGGCTGCCCAGACAAAGTGAATTCTGTCGAGAATGTAAAAAAAGATGCTAACTGCCCCACCAAATTCTGTTTCTTCCCCGTATGCAAGAAGAGAAGAGATGGACTCTCCCACAGTGGTAATGCGCGCAACCACGCGGGGTGATTTGTGCTATGGGGGAGAAGTGGAGATCAGCCTATTTAAGCCCCCTCCACCCCATACTCTCCCCTCTTTTCATTGAGGCTCCCTTTGGCAGTGTGGGCTCTGCTAGTTGCTTTCATTGAAGTGACCAAGTAGGAAGTTTTTGGGTGACACTAATTGGCCCATGTCACATCTTTTTTGCCTGCTTCACACTGTTGGGTGTGGTCTGTGTGACTGGAGTGGTGTTTTGTTTGAATCTGGCTAATTGGCATTTGGTCCGGGTGGGTGAATAGATTTTGGGAAATATCTGACAGAGTGGTGCTTGGGCCTGTCTGGCGCACTGGGGTGAACAATGATCAACGGGGTCACGGTGTGCATGTCAGGTTCATATATCCAAGGACTATGCAGTGAGGGGGAAGAAATATCATTGGACCTCTATGGGGGAATCACAGTGTGCAGCTGGATCAGGAGATGGGAGATAAATGTACCTCACCACCCAGATCTCATTGGTTTTGGCTACTTTTGGCTGAATTATTCCGATTGCCAGATTCTATAGTTGTTATATTTTAATATACGGTAACTTGCTGCCCATCTTTCTTGTCTCGAGTCTTCTTGAGTGTGTTGGCAATTTCTTATTGTCAGGCAGCCTTTGAATCTCCTCTTTGAAATTTACATTTCTTTCCCACCTCATCCAAAGAACTGTAATGTAATATTATCTAGACTCTCCATGAAATGGTTATCTGCCTGATAACTGTGACCAATATTCCTATCTCCGAAACTACACTGCAAATCCATGCTATACTAGGATCCTGTAGATGCATCAGAAAGTGTTGTGGCCAATTGCTTGTTATACACATATTACCTTGGTAATGCACCTCAGGCCTATCTCTATGGCAACCCAGCAGAATTGCCTTAGCAGCCCGTTAATATTATTTTTATAAGATGAATTACAACTATAATTAACTTGTAAAATATGGCCTGTACTAGACATATATTAAGATTCGTAAAAATGTGTGTGTGTACACGTGCTCCATTTTTTCTTGGTTAAATAGTTAACTGAATGTATCTATCAAAAATATAAAAAGCCAGTAACTGAAATAGCCTTCCAGAAACATCCATGTGTGTTTTTGTTGGGAGGGGAGAGGGGAGAGGGGAGAGGGGAGAGGGAGGGGAGAGGGAGAGAGAGAGAGAGAGAGAGAGAGAGAGAGAGAGAGAGAGAGAGAGAGAGAGAGAATGTGTGCCGCACAGCTTTCAAAGGTGCCTGAATTATTCTAAGTCTAATGAGAATTTCCAGGAAAAACATTAGAGAGCATTACTGCAAGTATAAATTATGCAAACGAAGAATGTCAGTTCTTAACCACAACAGTCAATGAGATTTCTTGTCTCCAAGTTGAAGGTCATGATTTTTGAGTATGTCTCCTTTAGTGCTACACCCAAACATAAATTTCAGCATTCACAAAGGATTAAAAATCGTATTACAGGTTTTGTAGCATGCATATTATTAGTTATGCGGCGCTATCATAATAAAAGGTGCCTTATAGCATTACACAGGCAAAATGCAAGGGCAAGCCATCACCTAAGCAGTTTTCAGAATAGGTTCCTTGTAAGCCTACCCTTGTAAGCCTCCCTCCAAGATAATGTAGTACAGCTTACCCATCACAACCAAACTTCATCTGCAACATGCAGGGAAGAACAGGTTACGTTCAAGAATGCACTTCCAAGTAATAAAGGCAAGGGTGAGGCCAAACTGGCCTGGTCAGTGCCCTGGGTGAACGGAATGTGCTAAGAGAAACACATGGGGAACCAGATGTTATTGGACTACAGCTTCCATCAACCCCAGCTAGCACTGCCAATGGTCACAGACAAGGCAAGATGTAGTCCATTAGCATCTACTGTACAAGCCCATCAGTTTGCCATCCTTGTCCCAGTCCATACCTCAAGAACCCTCTGGAATGTGCTGGGATTCCATAGCTGACACAAAAGATTTCCTCATAGACAAGCTGATATAAAATGGGTTCTGTGAATGTAGATAGTTAGCAAGCAGACTTCCATGTGCATTTTCTGTGGCCTACACTACATAAATGTTCCTAACTAAGCTCGGTTCAACTGGAACTCTGCAAATGTACAGGGGCTGTGTGTCTCCTTTGGCTTTGATCTGAACAATGAGCACAGCACCAATACAAGGAATCAGAGGGAGGAAGTGCAGTTCATGTGATGTCCACCCATCAAAGGAAGCACCAGTGGTTTCTACCAAAGACCTTTTCATAGTAGACATGATAATTGGAATTTCTCAATCATAGCATAACATGCCTGTCAAACTGATCCACTGAAGCTCTAGCCATCTCTAATGCAAGTATCTGTTAAGGATAATGATATACGTTCCTGAAATGCGGATGTTTACTTATGCTAAATTACTGTTACTTTTAACATGTGTTTTTTCCTCTGGCGATTGCTCTCATGTTTTTGGCTGGCTGTGAGTCACATGAGAGAGGTATTTCATTCTGTTGTGACTGTTATTCCAGTAACTGTTATTTTTTAACTGTTTTCTGCTCTCTCTGTGTGCGTGTGTGTGTGAGGGACAATGGCTGCTAAGAGAGGATTTTCAGGATACTGTGTCAGCGTGATCTGTCAGAAGTGAAACAGACAGACAAAGATCCCTAAACCTGTGCAGGAGCTCTCTGTAAGGAACAAAGAAAATACTGCTGAGGTGAAAATAAAAACCTTTCAAAATTGTAAGGCCTGGGAGAGGTAAAACCCTGGTGCAAGTCTCAACAGTTTTGTTTATAAGTCTAAGAAGACTTCAATCGAATGGGAACATACCCATGTTTGAATAAGCATGTGATTGTTTATGTTTATGAAAGTAAAGTTAAGTAAAGCTCAACATAGAGCAGACTAGAAACCTGAACAAGTGGGGAAACCAGCTCTAAGAAAAGGAGTAAAGTCCGGTGGGAAAATGATATTGTGACAGCTCATTATAATGTACGCAGACCCCTTTTAGTAGAGCTGGTTTCCCCACTTGTTCAGGTTTCTAGTCCTTCAGGAGGCTGCTCTATGTTGAGCTTTCCCAAGATGTTTCAAGCCCTTGGATCACTGCAGGAACTACATTTCTTCAGTATAGCCTGGTTCCTTTCTTGCCTTTCTTTCCTGTTCACCTGCACCTAAGTAATGCTTTCTTTGGGACTAGTTAGGACCCTTGTAGGAAGTGCAAGCCAGTGGTATCCTGAAGAGGGGAGTGGATCCCTGTTCTAGTTTATTTTAAAGCATATTAAGGCCCTTCTCTGTGAGCCGCCTCCGAGAGGGGTGGGGCGGGAAAACAGGTCTTCTCAGTGGTCGCTCCTCATTCATGGAATGCTTCAACCAGGGAGGCACGTTGGTACCATCACTATCTGTTTTTAGGCACTAGTCAAAAACAATTTTATTGTTTTCATTATGTTTTAAGTTTCAACATGTTTAACAAATACAGTCAAAACAGTTTTCTCTTTCCTCTTATTCTTGTCAACTTCCCACCCCTTTTTCCATGGAGTTGTTTCTCTGCTTCTGCTGCACCCGATTTTATATCTATCAAATCATAACCACAGTATTATGATCTAATTACTTCTGATGCTCATAGCTCAAGTCCTGCTAGCAAGTTCATCATACTATAATCTTTCTTTAAATAGTCCGAAAAAGGCATCCATTCTTCCATACAACACTCATCATTAGATTCCCTTAATTTTGCTTTAAGTTTTGCCAGTTATGACTGCATAGCCCGTTATCTTACTTAACTCTTTTGTTGGAACTTCCTCTTCCTTCCATTTCTGTGCATACAGAATCCCAGCTGCTGTTGTTACATACATAAACAACTTTAGCATGGGGGGCGGAGGCGGATTTCTACCCCTATAATCCCTAACAAGTCAAAAACATTTTTATTCGTGAAAGCTTTGGGGCTTTCACCTGGAGGCTAAAGTACCGGTATGTTTGTGGCCTCTTCTTCTGCTCATCTTTTTAGCAGGGTCGCTTGAGTTAGATCTGCCCTTTTTATGTACTGTATGTTACAGCTGAACATTTTTGGTTGCCTTTTATTCTTGAGTCACTTTTGTGGCCAAATGGAGCCTGCATGGTCAGTGGATCCCCACAGCAGGAAGCAGACAGAGAATAATCTACCAGTAGATCCCTGATCTGCCTTCTGATCTCCCAATTTAGCATACCTACTCTGGAACAAATTAAGTTTGTAATCGGAGGTACCACTGTACTTAAATCTTTTCCTATTGAAGATTACAGCTTCCTTTCCTACTCTGCTCTGTATCAGAAATGATGGTAAATCTATGTATGTATAGAACTTTGAATAGGAAAGCCACTAAAAATTTGCACCACAATGAGATAGTCTTTTTTAACATTCAGTAATCAGGTAGTTTAAATGGCTTTATAAATTTATACAGTTTTTACCACATTTGTCACAACAATGATGCAAGCTGATGTTATATAATTGTATGTTAAAATAGGTACATCATTTGACTACAACACATTACCAGGAAAATCTAATTAGGGTGTGGGAGGACATGCTCCAATCCATCATTTCTGGTCATTTTCAACACTGCAGATTCTATAGTTTACTATAGATCCCCAAGCCAAACTGAGGACACAGATGAAGCCTTTAGTAAATATACTAAATTATATTGTTTCCTTACTGTGTTTTGCATTGCAATAGATGTATAGTCTATAGCATCCCGAACACTTTGTGACTTGAACGTTTTGGATCCCGAACGCCACAAATCCGGAAGTGTGTTCTGGTTTGTGAACGTTCTTTGGAAGCCAAACGTTCAACGCAGTTTCCATGGCTTCTGATTGAGTGCTGGAAGCTCCTGCAGCCAATTGGAAGCGTCACCTTGGTTGTCGAACATTTTGGGAAGTCGAACGGACTTCCAGAACAGATTCAGTTCAACAACCAAGGTACAACTGTATATTGGAAACATGAGGTCAGACAAAATTTATTTTATCTCCTTCCCTCCCGCATCACTAATATATTAAGATTTTTCACCATCCATAACAACTAAAATGAACAATAGAATTATCAACTACATTTAGAATAAACACTTGAACACAATTTGAAAAACAGAAATATACGGTCTTTGGGCAGCTCAAAAAATGCTCCTAGTGATTAAATTATTTTAAATTTAATTTTAGTCTTCACGGTTGTGTTTTGGTTTTCTTTTTATAATTCAGTCTTTCAATTTCAATGAGATATGATGGAATATTAGTACAAGACACTCAAAGATAGAACTGATAAGGAAAGGATGAGTAGGTATGGGAAAGATGTTTATGTGCGGCAGCTGGGCAAGGAAACTAATTTTCAAGTAATATTATTATTGTCAAAAGTACTCGAGAAAAGTGGGTGGCATGCCTACCTTGCTACAACACGGTGAAAATTCACAAAGGATTTACTAATCACATAGTAAGGAATGCTCTATATAAGGTGTGGACTAGATATCAACAATTACTAGAACCAAAAGCGCCATGGCGGCTATCCTTGCTAGAGGCATTTGTAGTTAAAAAACTAAATATGGAAAGTAATTGGGCAAACTATAGTCAAGTATTAAAAGAAGATCAGGGACAATTAAAGCTCAAAACATTTGAGGAGGTAAGACATCACCTCACTGTTTGGCTTCAATATCATCAATTCAATAATGTATTTAATTCAGATAAAAAAATAGGGTTTGGGAGAGAAAAATTTAAATTACAAAAAACATTACTAAAAAATAGTAAGAAATTGTTGTCCAAAACTCATGACCAATTATTGGAATGGGACTTAAAAGCCAAGGAATTAAAAGATGTTATACTTAAATGGGCACAAGGAGAGATGTGAAGGCCCGGAAAACCCCCGAAAAAAATTGGGAAAAACCCGTCCCCCCCCCATTTTTTCCTGAAGCCATTCTGTTTTTTCCTGAAAAACTGGAAAAATTGAAAAATAAAATAAAAAATTAAATACTGTGGAGAGGAAATATGAATAATTGTTACTTCTGGATTTTTAAAAATCGTTTTGTGGAGGTTTTTTTGTTCCACATAAATTAGTAAACAGTTCATGAGATTGTTGCTCCATTTGTTACAAATACAAATAAATATTATATTAAAGGTAAATTCTGTTTGTAATAATTGTTTGGATACACTATATTTTTAATATGCTAGTTGTGATAATTTTACGCCCATTAAAATTGTCCATAGTTATATTTTATGTTTCTAAAGTAACAGAATTACTTTCAATCTGGAAAAGAAAAAGAAGTGCTAATGTAGCTTTTTTTTCAATTTTTCTGAAAATTTTCGTTTTTTCTGAAAAAAAAACAACGGCTTTTTTCTGAGCTTCAATATTTCCGGAAATTTTACATCTCTAGGTGCAAGATATCGGCCACACAATATATACGGAACAGTGGGAAAGGCTTTGTAGGTTGGATATACACTTTACTGCCTGTTACACTATTAAAGAGAATTTAATGAAAATGTGCTACAGGTGGTATTTGACACCTTCCAAACTCGCTAAGATATATAAATTAAAAAACAATTTATGTTGCAAATGTAATAAAGCTGCGGGTACAATGATGCATGCATGGTGGGGCTGTGAAAAAATTAAAAATTTCAGGGGCATACCTATTAGGCATTAGGGGCATACCTATTAGGCATTAGGAAAGACACCCCACAGGATAAGAAAAGGCTAATTCTATATGCCACTGGTTACAGGTAGGTAGCCGTGTTGGTCTGGGTCGAAGTAAAATAAAAAAATTCCTTCAGTAGCACCTTAAAGAAGTAGCACCTTCAGTAGCACCTTCTGAAGAAGTGTGCATGCACACGAAAGCTCATACCAAAATAAAAACTTAGTTGGTCTTTAAGGTGCTACTGAAGGAATTTTTTTATTCTATATGCCACTGCCACAGCCAGATTATTACTTGCAAAAAAATGGAAAGGAGTTATTATCCCAACAAAAGAGAAACGGATAAGTAAATTATGTGAATTTATAGAACTGGCGAAGTTAACAGCAGCCAGAAGACATCAGACAAATCAGAAGTTAAGGAAGGAATGGCAATGCATTGAGGATTATATGAAAAAACACTGCTCTAAAGTTAATATGTTGATATGCTTAGACTAAGTTTGTAAAGTAGATATTCAGACAGAATAGAAAACACACACACACACAGCTTACAATTTCAGGATGCCAGTTTTCAAAGTTTTCATCAAACTCAATGCAGTAAGACAGTGAAGTGAACACATGTGTACATTTATAAACTAAGTATTTTATCAGTAGTTGTATACATTATCCTAAAATAAAACAAGGTAGGAAGTTTGAACAACTAAGATTCCCAGTGACTGGACACCTCAAATAATTCTTGAAAAACAGCTGTCCATGAGATATGTCTAAAGCATTACTATCCAAAACATCTTCCCATTTATACTTACTATTTAGTAGAATCTGACAATTGATACTCTCGCCGCCTGTCATAGCATTCTTGGATTCCAGGGTCATTCCATAAATACCTTATTGCATCTACATAAGGGTTCTCAAATGAGGACACTTTCTCTATGTCAACGTCTCGAACTAGCTGTGCATTAGCCTATAATAATAAAAACAAAATCCAATTACATTTACGTGCATTAGACACATGGAACAAAATATATATTAGGTTACACACACACACACACACACACACACACACACACACACACACACACAGCATAATGTGTTGATAAGAACATTTGGAAATGTTGTTTCCTAGACATGTGGTCAGACTTTTTTCTTCTAAAATATGTGATAAGTATGTTTTTAAAAAAAGCACTTTCTGGAAGGTAAAAAGGGTAAAGGTAAAGGACCCCTGGATGGTTAAGTGCAGTTGAATTTGACTTTGGGGTGTGACACTCATCAAAAGGCAATGACAGCACTCAGGATATTGAGATGCAAGTGTGAGCCACAAAAGTAAGTAGAATAGAAAAGGAGAAGTGATTCTTGGCTGACAATCAGAGTAATTTGGACAGAGCAAAGGTGCGTGGACATTCTAACTAGGTGGAAGCTGGGGTACAAGCTGACAACATGCTAATATTAAACTGTATCTGAAAATACTTATTCATTAGCAATGCTACATTAGCATATATGAAAGCTATAATAAACACATGCTAACAAATCAAAAGTTGTTAACAAATATAAAATACACTACAAAAATAGTGTTATGTTGGATATAAAGCTCCAGTAGATTATTGGGAGCATGAGGGAATTGTATTATTTTATTAACTTCATAGAACTGGTAAAATGTCAACATCAATTAATCTACGGTAGTATAAAAGTAAAACATTTTAACTGGCAAAGATATTGGCTTCAAAATCAAGAATCCCACAGTTGGCTACTGTAAGAACAGGATGCTGGACTATATGGACATTGGCCTGATCACACACGTTCGTCTTATGTTCACCCAAGATAATATGAAGAAGCAGCTCTTCTGCTCTCTGTGCCAACCAAATGAACTTTCTCAAAATGATGTACATGACCTTCATTTGCTCGTGCAGAAAGTGGAATATCCTTGACTTAATTAACTATACTCAATACTTGCTTGTAGGGAACTGTCTGGAACTGACAACAAACACCAACAGAAACTTATTTTCATAATGTGGAAAATCCCCTTCTTTGTTTGCTTAGCTATCAGACATTGCTAAACAAACAATTCACAGGCTTAAATTTAAATTTTCAGTTCCTGTTTGAAGTAGCCAAAGAAACAGCAGTGGTACCCCGCAGGATGAACAGTTGTGGTACCCCGCAACGAAAAAAATTGCAAAACGAAAGTGTTTTGCAATTTTTTTGACGAGTCGCAAAATGAAGCAGTCTATGGCCGTGCTTCGCAAGACGAAGCAGCCTCGCAATGGGAAGGGAAGCCACTGCCACCACTACTTACCTTTAGGACTCCGCCAGTGACGTCCACGGCTGCCACTTCTGCCTCCTGCGGCAGCGCAGCACTCATGGTGGCCTCCGTGGCTCCGGCAGGAGCAGCAGCGGAGCTCGCCAGGTGGCCCTTGGCGGGAACAGCAGCAGCTTCTGAAGGAGCGAAGGCTGCGGCGGGAGGAGACCCCGCGGCTCCAGCCTTGCTTTCTCCCAACTCTGTAAATGGCTTCCGGACTCCTTCCAGACCCCTGGCCCTCCTGCTGCTTCCCCCTCCCCAGAGTCTTGAAGACTTCCAGCCGTGGCGGGTGAGTCGGCGCCTTTTTCTTGTGCTTCTTTTTTTCTCATAGGAACGCATTAATTAAATTTCAATGCATTCCTATGGGAAACCGCGCTTCGCAAGACGAAATTATTGCAACATGAAACGACTCATGGAACGAATTAATTTCGTCTCGCGAGGTACCACTGTAGTTTCAAGCTAAGGAAGTTATCTTTTCTTTAAGCAAGCAGACTGCATTACTGAAAAACCTTTTCAGTAAGCAGGTCTACCAGGTGTTAAAACTTAGGTCAGACATGGGGAAGCTGGGGGAATCAGCAGTTACTTGTGAAGTCTAATGAATGTCCACTCAAGGCAAAAACATTTAACCAAAAGATTACAAAACATCTTGCAATTACAGCCAAATAGCACCATGCCTTGTGCTTATATAACACTAGCTTTGTGCAACCGACCTCCAGTAGTTATATTCATTGGTGCTACCTGGAACTATAATCCTCCTCTGCATCACTATAAAATAAGGGGAAGTTACTGGTGCAAGAATTAAAAAGTTCATTCCTATGTGTAGCTATTAGTTACATTAGAACCAGCTAGCACTGTACTGATCTTCATTATTATTTCAATTTCAATTTATTTATTATTACGGTCGAGGACCAGCTTACTGATCTTCATTATTACAGTAAGAGTAATACAGTCAAAGTGGCTCACTTGTCTAGAAATATTGATGCACTATTTGGTACAAACGGCTCAACCCCTTATTCAGCAGTGTAATTTGAATACATGCCTAACAATATGCACACACTGGAGGAAGGAATGGCAATAAGTATGAAACTTGAGACACTTTTTTTAATCTGTTACCTTTTGCTGTTCAATCACAAGATGCACAATACAAGTTACTATGATTTTTGTATTTATTTCAATGTACAACATACCTTTTCCTAACTGTAATTAAACTGTTTTATGGTAGAATTTGGTCATTAGCCAATTAGCTACTATCATGAGTAGTTAATATCACAGCAAGCATATATTAGCTGTACGTTAATAATGAACATAGTTCTAGTTACAGGTAGGTAGACGTGTTGGTCTGAGTTGAAACAATATTTAAAAATTCCTTCAGTAGCACCTTAAAGACAAACTAAGTTTTTAGTATGAGCTTTTGTGTGCATGCACACTTCTTCAGGTACACTGAAACAGAAGTAACCAGACCCTTATGTATATTCAGAGGGGTGTGTGTGTGATGGGCTGATAGGAGTGGTAAACCTGTAGATGACTGTTAACGACTGTTAATGACTGCAATTGGTCTTGCGGGGGAAAAGCAAGGGCTGAGGTGCTAAAGAAAGCTTGATCATGTATAATGAGATAAGAATCCTATGTCTCTGTTCATACCAGGTGTCTCCATGGTTTTAAGCTTGCTAATGAGTTGCAATTCAGCAACTTCTCTTTCCAGTCTGTTTCTGAATTTTTCTGTAATAAAACAGCTGCTTTGAGATCTTGTATAGACTATCCTGGGAGATTGAAGTGTTCTCCTACTGGTTTCTCTGTCTTGTGATTCCTGATGTCAGATTTATGTCCATTTATCCTTTGGCGTAGGGTTTGGCCTGTTTGTCCAATATAGAGAGCTGAAGGGCACAGTTGGCATTAGATGGCATACACAATGTTAGAAGATGAGCAATTAAATAGTCCTGAGATGGTATGTTGGATGTTGTTGGGGCCAGTAATGGTGTTGTCCGGGTGTATGTGGCAGCAAAGTTGGCATCTGGGTTTATAGCAGGCTCTGGTACCAGTGTCTATGTTAAGTCTGGTGGTTGTATTATTGTGGGTGAGGAGTTGTTTAAGATTGGGTGGCTGTCTGTAGGCAATGAAAGGTCTTCCTCCCAGAGCTTGAGAAAGAGAGCTGTCATTGTCCAGGAGTGGTTGTAGATCTCTGATGATGCGTTGTACTGTTTTAACTTGGGAGCTGTATGTGATAACTAGTGGTGTTCTGTTATTTTCTTATTTGGGTCTGTCTTGCAGTAGGTTCTCTCTAGGTATCAGTCTGGTTCTGTTGATCTGTTGTTTAACTTCATCAGGTGGATATTTTAGTTCTAAAAAGGTTTGCTGTAGATCTCTTAGGTGAGATTCTCTGTCTGTAGAGTTGGAACAGATGCGGTTGTAACGTAGGGCCTGGCTGTATACGATGGATTGTTTGGTATGTTTGGGATGTTTGTCGGTCAGTTGGTTTTTGGTATAAGGTGGTGTCTATACGTCCATCCTGTATTTTTATAGTAGTGTCCAAAAAATGTATTTCTTGCATAGATTGGTTCATTGTTAGGTTGATGGTGGGGTGAAAGTCATTGAATGTCTGGTGGAAGGTTTCCAGGGTCTGTTGACCATGTGTCCAGATAATAAAAATATTGTCAATGTATCGTAGGTACAAGAGAGGTTTGAGTGGGTAGGAGTTTAGGAAATGTTGTTCTAAATCTGCCATGAAGACGTTGGCATACTGTGGGGCCATGCGGGTGCCCATGGCTGTGCCGCTGATCTGGAGGAACAGGTCATCACCAAATTTGAAGTGGTTGTGTGTAAGGACAAAGTGGCAGAGTTTAGTAGCAAAGTCCGCTGTGGTTTTATCTGAAATGGTGTTCCTTATGGCTTCACACCTGGTATGAACAGGGACATAGGATTCTTATCTCATTATACATGATCAAACTTTCTTTAGCACCTCAGCCCTGGCTTTTTCCCGCAAGACCAATTGCAGTCATTAACAGTCGTTAACAGTCATCTACAGGTTTACTACTCCTATCAGCCCATCACCCATTCCCATCACACACCCCACAGACACTCTGAATATACATAAGGGTCTGGTTACTTCTGTTTCAGTGTATCTGAAGAAGTGTGCATGCACACGAAAGCTCATACCAAAATAAAAACTTAGTTGGTCTTTAAGGTGCTACTGAAGGAATTTTTTAATAATGAACATCGTGTCAGTCAGATAATGCATGTTCCCCTGAAAAGTACACAGACTAATTTATTCAAATATTGCCAAGGATCATTAGTGAAATTTGCAACACACAAAAAAGGTGACTGCTTAAAAGAGAAATGTCAATAAATAGACAATAAAGTATCCTTGGCAGTTGTTCTTCTTTTTAAAAAGGAAAAGTTATAAACATAAAGTTCGATTGTGATGCATATAACAAAAATGGGCAGACTATAGGCAATATCCCATTTGCAAATGGGTTGCATTCTGGGTCATTGCATGCTTGTGTGAAATTGCGTGCAACCATAACAAAAAGCCTGCAAACACCCCATTCTGCCCCCTAACCCCCCCTCCCCACTGGGATGCTTTTGTAATGTGTTTAGGTCACTTCCAGGTTCGGTGCAATGAGCACATGCGTGGTTACGCAAATATTGAATGGACCTAGAACGGCTGCTGCCTGTATATCCATCAGTATCTTTCCACAATATCTGCAAACAGATCTTATGAACTGGAGACTTGTTAATGCACTCACTGTAATATTAAATGATATCAGCAAATGCTCAGCACAGAGGAATATTTCTAGCAAGATCTAGCTGTTACAATTGTAGATCAAAGATCTGCAGCAAACGAAATCTACAATCCTGTAGTTGTGAAATGAAAGACAGATTAAATGTTCAAGTGAGAACAGAACAGATACAGAGCCAGTCATAGAAAGAAAATGCTGGCAAGTTCCTCACTATGGGAAGCCATGCTTTCCAGTAATTAAACATCTGACGTTATAAAAATGATGGCACATCCATTTTTGTAAGCCACAGGAATGGAAGTTAAGTCCTTTATTTTAATCAAAGGTCTCTTGTGAACACAGGAATCGGTTCATTTGCACACTGCTGTCTTCAATGTTTGGCAGCGATTCTCCAAAGTTCCAGACGGGAGTCTTTCCTACTCATACCTGAGATGCCAAAGATTGAACCTGGGACCTTTCGCACGCAACACATGTGCTTTCCTACTGAGCTGCTGCGCACTCGTGTCATGATGCCAGACGTTCATTAAGTGCAAAAATTCCAGGACTTACAGTATTATCAGCAACTGAAATGCAGTCTGTTAAGAGGGTTTGGAATACAGCTAAGATGGGCACTAGAGCGAGGAAATATGCCAGATCGGTAATAAGAATATAAAATAGTCACAACGGCCAACATAAAGGACAAAATATCTTTTTGTTAACACAGGCCTATTCCACATATATATAACATGGGGAGAAAGGAAAGCACGTGTAACCGGGTTGGATGAAAATCAATTTTAAAAATATATATAAAAAAAATCAGATTTAAAAAAATTTAAATTGGATTTTTAAAAAATAAAATGCTTTTGGAATAAAATGCTTTCTAAAGATACAATAGTTTTCTATTCAAGTTACATTATAGTCCAGGAAATAAAGATTTGCTTTTAATTATGAAGCATTAGGCTTTATATGGAATGTTTAAATGTTTTGGTAAATGAATTCCATTAATCCATTCACAATGTCATACACTTCCAGAGATTTCTGAAAGATTATTTGGGGCAGTTTTTCTAACGAGAAGATATTATCACAGGTGCTTGTTTTTGCAGTTCTAAAAAGTGTAAAAAGTGTCTGCAGAGATAACATGCCTTTTCTTCACAGGAAAAATGTTATAAAATAAACATACAGAGTTGAGGAAAAAACTTTAATCCCATTGTTCCTTTGCAAATTTATATACACAGAATCAACCCCTTATCTCTTAAATGCTAAGTTCCAAGAGGTTTAGTAAAGAAAATCTCTTTGGTGAGATACACAAGTTCTCCAACTTTTAGAAACACTGAATGGGAAAAATCAGCAGTTCAAATCTGTGACTGGGCGAGCAGGTTTTTTTTTTGGGGGGGGGGGGGAGAGGTCATATTAACCAGTGAGGTGTTTAACTTGAATAGCTGATATGAAAAACTGAAAGGTAGACATCTGGGGCATGCCTTTAATTTGAAGAAGAGACATTGTGCCATTTTTATTATGTTTAAAAGTAGCTTATTTTAGAGCAGCCTGGAGATGCTTTGTACTACAACTTCCATTAACTAAACGGCCTCGGTCCAGTATATCTGAAGGAGCGTCTCCACCCCCATTGTTCTGCCCGGGCACTGAGGTCCAGCACCGAGGGTCTTCTGGCGGTTCCCTTGCTGCGAGAAGCCACGTTACAGGGAACCAGGCAGAGGGCCTTCTTGGTAGTGGCACCCGCCCTGTGGAACGCCCTCCCACCAGATGCCAAAGAGAAAAACAACTACGGTATCAAACTTTTAGAAGACATCTGAAGGCAGCCCTGTTTAGGGAAGCTTTTAATGTTTAATAAATTATTGTATTTTAATATTTCTGTTGGAAGCCGTCCAGAGTGGCTGGGGAAACCACCAGGGTATAAATAATAAATTATTATTATTATTATTACTATTATTATTACTACTACTACTTCCCAAGCTGGTTGGGGCGAATGGAAGCTGAAGCCCAACAAGGCTGGGGAAGGCTCTTGGAGAGCAAAGGCGGACAACTTATCCACAATTTGTTGTGGGTGAAAAGTCCACCATCCCCTGTGAAGTATCAGTTACTTATCCCTCATTTGGTTGCATTTAAACACTTGTTCGCTTCAAATCCTGACTAGCTTAAAACTGGAAATGCTTGCTAATTTATTTTTGCATACACCTTTCAGTGAAGCTGTTAGCTCAACCAGCAGAAGTGTTGATTTAATTATTCTTTAAACAATTATAGTTGAAAATCATAGGCTCTGTTTCTCCATCATCCTCTCCTGAGGGTGCCCACAGAAAACGAAATCCCGGACAAATATAAATAGTTATAGGCATGAAGATAAAGGTTAAAAAAGGACAAGACACCAGGGCCAGAAAATCCCTCCGCTACAAGGCAGTGATGGTTCAAGGCACTTCACAAAGCATCTGCAACCCACTTTCCTAAGCCTTGCTGCCCACAGAACACAGCACCAGCTCCATCTCTCACACAGCAGCTTCTTTCCTCTCCAGTGCTAAAGGACAGCCTGTCCCTAAACTCTGAGCAACCATTTGTAAGCAAGTCTTGAAAAGCCTGAAGAAAAAGCAGGGCAGTCCAACACAGACACAGGCAGCCTGATCTTATTCAGGCCAAGGCATAATGAAATCCAACGGGAGATGTTAAGTAACAGTTGCAGAAAGGCTGCTCTGTGACTGACAGCACTGCAAGCCTGCTAAAACATAAAGCCAACTTTCAACTCCCACCAGGCAGCCTCCCTTCTTCGGAAGTGTTACATAAGCAGAACTTGAGTATAGCACCCACATAGTCCCTTCACAGCAAAAATCACTCTCTTAAGTTTCTTGCTTAACCAGACTTGCCACTGTTGGGAGAAAGGGTTTGTGTCAATTAACTTTTATATCAAATTTATCGTACTTTTTAAAAAAACATTGCATTGGGTTATAATACATTGCACCAGCACAGGCTTTTATTTTCTGCTGAAAACTGTTTAAAAACTTTAAAAACAAACAAACAAACAAACAAACATTAGTGTGCAGATCTTATCCTATATAATAAAGTGCAAGTGTCTCTGCGTCCAGTATTCCCTGTGTCCCTGTGTTTGCGCTACTGCGCATGTGCCCCACAGACACAGGGACTGGCTGAAGAGACTGCACGCGCGTGCGCTCCCCCCCTGCCTCCTCCAACCGCCGCTCCCGGCCGGACACCGCCTCACTGCAGGGCACATCGGGTAAGGGAGGGTGGAGGTGAATGGGGGGAGGAAGGGCGCCTTTGAGGAGCCCAGTCCGGCTCCCGCCACCGCTGCGGCCCCGGAGCCCGATGCCACCATCTTGGTCCTCCTCCGCCTCCTCCTCACAACCCTCCCTGGCCTGTGAGAGGTGCCGCCTCCAGCCAAGCCAGGCCAGGCCAGGGAAGGAGCCTCTCCTCCCCGGCGTAGGTCCCAGGTTTCGGAGAAGCGCTGCGCAAGCACTTCTCCCAACCCTGGGATGTCTCCTTCCTGTCGGCGGCTGGGGGAGAGGAAGGAAGAAGGAGAAAGGGCTGCTTTCTCCTCCTTCGTTCCTGTCCCCCTGCCGCTGACAGCAAGGACAGGTCCCGGGGTTCGGAGAAGCGCTGCGCAAGCAATTCTCCGAACCCCGGGATGTTCTAGCGCCCGTTTACTCAACGGGCTGAATTACACTAGTCTATTTATATGTTGGTTACAGTTACATAGGCACCATGGTGAGAACCTGTGACCTGCCAGATGTTGTTGGGCAACAACTCACATCAGCCCCAGCCAGCATAAAATTAAGATAAAAAAATACCTCATTTAAAAACTGTTTAAAATATCTAAAAACAATTAAACATAATTGTAAGGGTGACTCCCTACAGGGAGCCAGTCCCCATCATCCTGACGTCCACCTCGTCAAGTACAGAGAGCACCAGTGGTTCTGAAGCAGCCAGAGGGGGAGGGAGAGACTCGGAGGAGGAGAGAAATCAGAGGGAGAAACAATGGGAAAGCTTGGGGGTGGAGGGATGCAGGCAGATGCTTAGGGATCTTGCAGAGCCAGGGCACCAACCACTTAGGGAGGAAGCTGAAAGGGCATGACTCCTTCCGGCGCAAGAAGTAAGGAGAGCGCCGCAACGCAGGTCAAGGGGGCGGCGTTTTGGTGTGCCCAGACTACTTTGCTGGCGTTGGAACAGACGTACGCCATTGCCGGATTCTGATTCAGGATGAGAGGTCATGTTTTAAGTCAGGCATCCCCAAACTGCAGCCCTCCAGATGTTTTGGCCTACAACTCCCATGATCCCTAGTTAACAGGACCAGTGGTCAGGGATGATGGGAATTGTAATCCAAAACATCTGGAGGGCCGCAGTTTGGGGATGCCTGTTTTAAGCTGTCTCTGCACTGTAAATAAATAGCACAAAAAACGTCTTTGAAGACAAACTGGACTCAGGCGGAGTTACTCTAGAGTAGCCACGACGACCCTCTGACAATAATAAACAATTTAAAGCAAACATAAGAACAGATGTACCCAAATCAAGTGTCTGGATATGCCCAGTACAGTGGTACATCCAGCTACGAACTAAATTCATTCCGGAGGTGTGTTCTTAACATGTGTGCTTTTGCTAATGGGGCTCCCGCTGCCACCGGCGTGCGACTTCCGCTCGCATCCCAAGGCAAAGTTCACTACCAGGAGCATCTACTTCCGGGATAGCGGGATTTGTTACCCGAAGTGTTCATAAGGAGGATACGTAACCAGAGGTTCCACTGTAAAACAAAAAAAAGTTTTCAGTGGGCAGCTAAAAGAGTAAAGTGATGGTGGCTGCCTAATATCAACAGGCAGGGAGTCCCAAAGCACAGGGGCTGACCAAAATTTCATCTTGCAGTTATTATTAAGTTCTAGTCTGTCATTTCGTTCTGTATATTAGTAAACACCAAAGAACAGTATATACACTTGAAATTTTACAATATAAAGGAAACTGTTTATTTAATTACAAATAGTGATAAATTTTTGAGATTTATTTTTCAGTGTACAGTATTAGTAAAAGTTTATCAAATAATAGGGTTTTTTTTGTAAAACTGAATTTGTAATAAAAACTCATTGTTGTAAAGAGTGCACTTTTTGCCAATGTGTATTATATTCGCCAGCAAATCCTTTTTTGTTGTTGTTGTTTCAAGGTTCTGACAATTGAGGTGTGCATTAGACTTGATGGTGCATTGGACTTGAGTAAATATGGTAATACATACAGTGGTGCCTCGCTTAACGAATGCCCTGCTTAACGAAATTTCCGCTTAACAAAAGGATTTTTCGAGCGGAGGTTGCCTCGCTAGATGAATTCGTTTTATGAAAAATTCGTCTAGCGAATCGCGGTTTCCCATAGGAATGCATTGAAATTCAATTAATGCGTTCCTATGGGCAAAAAAAAATTCAAAAAAAATTCAATGCATTCCTATGGGATTCGCTAAACGAATTTTTCATTATAAGAAAAGACCCGTGGAACGAATTAAATTCGTCTAGCGAGGCACCACTGTACTGTACTTGGGAGAAAGCTCAGTGAGTGTTACACTGCATAGGATCAGGTTGTTAATCTATATTGCACAAGGTTTCCACAAGGTGAAGTGGCCAATCTTTCAACTGGAATTAGTTGAAGTAGTGTTGGGACACAATTTTGCTTTGTGAGAGACAGAAACTATAAACACACACTTGTAGAAAGCACACTCATAGAAGTGCTTGACAATATTGGATTAGTGAACCACAGCCCTCAAAAAAGTGAATCAATTCTAAATGTGACAAGATTAGTAAACAGACTGAAATATATTCCATCCAATCCAAATAACTTTATCGGACTAGCCACCGGCCATGACAAATCTAAATAGACTCTAAATCTAAATAAAAAATAAATACAAACAAAAGTGGTGTGGCGCCACAAATAAGTGTCTCTATTTAGATCTCCATGTCTCCCTTACACTTCACTGCTATATTGTCCAGGGTCTTCTTTTTGGCCGCCAAAAAGGGCAATTTTATGAGTCACTGAAGCTTTTACGTCACTAAGAAGTTATAGGACCTTCTCTGCCGGGAGAGACATTTTCCCTATACAGATGGTAAGGTGAGAAATCACCTCCTGGGTGGGCAATATAGTAAATGGTGCAAGATGTCTTCCACCTGCAGATGCCATATACAGAGTCTGTCTAGGATGCTGGAGGGCACAGTCTGAAAACACAGCCCAGAAAAAGCGAATCTTAGTGTGCCAGAGATTCGACTCTAAAATGGACCGTTTTTAGAAGGGGGAACCAAACAGAGCATTTAGAGGATTTAATCGCTTGCAGATCATGTAAACTTCAGTTAGGGTGTGGAGGGTGGGAGAAGCTCTGGAACCAACTGGTGCTTAGAGGTAAGATTCAAATTCTATTGTCTGAGCTGGAAAGACCCTCCCCTTACCTGGCCACCCCCTGGCAACAACTACCAGGGAGTCGCCCTATGGGATCAGGGGGCTGCGTGCAACCACACAAAGGTCACCCCACGTTTGATGTGTGGAGCGGTCATTGCGCCTCAACACGTTGACAATTCTTTTGTCACACCCTACACCCAACAATTCCCCATCCCTAGATCCTCCTATCCTGTAACTCTAGAATAGCTATGAACAGGCAGCAGTTAGGTAGGAGGGTGCCACTCTGCACATGTTCAGAGGCATCAACATTCACCGCGCTCTTCTACCGTGTTTCCCACATTTTAAGACACCGTCTTATAATTTTTTTACTCAAGAAAATAAGCCTATGGCTTATTTTCGGGGGGTGTCTTAGTATGGTTCCTGCCTCCTCCTGCCGCGACCGGCGTTGCTGCTGCTGGGCTGGCAGCACTCTGCGAAGGCAGGAGAAGCCGGCCAGACCGCTGGGGGGGTGGGGTAGAAAAAAGTTCGGAGCGCGTCCCAATGGCAGCACTCCTCATGCGCCACAAAAGCTACCAAACAACTGGGGGGGGGAGGTTAAAAAGGTGGCCGGAGCGCAGCCTTATGGCAGCGCTCCTCACACACCACAAAAAAGACGCAGAAAACTGGCAAACAGCTGGAGGGGGCTAAAAAGCAGCAGCGGCCACAGCTTTAAATGGCTGGATCGCGCCTTCCGTCCCGCGCTTGCGCTGCGCGCCAGGTTTTGCCCGATCCGTCGGGGAGCAGGGAGCGCTCAGAATCTGGTGAGGGGGGTCTTTCTTCCCATTTGGGCGCCCGAGCATCGCCGCTCGAGAGGCCGGAGGCTCTCGGCGGAGTGGTCTGGAGGAGCGAACGCAAGCTCTTGGCTGGCTGGCTCGCTTTCTTTTTGTTGCTCACGGAAGGCGGAAGGGGCCAGCAGGGCTCCCGCCACCGTCAGTCGCCCCGCCGCCCCTCTGCCTTGGGCCATGCAGCCCACAACGTTCCGGCAGCGCGGCTCCCGCTGCCGTCAGTCGCCCCAGCGGCGCGGAAGGGCCAGCGGACCCGGCCGCCGCTCTGCCGTGGACCATGCCGCCGCTCTGCCGGCCGCCGCTCTGCCGTGGACCATGCAGCCCACAATGTTCTGGCGGCGCGGAAGGGGCCAGCAGGGCTCCCGCCGCCGTCAGTCACCTCCGGCCGCTGCTCTGCCTTGGGCCATGCGGCCCCAGAACGTTTCGGCGGCGCGGCTCCTGCCGCCGCCTGTCACCCGCCGCCGCTCTGCCTTGGGCCATGCGGCCCCAGAACGTTTCGGCGGCGCGGCTCCTGCCGCCGCTTGTCACCCGCTGCTGCTCTGCTTCGGGCCATGCGGCCCCACAACATTCCGGCAGCGCGGAAGGGGCCAGCAGGGCTCCCGTCACCGAGGGGTTTCCCGTCACCGAGGGGTTTCCCGCCACCGAGTGGGGAGGCTCCCAGCGCGGCTCGCCTGGCGACGCCGAAAGAGGGCCGAGCGCGCGGTGCTTGTGCCTCCTCCTGCTTCTCCCCCCCCCCCGCCCGTGTGAGAAATTAGCAGTTGAGGGCGAGGACGGATAGAGAGCTGCACGGCGCTTCAGCAGCAGCAACAGCAGCAACCAGTTCCAGGTGGCTCGGGGTATGGCTTATTTTCGGGGTATGGCTTAATTCCGCAAAAGTGTAAAAATCCTGCTACGTCTTATAAAATGACTACGCCTTAAAATAGGGGAAACACGGTACTGAAAATGGTAGAATGGCAGTTTAAGTAGCAGGACTCAGCTTGTTATGAGCAGAACTCTACTGATAAAACAAATTACTAAATATAACAGCCAGCCTCTGCAAGTCATTGCAAGTCATTTTGTTATTCCAGTAGTCCTAATGGTCACTAGCAATTGCATACTTTGGGTATAAAGCTTCTTTTTCTTCTGCAGAATTAATGGATCTGAGTGTCACCAATTTTAGATATATATACCTACCTCACAACCACCTGGGGCAAGACAAAGCGGACCAGCCTCACAACGTGGTATCAAAGTCCATCAATTAGCTTCATGGCTCAGTGAGG
Organism: Zootoca vivipara; assembly: GCF_963506605.1. Lineage (NCBI taxonomy): Eukaryota > Metazoa > Chordata > Lepidosauria > Squamata > Lacertidae > Zootoca > Zootoca vivipara. The sequence continues at coordinate 4,794,957 of NC_083286.1, forward strand.
GTTTCCTCTAGTTCCCAGGACAATAATAATAAATTTTATTATTTATACCCCACTCATCTGGCTGGGTTTCCCCAGCCACTCTGGGCGGCTCCCAACAGAATATTAGAAACACGGTAAAACATCAAACATTACAAACTTCGCTACACAACTTTTAACCGCCACAGCACACCATAATAAATAGCATGTTCCCCCTTTGCAGGAATGACACTCAACTTTGTGAAGTGTACCACGTTTGGGGGCAGGGAATAACGCTTGGCATATAGCAAGCAGTGAAAGCGCTCTTTCAAAAACTGAAAGTTTCCAGTTAATTCTCCCTGAAGCCATTTGAAACGTAAAGCTACTAGGATTGGAAAATGAGGGTGGCATATGAAATGTCCTAAAATTCGATTCTTAATTTCTGCATAAAATGCTAGACACACAGTACCTAATCAAATGCATGCATTAAGTTCCTTCCAAGTTTGTGTGCATCTCTGTGCAAGGAAATAAAACAAAAATGAGATTAACATTCTTACTACATTACAACTTTCCTGCCCACCTTAAGTGTGGGGAGTGGTGCAATTAACACCTGTGAGCCATGTACTTGCAGCTCAGTGGTTAGAGCATCTGCCTTCAATGCAGGAAGATTCCAGGGTTCAATCCCCAATGGCATATCCAGGCAGGGATGGAAGAGACCCTGGAGAGCTGCTGTATGTTAGTGTAGACAGTACTGAGCTGTAGGAACCACTGGTCAGCTTCATATAAGCATAGAGTTGTCGAGTTGGAAGGTATCCCCAGGGTCACCTAGTCCACCCTGGCACCCCCTGCAATGCAGGAATCTCAACTAAAGCCGCCATGACGGATGGCTCTCCAATCTTCCTGCGCACTGTGCTTCCTCCAGGCTAAGTTGAGATTTATAAGTGGCTGCAAGCCCACAGCCGGACAAGGAAGCACAGCACACCTCCCCTCTCCCTCAAACTCATACAGATGCCCCGAAGGGGTTCTCTCTCCATCATAGTGGCCTAAGCCCCGAGATCCACCGCACGCTGGCCAGCCTGCCTCCTGCTTTCCCCTCACTTCAATCTATTATTTATTTATTTGAATTTCTATACCGGCTTTCCTAAGAGGATCACAGGGTGGCTTGCAGTATAAAAACAAAAACACATAATGTGGCAACAAACAAAACTTTAATTCCCCTCCGCCTTTTGATGGACTAGCCCCTTAAGTACCTCTCTTCCGTTCTGGCAGAGTGTGAGGAGGAGCAACAGGGCAGGGGGGGGGGGCATGCCTGTTGCGTCCTCCTCAGCCATCCTGGCAACCCCGTACAGCATCACAAAGCCGATTCCCCCTTTGCCACGCAATCCCCTCACATCACTCCTTACGGGGTCCCGGCCGCGGGATCACATTCATCCAGTGCTTTACCAGCTGCACTGGCTCCCGGTGGAGTACAGGATGAGGTTTAAGGTGCTGGTTTTGACCTTTAAAGCCCTATGCGGCTTGGGACCCTCATACCTACGGGACCGCCTCTCCTGGTATGCCCCGCGGAGGACCTTAAGGTCCACAAACAATAATATTCTGGAGATCCCGAGCCATAAGGTGGCTAGATTGGCCTCTACTAGGGCCAGGGCCTTTTCAGTATTGGCCCCAACTTGGTGGAACACTCTTTCACAGGAGACCAGGGCCCTGCGGGATTTGTCCTCTTTCCGCAGGGCCTGCAAGACAGAGCTGTTCCGCCTGGCCTTTGGGTTGAACTTAGTCTGACCCCTGTGTTTTCCTCCCTCATGGCTTGGATTTATGGACTACTTAAAATTAGACTGCATTTTAAATTTTAATACTGTATTTTAATCAATTGCTTTTTATGTTTTATTGTAATTTTATTGGTGTGAGCCGCCCTGAGCCCGGTTTTGACTGGGGAGGGCGGGGTATAAATAAAAATTTATTATTATTATTATTATTATTATTATTATTATTATTATCACCAGCAGCAGCCCAGCCACCCTCTTTCTCTCCCCACCTCACTTGCCCACCAGCTCCCTTTCTCCGAGCCTCCTACATACGGCACTCTGGGCAGCGCACGAGTGCTCCTTTTGTCCCTCCCCCACCCATAAAGCAGACATTTTGGCAATTAAAAAAAATGCCCCAGATGGTAATTTCACCCTTGAAATCTCAGACATGTTGGGGGGGGGAATGGACTTATGGCAACTCTACATTAGAGACACCTATATAGGCCACTGTCCATTTCCTAGTATTTTGAAAGAGAAATTGAAGGGGAGGGGGAGAATTCTTGCTCAGTGTGAATTGGACTGTGTGGGATAATGATAAAAACAGATATCTTAATTTATTATTGAGCTACTTAATTCCTCTGTGAGAAGCTGACTGTGTTGGTTCTGCAGACCCTGCCCTGGTACAACCATACAAGGAGGGCTTGCAGTCTGAATTTAGCCAAGTCACATAAAACAGCACGGTTGACAGCATTACAAATCTGGAGGAACAACATTCTTCATGTGTGTCAACGGGAACTAGTTTTAGGCGTGTGCTCTTCACAATGCTGGAGGAATTTATACATGTATTTTTAATAATTTCAGTTCACTGTGTGTGATAGAAGTTCTTCAGCTGTTCCTTGCATTACATTCAAAGAAGGTGAGGAGAGGAAAAGGGGAAGGTTCCTTTTTTAAGTTCCTGCAGTCTAGGCTGTGTTGGATAACTTCAGTTTAGAACACTAGCTTTTTGTTTCCTTATAAAGAATAGAGCTCATCTAGATTCTAGGAGACCTTACATAAAAAGAGAACAAGGGTATTGGGAGGTGTAGAGAAAGGGGGGCACTGACCCCAATCGAGCTGCATATGCAATAGCACTGACAAAACAGCAAATGCAGCAATCAGCTATTTGGTGGGAGACACATACAGAAACATGCTTCCAAGCACATACAGGCTTCTAGCTTCTTGTCCCTTAAGTAGTAGCAGTTGCCAGGACATTGTCCTGTTTGCTTCTGCATAGTTCCTTCCTTATTTTGGATATCGTGACACTTTTATATATCACAGTGTTTAGCTGGTGATATATCACTAAAACCAGATACGCCCCGCCCTATCTGCAACCAAGCACAGATAAGTGAAAATGCACTTCTATCATTCTCATTTGCAAATTCCAGCTCACTTATTTCCCTCACTGAAGCTCTAGTGTAGTTAAAAGGAAAGCAGTGCAGCTGTAGCCTCCCTCCCTAGCAACACCTAAAGGCAGCCCTGTTTAGGGAAGTTTTTAATCTGTGATATTTTAATGTATTTTGGTATTTGTTGGAAGCCGCCCAGAGTGGCGGGGGAAACCCAGCCAGATGGGCGGGGTATAAGTAATAAATAATAATAACCATATTGCATGATCCCAAAGCATATAGTCAAATCACTAAAATTAATGGTACCTATGGGGAGCTTGGGGTGTTAGGGGAAGGTTAGTATCTCGTGGGGAGGTACAGCATGCTCCTTCTGGGGTAGATAATCCACCTTTGGTCCCCACCCTGCACTCAGCTCTCACTTGTGAACCCTAGAAGCTGTCAGCACGCGATAGCGGCCACACCTTGGGAAATGGTTTTGACTGGCTGGCAGCCGCTGGCTAAATCAGGTGAGGGTAGCCGATAGGTCTCAAACCCTCAGAACCCAGCACAAATCCAAAGCAGAGTCCCCAAGATGGTTGGATGGCGTCGTGTGTACCTCCTTCCGGCAACTCCTGCTGCCAAGCTGGTGCCAAATTTATTGCTCTGGTTTCCTTTGAACTACATCAACAAGGCAGAGGGGAGGGGTCTTCTGGGCAGCCCAGGACCTCCATACACAATGCCTAGGCTTGAGCCCCTGAGAGGTCATTTGGTACCAGTCTATGCAGCTACAGGTTGGCGCTGTGATTCTCCAGTAATTTGACTTTGAACCCAGAGGCACACTCCATTGTCTTTCAAGACAGACGGATGCCAACAAAATGGTACTGCTTTAAATTACTTTATTTTGGCTGGACATATGCAATAGTTATCGCATACAGATAAGAATAATAGGTCTAAAGTATTTCCAAGCCAGAATGTTTTACTGCCCCCTGCCTCTCATTTTATAGAGGTATAAATTACTGTATCAAGGAACAGGATCTACTTTCCAAACTCTCAAGTTATTTCTTGCTTAACTTGGCAAATGCCTGTTGCGTATGGATATAAATTTATACCCCTTTGCCATATATTCATATTATATTTGGCAGGAAAGGCATGTGAGATCTCTTAACACGGCTGTCCTGTCTGACCTAAAAGCTACCGTAGTACAAGCCTTTCAGAAATGCTGGAGTTTTTGACAAACACACAAACTCTTATTTTGTCTAAAAGACATGATTCTGTCTGTTTTCGCAGGGGCTATTGTTGTGTGAAGGGACGTGGGTGGCGCTGTGGTCTATACCACTGAGCCTAGGGCTTGCCAATTGGAAGGTTTGACTCCCCGTGATGGGGTAAGCTCCCGTTGTTCGGTCCCAGCTCCTGCCAACCTAGCAGTTCAAAAACACGCCCAAAATTGCAAGTAGATAAATAGGTACCGCTTCGGCAGGAAGGTAAACGGTGTTTCCATGTGCTGCTCTGGTTTCGCCAGAAGTGGCTTAGTCATGCTGGCCACATGACCCGGAAAAACTGTCTGCGAACAAATGTCGGCTCCCTCGGCCAGTAAAGCGAGATGACTGCCGCAACCCCAGAGTCATTCGCGACTGGACTTAACAGTCAGAGAAGAAACTAAAAGTTATCCTTAGGTCATGTACTGTTCAAAGGCATATTTGCTGAAAACAGAATGTGAAATAGCATTATTTCCCTAAAGCTAATCTTCCAGAAAGAGTTGAGGACCCTTTCATTACATCTTCAAGGTAATATAGGAAAATACAGGTAAGGAGAACTGTTCAGTCTTTCTGCTCAATAATGTTATTCTTATTTGTGAATTACTGTTATTTAAGTCCATTTGTTTGTCTACAGCAAGATCTATTTTAACATGTAACCTGGAGAGGCAACATGTAGTCTTGTGCACATATCTCTGTAAGAAATGGCCAATGGTGAAGGGGCCGAAGCTTATCGAACACATTTTGCAAACAGAAGGTTCCAGCTTCAACCCGTAGCATCTCCAGGTAGGACTGGGAAAAGAACCTGGAGAGCCACTGCCAGTCAGTGCAGACAGTACTGAGGTAGATGGACGCACAGCACTGAGAGCTAAGCTATGGATTTGCAAAACCACAGAAAGATGTGGGCTCCCAGAGAGGAGCTCACAGCTACTTCACTCTTCCCCAGTCCTTATTACTGCTGCCTGTGCAAGCCAAAGTACTGAACCGAGGCCGTTTAGGGCTCTAAAGGTCAGCACCAACACTTTGAATTGTGCTTGGAAACGTACTGGGAGCCAGTGTATGGGAGTCTCGGCGGCTACTCCCAGTCACCAGTCTAGCTGCCGCATTCTGGATTAATTATGGTTTCCGGGTCACCTTCAAAGGTAGCCCCACGTAGAGCGCATTGCAGTAGTCCAACACACAACAATACTGCTACGCAGCAGACTCAAGTAGAACTAGACTCAATGAAGGAAATATGGGATGGGCAACCATATATTTCCCTGACAATGTGGTCATATTACGTTTAATCTTGTGACTACTTGCTGATTTCCCCTGCAAATGACACTTAGGAGTCCCCAGAGTTTATTTTTCCTCAGCTGGTCTCCAAAACCAAAAGTAAAGTGTGGGTGGGGCTGGGGTAGGGGGCTGAGAGGAGAGCATGTGGCCATGGGAGAAAGAATAATACCTCATTCCGTACTCACATGATTATCTGGATCTCCTAGAATTTTCTTAGGAAGTGAACTCTCCTTACATTTAATTTTTACCCTCATACTTTACGGAATGTTTGACAAATCCCATTTATGTATTATGCCGAATATGAATAAGAAGTACAACAGACAGAGGAAGCTGCCTTGCACTGAATAAGACCCAATAGACCACCTGTCTCAGTTACTGTCTACACTGACCAGCAGTGGCTCCAGTTTTCAGACAAGGGTCTATTCCAGCCCTACCTGGAGATGCCAGAGATTGAACCTGGGACCTTCTGCATGCAAAGCATGTGTTTTACCACTGAGCTATGATCTTTTCCCTAAACATGAAGAGGAAGAACACGTGAAGAGTTCTGCTGGATCGGACCAACTACAGTGGATGCTCGGGTTGCGAACGTGATCCGTGCGGGAGGCATGCTCGCAACCCGCACCGCTGTGTCTGCGCACGTGCAGGTTGTGATTTGGTGCTTCTGCGCATGCGCAAAGCGCGATTTGGCGCTTCTGCACATACTCAAGCGCCGAAACCCAGAAGCAATTCTTTCTGGTACTTCCGGGTTCGGCACAGAGCGCAACCCAAAAAAACGCAACCTGAAGCGGCTGTAACCCAAGGTATGACTGTATCTGGTCCAGTAGCCTGTTACCACAGTGACCAACCAGATGCCGATGGGAAGTCCAGAAACAGGACATGAGTGCAATACTAATTCAGGAGTTAATGGACAAATAGCTATGATGACTAGTTGCCATTGATAGACTTGGGCTGACCTAATAATAATAATAATAATAATAATAATAATAATAATAATAATAATTTTTTATTTGTACCCTGCCCATCTGGCTGAGTCTCCCCAGCCACTCTGGACGGCTCCCAATTGAATATTAAAACAATACAGCATTAGCACAATTACAAAAGTCACAAACAATACATAAACCACATCAAAAAATACACAACCAAATGGAAAACAATTTCCACATAAACCAAAACCTAAAACTAAGAATACAGCCTTAATACAGTTTAAAATGACGTAGGTAAAAAATAACAGGAATTTAAACAAAAAACAAAACAAAACGGAGCCCCCTCTGCCCAGCAGCAGCAGCGGCGGCAGCAGCAGCAGCAGTCCTTTATAGAGCCCATCAGGCCCCGCCCTGGGCCAGGTGGTGAGTGGCAGGACTGGGGCCCTCAGGCGCCGAGCAGAGGAGTCCTCCTAATCGCATGTCATGACTTTATGGGAGTAAAACACAACATAGGACTTTAGATTTCTGGGCTAAACGAGCACGTCTTCCGGTAACCCTAGCTGACTGAACAGACGGTAAAATGGGGACCAGCCAGCAAACTTGGAGTGGCATCTCCCTAGTGCATGCACCCGGTCAAGCAACTGTAACAGTACACAAATCAGAGGGACAAAATTATCCACAGAACTTCAACAAGAGTGATAAGCAAGGTCTCTTTTCTTGTTGAAGGCAGTGCTGAAAGCCAACAACGTTCCTCCAAAATAGCAGGTTGCGTGACTGATTGAGGTATATTCTAAACACTGTTCCTTTACAGTTTGCAAAGAGGCAGGAAATACCCCCCCCACACACACACACAGCCACACACAACTTGATTAAAGTCATACATATCCTGTGATATTTATGGCGTATACATACTGGGTTATTTAGTCTAAATAGTATGAAACAAATTGGTTTCAGTAAAGGACCCTTATAAATACTGTTCTTTTAGCTTTGTCTATTGTCTAATGGGCAAGTCACCACACACATTGCTGAATCACACAGTATCATCAATGTTCAAGTAAAATAGGAAGCTCTACAGGAAGACTGCAAGAGGATGTGTCTCTAAATTTGGCTGAATACAAGGAGTATCCTATGTATTTATTTCTGGGAAGGGACAGAAGAAAACACAAATATGGCAAAGCTGTTTGCTTTCTTAAAATGACTTATTTAAGGAGCCTCTGGATGGAGGGAAACAATATTGCTTCAAGAGACAGTCAATGTTGCATTTGCTGATTATAATTTAAACCACACTGTGGACAGGACAGAAACAGTTACCGGTATCACACAAGCGGAACTGTCAGCTCCTTAATTTCCAATGTGCTTCTCTTTCAATAACCATTTCACTTGCCAACTAACAAGATGCTTTTCCTTGACAAAATTAATTCCAAAGCACATGTATAAGAGTGTGTACACATGAAACTATTTTGTCAAAATCAGCTATCAATAGACTTTTACTGGCAGTGATCCTACAATTAAAATTCCTTGGAGTTTCTTTTCACTGTATGAAGAAACAAAACTGCTATTTTTTATTTAACAGGATACGGTACTTAATTCACATCATTGTTAGAAGTGTCTTTAATCATACTGCCATCCTGATTTCCTTGAAGTTATTTTATTTAATATATAGTGGGTGTCTATATATTTTAGAGGGCACAAAATTGTGTAATTAAAAAGAGGAACATTTCATTGATTAGCTGAAACTTCTGAGAATCATTTCTTTTAAAGTGTGTGTTTTTGCTTCTCAGTGTCATTGACAATGGCTTGCAAACATGGGGAAGAATCTGGTAGACTAAGAGAGGGATGATGGCCAAAGAAGCAGTCCTCTATAAAACTAGTTTTGCTTCAATACCTTTTGAAATAAATTGTTTTCATTTGCACATATTTAAATAATTATATGCAAGGTAACTGACTAATGGCTTCTCTATCACAGAACATGTTCAAAGTTTGAATTACATACATGAAAATTGATTCGATTTATAGGGATGTAGCTGCATACATTTTCTGAAAATAGAATCCATGTTTTCTTGATGAAAGGTGTAGATAAGAGTAGGCACCTGTGTGGCAGAAGGCAGAGTCCTGAATATTTTAGGCATCTAAACACCTACTGCTTCTACAAGTTACTTCTGGTGGCTTGTACATACTTCCTTCCCTAAATGGTAGGTTATCGAGACATATTTCCTTAAGATGTATGCACAAAAAAATGTGCCTCTATTTTGTTTTCTTTATCAAAAGACCTGCACAAGGTGGTCTGGAAACCAGCTTTGCTTCTGCATAGCTATGAGCTGTCCAGAGTGCAGGTTGAGAGATTACAAAATGAGCCCTGCAGGTGTGAAAAGCTGTTAAAAGCCTTATTTAGTATTCCACAGGCTCCTGTTCCAAGTGGACCTTGAAGGAGTCTTGTATAATTTCTGCTACCGTATTTCTCCAAGTGAACATGCCTAATTTAACCAGAAACAGAGAGTGCAGCATAATTAATGCACCGCTTGAAAAGCAGCAAAGTGAAAAGAGCCTAGTCCAAATCTGAACTACACTTTTGTTAAAAATGGAAGAGTTTGTGATATAATTTGTCCAAAAACAGTTGTCCCCTCTCCCGCTGGCAGAAGGGATCCTAAGCTCTTCCTGTCCAGAAAGGCAGTGCTGCCTATTAATTACTGGTGTCAGACGACAACTTCAATGGGACTCCCTCCTGGGACTTATCAGCTAATCAATGCTGAGAGCGAGATCCCCTAAAGGTGTGCTTTCAGTTATTGCACTGATTGGTCTATTTAGTTGGATACCATCCTACTTCTTCCACCTGGCATAACATAAGGGACACATATACCAATTTCCTGTGAAGTGCAGTGATCATGCAGCACCATGAACAGGAATAGATTCCTGATCACAGATGGAAACCAAACTACAGCCTTTGCAGAATTCTGGCTCCATCCTTATCCATTTATGAACAAACATCTCACAAGACAATGAAGATATCCATAAAATAAGCCATTTCCAGTCCCACAAGAAATAACACGAGTACATGGAACAGATACTACGGGGCAACACACTGGGGACTGTGGCTGTCAGTGAGAAGGCAAAGGTAGCTGTACGCTTCAATATCACATCAGACTCTGGCAATGAGGATTACTAAGCAGATCAGAACAGTCACATCTTTCTACTAAAAGGCATGTATCACTAAGCTCTCCCAGCATCACACTAACACAATAGCAGTGTTCAGTTAACTCAGAGGAGGTTAATCCATGGTGCTCCAGGCGTTGGACTCCACATTCTGTCAGTCCCAACCAAAATGGACAATAGTCAGGGATGTAGTCCGGCAACATTTCAAGAGCCAAAGGTTAGACACCTCCTAGTTAACTAGTCACATTCTACCTCTTTCTTCATCAGGGATAATGGACCTGTGGTCCATTGCTGACCATTTCTGATACTGGCTGCACAGCGGAAAGGAGCTGGAATACAGCAACATCTGGAGGACCACAGGTTTCCTATTCCTTCCTCATACAAACACAAGCTTGATTCACACTTCACTTTAAACAAGCATTGGATTAATCTAATGGGTGTACTCTAAGAATGACTAATGTTGGATACAACCCTAAGATTGCAATCCTAAACCTACTTACTCGGGAGAAAGCCCCATGGAACACAACAAGACTTACTGCAGAGGAAGCATACATAGGACTCTGCTGCAAATATGACTCATGAAAACTTTACTTTTAAAATAAAGTAGCAACAGCAACAACATACAGTGGTACCTCGACTTACGAACGACTCGACAACCATATTTTTCGACTTACAAATGGGGGTAATGGCCGCACGCTTACGAATGTCTCGACATCCGGAAAAAACCCGCGGCGGTTTTAGATAGGGATTTTTCGACTTATGAATTTTTAGATAGGGTTGCTTCGACTTATGATTTTTTCTGTTTCCAATGCATTCCTATGGGAAATCACGTTTCCAATGGCGTTTTTCGACTTACGAATTTTTCGACTTATGAAGGTGCCTTTGGAACGGATTAAATTCGTATGTCGGGGCACCACTGTACTTTGGAGTTCTAGCTGTAAGCTGCAATTAATAGAAGAGTGTATTTATTGTAGTAATTAAAGTTCACAATTAATTTAAGACTACACCAATACATTCCTGGTTTTATTGGAAATGTTAAATAATCCAAGCCACTTTTTCAAGCCTATCAGTACCAGGAAGTATCCTGGCAGAATCTTAAAAAAGGAGCTGTAGTTTTTTTTGAAACTGATGAGAAAAACCAGTGGCTTACTAAAAATACCCTGCTGCTTTAAAAGCAAAATCTAAACTCTGCATGGATAGAACTTCCTGATATGAGATTCAAGTGATTAGGTAGTGCCTTTCCTGTATTTTCCAGGTTATGAGTTTCTTTTCAGGAGATTCAGAACCATGGATGCAGAAAGGAAACGGTTTTAAGATAACTTTGCCTCTGATTATCCAATAGACTAGGATGTTCAGTCAACTTTTTGTGTAAAATTTACATTTTTATATCACCTGGAACATATTTAGCAAAAGCACATTTCCTGGTGAATTCAGGTCCTGCTTTTGATTAATGTGATCACAGGAGACCCTAACAGCATTCTTCGTGGTAGTTATTCTATGGACAAAAAGTATCAGAATACAGAACTTAAGGTGGTATCGAAAGTCTAGTTCACACATCCTCAGGTGACCTCAGGAGCGGAGTCTATGAGCATGATGGACAGGCTGGTCATGCCTGCACCACAGCAGCATTTGTGTGAACTGATGCCTCCATATCAGTACTGTACACATACTTCCCACAATTCCCATGACAGTGGTGACACTTTTTAGAGAAGCTGGTTCATACAAGTTAGACAAGTCTGAGACAGCCCCATATGCACCCAAGAAAAATGATTTAAACCGAGTTCCACATGGCAAATGTGTTCACTGACTCATAGTTCCACTAAAGCCAACGATGGCAGAGCATCGTAATTCCAAGTATCATAACCACACCCACACAGCTGTGTTCTCGCTTTTGTCCAGATGCATCACCTCACTAGTATATATATTTTTAGTCTGATAGCAGGAGAATGTTATGATTATTTCTGATTATTTTTTACTTGCTCAAATCACACAGCCATTAAAATAGTTCAACTGTCCCTTACCTACCCCAAGACTGATGCGTTGAATAACCAGATGTCCTCTAAAAAGGTAAAGGTAAAGGACCCCTAACAGTTAAGTCCAGTCACAGATGACTCTGGGGTTGCGGAGCTCATCTCGCTTTACTGGCCGAGGGAGCCGATGTTTGTCCGCAGACAGTTTTTCCAGATCATGTGACCAGCATGACTAAGGCGCTTCTGGCGCAATGGAACACCAAAACCACAGCAGTGCACGGAAACGGCGTTTACCTTCCTGCCGGAGCGGTACCTATTTATCTACTTGCACTTTGACATGCTTTCAAACTGCTAGGTTGGCAGGAGCTGGGACCAAACAATGGGAGCTCACCTCGTCGCGGGGATTCAAACTGCCAACTTTCTGGTTGACAAGCCCAAGAGGCTCAGTGGTTTAGACCACAGCGTCCCCTACTAGATGTCCTCTAGTACAAAATAAACTGAAATATTTGAAAACACAAGTTGTCACGGGACAGCCAGGGAACGCCCTTGGGTCAGGGGAAGGAGGAGAGTCAGAGCAGGAACAGTCAGAAGGTGAAAACAGGGAAATGATGGAAGAGGCAGAGGGGGAGAGGGCAGAGAGCGGTCAAGCGGTGTCAGGACTCTGCGATGCTGAAGAAGAGCCCTGCCATCAACCAGTCAGCTCAGGGACAGAAGGGGAAGCTGTGCCTTCTGCACAGGCAAGGAGAGGGTTAAAACGCAGGGATCAGAGGCGTCTCGCGAGATTCCCTCGCCTACTGTGTTGGAGAAGAAGTCAGAAGAAGCCACTCCCCAAATCTGACTCGTCGGACTCAGACACATGATTTGGAACTGTGCTGTTTGTACATATGTAAATAAAGAACTGTAAATATCTCTCTGAGTGAGCAGAGGGTGTTTATTGCGAAGAGCAGACACCACCTTGGCACAAGTACACAAGGTGGGCTCATAACAGTATTGACTATAATCACAAAAAATACTATTTTTAAAGTTTTACATGATCCTTGTGAACTGTATAACAACAGACATTCTGAATTTAAATAACCATTTAACTTCAATATATTGATAATTGGAGAAAAACCAAATGTTCTTATTGGATTTTTCTCCCACATTTCATTTTGATGTAATAAAAAACTCTATAGATACCTGAACGTGTGCTAAGGGTTGTGATACAGTCATATTAATGTCAGTCACATTAATTCTTGCACAAAATTGGTTAGCAAATTCAGACCTTTTCACATGGATAAGAGAATTTAATTTCCCGTTTATTATATGTACACAAAGCTCCAGTACCTTTTGACATTAGGATTCCACTACCTCTCTCAGAAAAAAAATGCTGAAGAAGTATAAATACTGTGCTGTGAACCAAGGGAGAAGGTTCATGTCTGCAAGTCTCCAGTGTGCATCATACAAAAAGTAAAAAACAACAACAACACACATTTCCAAGCGTACCCTAGCACAGCTGGAGCTGACAGGAGTTGTAGTCCAACAACATCTGGGGGCCCAAGGTTAAAGAGGCTGCATAATTTCACAGTGCATAAATACAATCAAGTCAAAGTTTTCCCTCCATGCATCTATTCCAATCAATTTCTATGTCCAGCTTTATATCAACCCAAGTTAAGTTATCAATGAGCGCACTCTGCACAAAAGCAGGATCCATCCATGGCTCAGGAAAGGCAGAACAGGCAACATCATGTTCCTACATCACAACATCAAGAAAGGCTGCACTTTGAAGGGCCATTTCTGTGTTTGGCTATACCAATTCAGGCATCAGTGAGATCACAGCACTGAAAATTCTTCCATGCAAGGATATTCCTTCCACACAGAACAACAAGCATATCAGTGAGAACTAGGCTAGAACCCTAGTCGCTAATAATATTAGGAGAGAGGAATAATATTAGGAGAGAGGAATACTTGTCATAGTTCCTACTTGCAATGTGGTGGTGGTTCAGCATAAGTAGGTTTATCATCTCTTACAGTCAAACTAGGCTAAAGAAACATCCACAGTAGTCATCTCTACCTATACTGGATATCAGCTGTAGATACCTTTCTACCACCTTCTGTGACAAAATGGAGAAACACCAGTGCTGAGTAGTTTTCTGTTGTGCTGTCTTTAAAAATGGCACTCTTTTCCCTCTCCAGAAATGGCTAAAGCAGATCCACAAAGTCAAAGCCATCTGATGTGATTCCAAAAGTAAAGCTGGACAAAGTTCTGATGCATATTTAAACTGACAGCTTACCTTATTATGTTCATAGCTGTATGGGATTCTGAGTGTATCCATAGCTCTGATCATAGACTGCATTGCTGTGAATATATTCTGATACACAAGCTTTGTGAAGCCCCTTTTGTCCTCATCAGAGTATCCAGAACCATGGATGATTCTCATTTGTTTGATAAATGTGCTCTTGCCACTTTCTCCTGTACCTGAAAAATAATCAAATACAGATACATCATTAGACTACAATATCTGAAGAAAATGCAGCAGTTGCACAACTTCATTTGTCCAGTTAAAGCAATATTATATATTCCGTACTACAACTGTTTTGGGTTCATGTATTAATTCAACTCTAACACTGTTATTGTTATTGTTATTCCTCAATCGCTGCTTGAAAATGCATAGACACAATAAATTTATGATTAAACACTTTTACACACAATGTAAGAACTAGTTTTCAAATATATTTCCTTGCCACTGGGCAACATTACCATCCATCAATATTCAAGCAATTAGCTACATCAGCTAGGTAGTATTTTGATACTTACTTGTGAAACCCAGTTTCATATCCAAAATCATTTTAAAAAATATTTTATTCATTATCCTCTCCTAGCAATTTTCAAACTTCTCAAATTTGGTTTTGAAGTTTTGCTAAATTGAAATTCCTAAATTATTTAGAAAATAAGGTCACTTATGAAGTTTTGCATCTCCTCCACGACAAACAACACACATTGTACGTGGTACAGTATTCCCTTGAAAGCTGAGAAAAGATGCAAAGTTTCTATTTTATAAAATACTGAACAACTTCAGGAAGTAGGGAGGATGAGACACTTGAACCTCCAGATTCTGACATCATCCTAGGGTTTTCAAAGGTGCAACAGTTTTTAAAAAATCATTATCAAACATTTCTTTAAAAAAGAAACAGCAGAACATCATACAATCCCTGGCCCCCCAAAAACCCAGCATAAATAAGTCTTAAGATTTATACCACTCAGCCCAGTGAACAGACTGATAGAAGTGGAAGCCAAAGAAGGGCCTCTGATGCAGAGCTTAGCACAGGGATGGCAAACTAAGGCCTGGGGACCAGGTGCGGCCCACTGGGCTCCTTAATCCAGCCCGTGAATCTTGCGGATCCTGCCGCCCGCTTGGTCAGTCCCTGTGCTAAACGACGTGGCAGCCGTGGCAGGTCCTTTGGGGGGTGCTTTCGGGAAAGGGTGGGTCCGGCCCCCACAAAGTCTGAGGGACAGTGGACCGGCACCCTCCTGAAAAAGTTTGCTGACCCCTGGCTTAGCATATGGGGAATTTCATGTGGAAGTTACTGGTTAAATCTTACCTCCTGCATAGTTTTTAACATCATGAGACTTAGCACTACCTATAAGAGCAAGTGTTAACTGAACCCTGGGTTGCCAGATGCTGTTGGAATACAACTCCCATCATTTCCAGCCAGTTTCGCCAATGGTCAGGGATGATGGGAATTGTAGTCCAATAATCCGCGGGGGATCCAAGGTTGAGGAACAGTGGAAAATAATATATTTGAGTTTCCATGTATGGAATAATAGCCAAAATATGAGGTGGATGGGAGGAGAAAGCACGCGTAAAAATGTGTACATACAAACTTGCAAGACATCTTAAAAGAATTGTTTTTTAAAAAAATTGGCAGGAACCCCTGAATGTGACCAAATTTGGAACTCTTCAAATACTTTCTCTGACTCTCTAAAAGATGTACGGTATGTACACCAGAAAATGGCAGCTCAGCCGCATGGGTCTCCGCAGTAATTGATGGGCTTCACTCCAAATAAGAGATGGCATCCTGTTCCCTCCTCTGAACTGTACTTATTTCTGGAATTAATAATTTATCATCTTTCCCCCATCTACTGGTATATGTCCTGCCCCTTTTGAGATGACAGTTCCTGGAAGAAGGTGATGACAATCCTTTCTGCATCTTCCTCTCCAGGGGTAATATGAACTTCCAAATATTGACTCAACAGGAAGGCCCCTTTCCTTCCTTTACCTAACTGTTCCTTTTGATATCAACCCCCTTGCTGCACAAAGGAATCACTCTGGCTATTTCCTGTTAAGGTTATACAGTATAAGCAGAGCGTCTTATATAAAGAGAATTTTCTTTTCCTTAATTAATAGCATAATCTTCTGAATATTAGGATCACTTCTGGGTGTCTCTCTCCCCAATACCAGAAGGGCAAGAGGAAAGACCAGTAACCTGCATCTTTGTGACTTCTTTCTGGGTGCTCTTTTATATTTACTAGCTTCTATACTTCTGTTTTACCAAGGGAATCCCCAAGTATACAGAAAGCATATTCTTATTTTGGGGTGCACCCATTTCATTTCCAAACCCCAAGTTTGCAATTAGAAGGAATGATCAGTGACCTAAAAACAAAGCTCATGAACTTCTTAGACATATCCAGCAACCTCCCCCTAACACTCTGTTATGCATAGTTCTGAAATCCTTCTGCGTTTCTTTAGCAGTTTAGAGGAACTGGTAAGAGTCTTTCAGAGGAGAAAATTGAAGAGTGTCACTGAGGAATAAATATCAATTTTTGAAAAATGTACAGTCATACCTCGACATCCGAACGCTTCTACTTCCGAAGGTTTTGACTTCCGAAGTCGACAACCCTGGAAGTCTGCGCCTGCGCAGAGCGGTGTGTGCAGTCGGCGCATGCGCAGAAGCACAAAATCGCGCTTCGCGCATGCGCACAATTATCGCTTCAACATCCGAAAACCTTGACTTACAAAGATGGCTGCGGAACGTATTGTCTTCGTAAGTCGAGTTACCACTGTAGTCAATATGACCCTGAGGTACACACTAAATTCCTATTTATAAGGTCCCCAGAATTTGTGCAATAAAAACAGAAAAGGAGATCTGTGCTTCACTTTGGGGAGAGGGAAGAGAAGAGGCAACACTTATTCCTAAATAGCTTTCGGTACAATATATTTTTATAGTGAGATCAATCTCTTCTGAAAGTGTCTCTGTTTATGAGCAAAGTGGGGCATATAAGAGCTATAACCTCAAAAGAAACAGATTTCCTAAGAGTTCACTTGGCTATTTTCCAGTACTTAATAAAACATAGAAGCAGGTGCAGCAAAAATAATAAGCATAGGTTTAAAAAGAGGGAGCATGAATCACAAACTGTGGTCAATTGCAGCAGCAATTCTAAACTAACTTCAAGAAGGCATTTTAAGCAGTCAACGAGCAGTTTTCTACAATACTGTATGTTCAGAATTCCACATACAGACAAAGAGTATAAAATACACATACAGTGTGTATCAGATATATGTGGAAATCCTTATAAAATACACATGAATGGGTTTTTTTGGTCCTTCCTTGCTCATGTCTACTTGAAGTGTAAATATGCAAAGTTTAAATTCAAGTCTGTCTAATATTTGATGTATTATATATGTATCTTGCACTCTGGCATTTACCTAAATACATAAAGATTTTCTAAGAAATGGCTCTGAGGTTTGAAATGGCTTGAAATTCGCATTTGTGAACACATCTGCTCATGCTAGGCTTAGTCAGTATGCCAATATGCCATGTATGTATCGTTTTGGGGGGGAAATTGGGGTGCAAACATATTGTCAGGGGGACTCCCTACAGGGAGCCTCCCCCCCCATGACCCTGACCAGCACTTCGCCCAGCGACAGCACGAGCAGCGAGTCAGGAGGAGGGAATGAGGAATGGAGCGGTTTGGAGAGTGGGCTGATGTGAGATACAATCCTATTTGACATTTGCGGGATGATACAGAGGACTAGAGCTGGGTGATACCTGGTTTTCAACATCACCATATATCACCAGCTAAACATCACAATATTTCGATACATCACGATATATATCTGCGGCGGTGGAAGACCTTGCTGGGCCCCAACAGCAACAGAGGATCCCGTCACGTATCTCCCCGTGGCGATGGAGGATACGCTGCGCTTCCTCGCAGCAATAGAGGGTCTTGCCGATCCTCCCCAGGGTGGCAGAGTGTGTGCAGCACTTCCCCCAGAAGCAGAAGCCCTTGCTGTGCCTCCCCACAGTGGCGGAGAGTGTGCCGCACTTCACTGCAGCAGCAGAGAGCCTTGCAGCACCTCCCTGTGGCAGCAAGGGGTCCTGCCATACCACCCCACAGCGGAAAAGAGCCTAGTCGCACTTCCCCGCAGCAGCAGAGGGCCTTGACATGCCTCCCCATGGCGGCAGAGGCTGCACCACGCTTCCCCGCAGCAGCAGAGGGCTTTGCCGTGCTCCCCACAGTGACAGAGAATCGCACCATACATCCCCACAGCAAAAATCCCTTCTAATGCAATTTGGGAATTTTTTTAACATGGAATTTTGTGAAGCACTTACCTAGATTTGGGAAAGTTTAAAATGGCAGCCCTCATGTGACCACACCACCCATAGGTGCCAACTCCCTATAGCTGAGGACACTTCAGCCCCAAAATTGGGATGGAGCTAAGCCTTGCCGGGCCTTCCCACACCTGTGACGAGTCCCATTGGGCTTTCGCCATGAGAATGCCCAATAGCGCTTGCCGTAGGTGCGGGGGAGGGGGCGCCTATGGCACCACCTAAATCCACCGCACTTGAGCAGAAACAGCATGCACATATGAGAGATTATATTCTCTCTTGTTGCTCCTGCTTTGCACTACTTTTGGGTGCTTTAGTGTGGCAGGAATAGGTGTTTGAGCTCTGTTTGTGTTTGAAGCAAGAGGAACAAATAACATGATGGGGCATTAAGTAAAGTGAAGAAGAGATCGAGTCTGAGGTGACAGGAACTGAGTTCCTTCCCACCCCTTGGGAAGTGGGGGGCATGCCTGCCAAGTTCCTGTCAGAGAAATAAGGGACCGGACCGGAAGTAGCAGACCGGAAGTAGCACTGCCGCAATTTTGGAACTGGACGGAGCATGCTCAGAAGCGACTGTTGATGCTGCTTTGCCCAGTTCCAAAATGGCTGCTGCGCCAGAAGTCGCACTGCAGCCATTTTGGAACTGGGCAGAGCTGCATCAAAAGTCGCTTCTGAGCATGCTCCGCCCAGTTCCAAAATGGCCGCCACGCCAGAATAAACCAGGAAAAAAAAAACATTTTTTCAGCTGGGAACAGCTGGAAAAACGGGGGGTTTCCCGGGGAATACGGGAGACTTGGCAGCTATGGGGGGGGGAGAGAAGGGAAGGACAGGGGAGTACCATGGCAAGACTCCTGGATGAGAAACAGCAAGAGGGACAGCAAGCTCAATGAGTGCCCCAGGCGGCAAAAGTCCTAGCTACGCCTCTGTCCAAAGATCATCAGAAATTAGTTTCTAGCAGGCTGCGGCTCAGATACTTAAAGATGAATGATAGATACCGTAAATGAGTTGTTGATTAACTTATTTACTCGTTCAAGTTCATAATTAGGAATGCAAAGTACAAACTGCATTGCAAATGCAAAACTGGATAAAACTATGCACCAAACCATAGATCTGAAGATTACATGCTAGGTGACATATGCCACACTACTTTCTTTAAAGTCAGTGTTTTGTTTCTTCAGTTAAAGCACAACTAATCTCTGTTGTGTGATCCTGGGCATGCACTGCTACATCAGACCAAGTTGCACTATTCTTTGCAAGGCTCCAGTAACTGACCAGAAAGGAAACTTAGCATCATGAAAGGCAAGAAAAAGAATCTTTCCTGTGAAGATTTAATATCATTCCCATGCTCTGTGTAAAGTAACTTCAGGTAATCACCAAAGGTCATTCCTATTCCCTTGGGAAGGTTCGATTTAATACTTGGTGGGACACTGAAATTGCGCAACATATCACTGTCACAGGTTCTCTCATAAGGCTCAGCTTACCTTCAGTAGTAACTTTATTCCCCAAAGTGTGCCTTTTTCCACAATTCAGTTTCCATTTAGTTTGTGTGATTTGAAGCAATTACTGAGGAACTACATCCACAGCAATGCAATTTTAGACAAAACTTCAGAGTTGTTCTAACATTTAAGCCTTTTCTTGTTCTCAGGACCTGCTTCCCCTAGAAGGCCTCACATTTTCCCATCATGTCTCCAAGTTTTACATTGCTATCTCTAATGTTATATTCTTGTAAAAAAAAACTAATCCATTGAGTTACCTGTTCAAATAACCCAGGTTTACCTCTGACCCTTTGGGTCAGGGGTCCCCAGACTACGGCCCGCGGGCCAGATGTGGCCCAATTGGCCTCCCAATCCGGCTCGCGACGACCTCCGCCGCCCGCTGCCGCCACCCGCTCTTACAGCACGCTCTTCCAGGTCGGAAAAAAGCGCCGAAAATCGTTTGTGCGCATGCGTATGGGCCTCTCCCAACCCAGAAGAGATCATTTCCTCGGGGGAGGCCCATACACATGCGCACAAACGATTTCCGGTGCTTTTTCTGACCTGGAAGCGCGCCACCGCGCAAGTAAGTGTGTGTGTGCATGCGCACAGGCGCGCACTCCCCCGCCCTCCGTGCGATCAGCGCAGCGGGCACCGGCCCAAAGCCAGGTAAGTCTGGGGACCCCTGCTTTGGATGGTATTCAACTAACTTTTTACTCAATCAACTCACTGAAATAAATTAACCTGAGTTACGTACTAATGTTCATTAATTTCAATGGGTTTACTTTGAGTAAAAGTTAGCTGAATACCACCCTATAAAATCATAGATCCAAAATGTTAACATCAACATTCTAATGATTAATAAACAAACAAACAAACAAACAAATAAACAAGATACAGTTGTGTCTTGAGCTCTAGATACTCCAGAGCAAAAACGTCCCAGCAAACCTCTGTCAGGCAGCATTTACACAAAGAATGTAAAACTTTTTGTGGCTATGAAAAGACACAAAATGAGAGAGGCTGCATTTTTAATATCTTTAGTATTCAAAAAAAAAGCACACAGCTAAACAGAGCTGGGATATTTGTCAGGACTTGAGCCCTTAAGTGGTGATCTGAGTAATGAGGATTAGTCCTGGATGTTACTCACTTTATATTTACTGTATTACATTTATATTCTACCCTTCCTCCTAAAGAACCCCAGAGTTACACACACATATCCTGCCCCAAAGGAGGAAATTGAAGAGGCTACTTATACTACTTGAAGGAAGTCTCCTTCAGCTACAGGTCAGTAACTCAGGCAATACTCCCAGACCTGATACAAACTTACTGCCAATAGGAGCCACTGCAAGACACTGGCTTAGTGCCTTAGTCCTCAACATTGCAGGAGCTGCATCTGATACGGCAATGTTAGGTGAACAACCCAACTTGCAAGCTTGATCTCATACATTCTATGCTAGTGGTTCTGAATTAGGGGTCCGTGGCCCCATCCCTTGCCCCCCCAACTAAATTTTTGCTTATCACACCCGCTGCCTCTTTCTACCCATGGAATGCCAATTGCTGCTTTTTATTGGCTAAGAATGGCAAGGCAAATAAATACACTGAACATGCATGTTTACTGAACAGGGAAAGCACAAATGGTAATGCAAGTGCCGAATTTAAAATAGCCACCTCTCGGCCTTGAAGCCTCCAGTCCCTGTGAGCAGCAGGTGAGTAACTAACCTAGTTGCCAGAGATCTCATACATTTCCACCCACTCTGTCCTGCTGTGGAAACGGAATGGTGGCAAACGGCAATAACAGAAAGAAGAGTAAGAAAGGCATTAGAATATCTTGGGACTTGTAGTGATACAAAGGGCTTAGGGGCAGCCTCATGCCAGCTACTCAGCAGGCAAGGTACTTGGGATTTCCCCTTGGAGTCTCTCTCTAGTTCATTTGTCTGCTCTCCTTGAGACCGGAGCGGTCCAGCACAGAGCAGCAGCACCGGATCAGACTCATCCTGATGACGACAAATTCCCAGTTTCTCATCCCTGGTGCATCAGTCTGGTGCCTCCTCCTGTCTGTCTGCTCTTGACTGGCTTTCTGCTTTGCCATGGATTTTCCTGGATGGACTCTGGCTATAGTAAACCAAACCAAAGGACAGTGGGTTGGGGTGGGACTTAGCACTAGCGTTTGAGTGACGTTGGTCAATTAAATCACAGTGTCCTGGTATCCCCATTTGTAGAATGGACAGGTGTTTTCAGGATGCTTAATTCCTTGACCTGTAATCTGCTCACTTTCTTGAATCGTCTGTCCTGCATGCAGGTTATTTTCTGCTATGTGAGCTTGTGGCAAATTTCTAAAAGGAAGAAGTCCTTTTGTGAAAAATATTGCCTCCAGTGTTAAGTTTCAACCTGGAAACAAGCTTTGTGACTGCACAATGAAGCCCCTTTTCCCCCTCTCTTTATTGCATGAGCAATCAAATTGAAACCCTCTAAGTCACAAACCCATGGGCACAAATCTGTCTTCAGTGGCCTTTCCTGATGCTCAGAGTGTCACCTGCCTGCCCTCGAAACTAGACTTGAAAATAGGTTGTCCATGTGTGTTATGCCCATGGCAGTTTCTCCAGTTTGCAAGTGTGTCCACGGGCCCAAAAAGTTTGCCAACCACTGCTCAAATTAACCAAAGTTCACCATTTTGTGTGAACAAGGAAACCATGGTTACCAGTTTCAGGCTAGGATATTTTTTAAAGCAGAGTTTGGATGGTCATCTGTCCTGGATGCTTCAGCTGAGATTCCTGCATTGCACAGGGTTGGACTAGATGACCATTAAGGTACAGTAGATAGATAAAATTATAGCAGTTAAGAAAATATGAACTGTGTGAAACAAGTGGATACAGGTAGTATTTTCATTTTCTTTTTTATTAGACCTCAGGGCATGACCAATGAAAATGATTTTGTGGACAAAGTGCCAACTTTTTCAGTAACACAATTATTTTATGGAATCCACCACCATAATTAACCACAGAATGTGGTGTCTGTCAAAATTATTTATTTAAAACATTTTTAACTTTCTTCAGAGTCCAACACTATCAATAAATAAGAATTAATATCGTACAAAAATGCAAATGCAAAACTACCATCAAAAGTTAACACAATCAAATAAAAACTTTACTTGAATCAGCCCCTAAAACCAAAGCAATTTTATCAGAACGTAATACATTTAAAGGCACAAAAGTCTTCCTAAAAAGGAATGTTTTCACTAAGCAGAGAGCAGCAGCAAGTGAGGAGTGCAAGGCTTTGAGAGGGAGCTACAAAGCCAAGGTGTGCCCACTGAGAAGGCCTATATGTCTTTTAAAAAAGAGTTCAAGGAGGACAAATTCCCAATGGATATTAGCCATAATTGGTAGCTGGAACTTTCTTGTACAGAACCTTTTGGCCATGAACAGCAGGTGCTGGGGAAAACTTATCTCTTCCATATCACACACGATTCCAGATTACCTTACCACACATGTGCCCACTCGACCGCTTTGATCAACAGAATTAGCACTACTACAGGTGCCACATAATACCCATTTGTAAGAACTTGGTTGTTTCGTCTGGCAGTGCCTAATCTTTGGAACTCCCTGCCTTTTGAGATCAAGCTGGCACCTTCACTATACTCTTTTCGGCATTTGCTAAATACATTCCAGGTTAGACAAGCCTAACCAGATGCTTAGAAAGTTGTGGTAATTTTAATCTCTTTTTGTATTTTAACTTTTGTATGTTTTAAAGTAAAGCTGTATTTTTTCCTTAAATTTACTGTTTTATTTTTGGGAAACCAATTTGAGGGGGTTTTTTTTACTATCAAGTGGTGCATTAATTTTATGAAATAAATAATGAATCTATTTGGGAAAATAACAGTCTCATCAAGGCAAGCAATTGATATGATTTTAATATACTGTAAACAGAAACAGAATATGACAGCAGTGATCTTTGTGCCACAATAGCGGGACCAAATGGTCTCCGGACAATTTGTTAGCACCTGCACACTAGTCTCAATTTCTGGTAAATCCCCAACAGCTTAAACCTAGCATGCACAAGCCAACTATAGTGTAGCAGCGGTGGTGTTTGTTTGAAAAGTAGCAAAGAAGTGAATAAAGACCACAGACTCTTGCTTGGCTGCCAAGTATCCACTTTGGAAGTCCACACATGGAGCCAAGATTGCCATTACGTATATGAATAAGAAGCAGACTTTACTTGCCAACTGCTTTACCAATATTCTAGCTAAATACTAGATGCCATAATTTATGGAGTTCAACCTCAAATGTAGTTTCTTTATGGAGTTCAACCTCAAATGTAGGAAACATTCCAAGGATACAGTATGATGTGGCTGCTGTCAGTAGATCACTCCTTTAGGTTTGCCATTTTAAAATTATGAAGTTATATTATAAGTATGTTAGAAAAAGAAAACTGTCCCAACAGATTAAAGCAGATTAAAAAGTTTCCGTTGAGTATGCAAAACAAGGTCTACATGAAGCCCAACTAAAAAGCCCAAAGAATATACAAATTGCTCAGCACATGTATATTCTCAAATGCATACTTGGACTCCACACATTAACACTTATTTTTCAAAGCAACAATGAAGTTTATTTCTTTATCAGTTACAAGTGGGAAATCCACTATGCTCTATCTTGTATAATAAAGATCTAGCCTTCAGCCTGTTTTTGTAACTTCAAGGATGGATTACTGTGGTGCATTAACTTGACAATTCAAAGACTGCTGCTGGTGCAGAAAGAATGCCGCTGTTCCATGTTATACTATTAGTGAAAGTATATTCAACCAGCACTAGAGAAACTGCACAGGCAATTCAAGGCCAAAGTAAGTGTTGGATTTTATTTTTAAAACACTTAAGGGCCTGCCTTCTGAGGAGATCACCTCTCCTTTTACAATCCACTCACTACTGCCAGTGAAGATTAGCAGATAATGAGGAGCCGGTCCTTTTCCACAATAACCTCAAGGCTATGGAATGGGTTGCTGGAGGAGGCTTGCCAATGTACTTAGGAAGCTGTGCAGATCTTATCCAGGGAAACGTCTGGAGTCCGAGCTGCTAAGTAATCAAACAGTGCTTCTTGCTAACAGGCACCGGATTTTATTGCTACAGGCGGTAATAAAAATACACATGTTTATGTTTGTTATGTATGCCATCTAGTCCAGTAGAGAAAGATGTGGTATCTGCAAAATAACTCTATATTTTATCATATACTAGCTGGCCCCGCCACCCGTTGCTGTGGCTAATCCCTGTGACTGTCACCGCCCTGTGTTGATCCATGACATATCCCAACCCCTCCTCCCCCCACCGCCGGCTTTCCCCTGTGATTTCCCCCAACCTGTCCCGTCCCATGACGTATCACACCCCCTCTTCCCACCACCTCGCTTTTTGAGATTGGTATTATGACAACTTTCCCCTGCAATATAAAGTTTTGCTGTATCAGGAAAACGTGATCTATTTTGTGGTTATTTTTAGGACATATGTTGGGGTTTCTATTAAGCCAACCTGTAACCGGATTTTTGCACTGCTCCTGTTGCTATTAGAAGCTAAGTCATGGTTTGACTTACCATTATATGTGCAAACCCAGACTTATGGTTTGTCTTGTTGCAAACAATCCACAAACAGTAACCAAGTTTTGTTTCCTTCTGTTGGTTTGCTTGGTCCAGGTTGCCATGTAAAACGTTTTTAGTAGTGCTGCACCAGCAGGACCAAGGAAGGAACAAAGTGGTCGCAATTTTCTAAATGTGGCCTGTCAGGCTTGCTAAATAATTGTTTGGCTTGGTGTGAAATTGTGAAGAAAGCAAGAAGTTAGTTAACATTTTGAAGTGAGGTATTTATTTATTTTTCTCTTTTGGAGAGGCCCAGGGCTGTTGTGGAGGCGGCCTGGTCCATGGGGATGGCGTTATTGGCGGCAGCGGGATCCGTGGGGTGGATCTGTGTGGTCTCTGGTGTGGGGGTGGGTCCCGGGAGGCGGCGGGATCAGCGGGGGTGCGATCCGTGGGGTGGGGGTGTGTGGAGTGGGCTTGCTCAGGGGGGAGAAGGTCGCGGGAGGTTAAGGGATTGGGGGGACGAGATCCGTAGTGTGTGTGTGTGTGTGTGTGTGTGGAGTGGCCTTGCTCAGGGCAGGAGGGGGGTCGCGGGAGGCGGCGGGATTGGCGGGGTGTGTGTGTGTGTGGAGTGGGTTTGGGAGGGAGGGAGTCGTTGGAGGGGTGGTCAGGGAGGCAGCCTGGTCCCCGGGAGATGTCGGGATCGGCGGGGGCGGAATCCGTGGGGTGGTGTGTGTGTGTGTGTGTGTGTGTGTGTGGAGTGGGCTTGTTCGGGGTGGGAGGAGGTAGTGGGAGGCGACGGAATCAGCGGGGGCGCGATCCATGGGGTGGGGCTGTGTGTGGAGTGGCCGTGGTTGGGGGGAGGGGCTCGCTGGTACGTGATCTCCTGGGCGGGCGCGGGTCCCTGAGGAGCGGCTTGGTCTCGGGGCGGTTTGTTCTCTGTTGGAGGCGTGGTCTCTGGGGAGTGAGGGATTGTGGGAGTATGTTTGTCCGTTGTTCACTGAATGTCCACTGGAGGGCACAAATTTTTTGACCACAAATCCAGGTTTATACCTGTCTTAGGTGTGTCAGCTGGTCAGTGTGAGTGCATGATTACCTGCTCACATGTGACTCTGAGGTTGTGGCCAAATTTCAGGACGATCGGGTAAGTGCTTGTGGGAGAAAAGTGGGGAATAACACACATGCACCTTCACCATTTACATAGATAGATAGATAGATAGATAGATAGATAGATAGATAGATAGATAGATAGATAGATACTTGGCTGGAATTATTTTTGAGGTATTATATTGAAATACTTTTCATCTACTTGGAATCATGTGCCAGTGAAAAATTGGGATTTATTTCTAAGTAGATATGCATAGAAATGGGTGTTAGATTCAGAGTATTATTTATTTTTTGTACAATTTCTAAGCTGCTCTGTTGATTGATAGTGCAACCAGGAAGTGGCACCCAGTTCCACTGTTGATGCGTAATCCAGAACTTCAGTTCAGTAAAGGGACACTCAGCCCTTGAAACATGAGGAAGGAACTTTTATTGCTTCATAAATATAAAAAAGGTAATCCAACACCCTTTTTTTATTCCACATAACACAGAAACAAAAAAAATAAGCAAATACGGTTAGAAATCTGAGCTGTTAAAGAGAACGTCCAATTCAAAATCATTGTTTGGGAGTGGGGAGCCTGCACTTTTAAAAAGAATTCCAAAGGGTACCAGAGTTAAAGTTGGGGGTAATTTTCAATCATAAGATACTCAAAATGAAGAGAAAAACGTTAACATGTTGTGCAGCAAATGTATTTAACAAAAAATAAAAATAAAAGAATGTCTAACCACCAGGAGGGTGCTTCAAAACTTAACAGAAAACTATTAAGAGAAACCACAGAAAGCTCTTGAAATCAGTTGAATACAGCCATCTCTAGAGCATCAGACAAAATAAATAAATATATTGCAAGTTGGACTGCTTTATGGTCCTGATCTGGTGAACTTATTAAGATGGCTCACAGAAAACAAAAGATTCCACACAAGTATCAAGTCTAACGGCAGCTTCAGACATTAGTCAGTGCAGCCATCTCAATATTCAAATGTCTTGCACTTCCAGTCTGTGGCAAAAGGAACGTGGACAGGTAAGACTTGTAAGCTTTGGTTAAGCACATTAGGGTGAGAGCTTGTGCGTTTAGGAACATCAAAAGTCATGCTAACTAGAAACAAATTGATCTATCATTTTTTCCTAAAGCATTCCTAGACAATACTCTGGACAATATTCTTTGCCATCCTAACATACTTAATACAGTACTGGGTGCAAATTTGTGTCACTTGTTTCTTCAGGGCTGAAGGCCTATTTTAAATTGAAAGACAATGACATCACTTTTTTGTTTTGTTTGTTTTTACAAGCCAGAGACCTGGAATTTTTCCAAGGTTGCTTTTGGCACTCTCCTCGGTGCCAGTTCCTGGCAAATTGTATACAAAGTGCCTATGTTTAGGAAAGCATCCATGGGATTACACTGAATGAAGTCAAGGCCAGCCCACCCATGAGGTGAAGTGAGTGCCTCTGCTGCCAGTGGGGAAATGACACTAGTATCAATGCCAATGTTCTGCAAGATCATCTCAGAGTACAAGAGATCTTGCAAGATTTTGGTAAAATCTCACCAGAAATCAGCGCCAATCAGTGTTAGAAACCCAGATACATAAGCTAGGCCCCAAATGGGTCCTTAAACCAAGGTTACAGCTGCCAAAACAGAATGTCTAGTTGCCATTTCGGGGTAAGAGGGCTCTAAAGTCTTATTTTCCAAATGGCGGGCTGACTGTGATTGATTATCAGTTAAAAATCAGGCTAGTTCAGATGACAACCTTGAACTAGGTTAAGAACTTTGAGAATTTAAAGAAGAAAAGTCATTTGATCCATGGACACTCTACATATATTTTGGCCTATTCCTACTTTTTTTTCTTAATGCTGTTGCTCAGGCTGCACAGAAAAAGCATTTTGGTTCCTGAAATTCATTCCAATTGTGCAGATAAAATATAACTGATCGAATTCTGCAGGATGTGTTGCTAGTCTGTGAAGAGAGTCCAGATCCAATGACCCCCAGGCATGCACCTCCAGGTGGTGGAAATGTCAGGAGCCATCCTGGCACCCAGGCATCTTCACTTGGTTGCAAATTTTGAACACTGGTGCCAATGCCAGCACCATGTTTCTGGAGTTGCAGCAGAGCAGGGGGGTAGTTCCTAGGTAAAGATAAAAGGCAAAGACCCCTGGACAGTTAGGTATGGGGTATGGCACTGAACAGCGTGATGAGTGCCAGAACGCATGGAAACGCCATTTACCTTCCCACCACAGTGGTGCCTATTTATTTACTCACAGTGGTTTGCTTTCAAACTGCTAGGTTGGCAGGAACTGCAACAAAGCAACGGGAGCTCACCCTGCCACGCAGATTCAAACTGCCGACCTTACATCCGGGAAGCGCAAGAGGCTCAGTGGTTTAGATCACAGCACCACCCGCATCCCAGTACTTACATGCCATCGCTGACTGAAGTGTAAATGGCGAAGTTGACTCATACCACTGAAGGAAATTAATTTTGACATTGTTGGAAACAAGAATAATCTGATCTAAGTAAATCTTAGGTGGCAACTAGGCCACTCATCTTACTCCCATCTTGCAATCAGCAATTCCACTCATCTTCCTGTACCACATCTGGCAACAGTGTAACAGGGCTTAGCTATTATGTTGCCAATGCCCTGGTCACAGCTGTTGACCACTTTTTTGATGACCCACAGAAGCAAGTCTGTAAATATCCTCTTAACCATTCTGAACTATATCCCTCCTAATCTTAGAACTGGTGCTTACAAACACACTGTTTGTGGTATTGTATTTTACTCATTCTGTGTCCATAGCAACTGTCAACTTGTGGTGACTCATTTGCTACGAACAAAAGCTGAAACTTTGCAGGCTATCTCTCAGTCCGCAGAAGCTTGTGTCAGAGTACATTTTAGTTTCTACTTGCAAAATGTAAGATAGATAACTTGCTCAGCAGGAACACACAACCAATATGGGTTTTCAAGGGAAGGGGGGGAGCTGTTGCCACAACTGCATATTACACAGACGGACACTTGGGTTTTTAAACAAAATCAAAGTGCTTAAGAGCCTTCTGAATCTACCTGTTAAGTTTCCAACATGACTTTTATGTAAAACTGATCTACATATCTATATAGTCCCTCCTGTGACTGTCGCTCTCCTGCACATCAATTTTTTTCTGAAACTGGCCTGTGGTAATAGTACTTTTTGTCTCAACCACTTGGTTATCTGATGATTTCCCCAAATCAATGGCTTATAACCAGGGCTTTTTTTCTGCCGGAACTCACCAGAACTCGGTTCCGGCACCTCTCAAGTGGGCACTATTGCGATTATAAGAAGTGTTCATGGTCTTTTTCTAGACAAATAGCACTGCTTGTTTTCAAACTAGCACTAAGTCTCATGTTCCGTTAGCACAATGATTGATGCTTGGTGCAAGGGAACTTCAATCCCTTTCCCACCCCCACTCTCTCCCTGCAATCTGTTCCAGGGGCTCTCCCAACCCTCTAGAGTGGACTTGGGGAGGCTGCAACAGGTCGAGGGGCAAGTTCCATTATACAAGCATTCCACTGTGCTAATGGAACAAGGGTCTTTGGTACCGCTAAAGGCAATCTATCCCCCTACCACTAAGTTAACGCTGATCTCACACAGAACACACACAACTCCTACAGCAAAGGGGCAGAACACAGCTACATATCCCATGTTAATATTTATGGGCTAAATATTGTGCTGCTGCATGTGAAACTTGTCAGGGACTAATTTTAGCAAAATTATAATTCTGCTTTATAAGCCTGGCATTCGATAATACAATACAGATGTTGGCCATTTTACTGTTATGCTTCTATATTTTGTTTTGTTTGTACAAAGTATACTGGCCATTAACAATAAAGAGATTGATGTAATCCTATTCATATTTACTCAGAAGTTGCACAGTGTGCATATGATTACAACCTTAATATAAAAAAATGCAAATACGGAAATTGGATCAGAACAGATGAACTACTTTACTTGCTGGGAAATTATTCTTCTTAACCCCTACCTAGTTTTGCAAGGCTCCTTCAACAGTCATCCTCCCTCAATTTCCTAGTCACAAGAACCCAAATGAATATGGATACTACAGCTTTTATGTCCCATAATCTCATACACAAGATCAATCACTGTTTGTGATTTCTTGGCTAAAAAAAAAATTACCACACTGGATTTCGGTGGAAGGGGAAACCACTACTACACAGGAATTAGAGCTCTCTGCTTTTGAAGTTTGAAAAATTGAACTTCCGTGATTGTTAGCCAAATAAACTACTATGGGCAGCACATTAAAAAGTTACGCTGCCTCATTAGATGTTCAAAACCACTGAAAAATCTTATTGTGTATCAGAGATGCATAAATTTAGGCTGGGTTGAGTAGCTAATCATTCTTTCCAGTATCCTGTGGGGCTGTCTGCGCTCTATACCTTTACAGAACATTATTTTCCTCAAAGCTTTTGTTTACCCCTCACAGAGTTACAATTCCAAGCATCTCTTAACAAACTATAGTGCCCAGAGTTCTTTGAGGAAAAGGAGGTGTCTCAAATCTGCTTTAAAGCAATAGTGTATACAGCATCTCAGCTATCTTGCTTCTTATTGCACAGAAGTCCATTTCTGTAGTATGTACTGCCAAGTGAGGGAATTATTCAAGGCAAGGGAGTAGTGGAAAGCACTTCTCTGAACCAATATATTGATTCCGCATTACTGTACAATACACATATTGGCGCCATTTTGAAAGAGGCACTCTTTGGCTTCTTGTGCTGCTAGCAGTCTTTTGTTTTTTTAAAGATTACTCCTGTAGCTGAGTACACAGAAGATTTTCAATGCTTGTCATGAATGCTAAATTTCTGACCAACACTAACAGTCACTATTTTGAGTTAATAGACATGATAAATAGAGGTTGAATGCAAATCAACAAGTCAAGCTAAACAAACAAATAAAGATACCGTGTTTCTCATATTATAAGACATGTCTTATATTTATTTTTTCCTCAAAAAAACACACTATGGCTTATTTTCAAGGGATGTCTTATTTTTTCCTCCTCCTCCTGCCGCGGCCGGCATTGCTGCTGCGCCTATCACTATGTCTTATTTTCGGGGTATGGCTTATATTCCTTGAATGCTTAAAAATCCTGCTATGGCTTATTTTATGGGTATGTCTTAAAATATGAGAAACAGGGTACATGAATGAAAACCTGAAAGGCAGAAACCAAAGCCCAATAATCTATCTATATATATAAAAATGTAGGCATTGCGTGCACAGAGGTCACAGCCTTTCTCCGTAACCGCTGAACTGTAATGTAACAAATCTGGCCACAACGTTCCATGCCCATCAGTGAGGGATGGCATGGAAAAAAGCAAACCTTTCATACCTAAAATAATGATTAAACACAAAAAGTGGTGCCCAAATTAGACGTCACCAGCAGAAGCTCTGAAGACTCCAGCAGTATCCAATAGAAAGGCAGATCGCCCACTGCTGCCTCGAAAGCCACGCCACCAGATGACATCACAAAATTCCACAGCAACCAGCTGAAAACAGGCCTTGTTGCAGCAACAAGGCCCAACCAACAGAAAACAGGCCTTTTGCAGCAACAAGGCCCAACCAACTGAAAACAGGCCTTTCGCAGCAACAAGGCCCAACATTGCCAAGTGGAGGTAGGGGCCTGCCTGGGGGGGGGGCAAATAGGGGGCAGGGATAGGTAATGGGTCAGAACGGGGGGGGGGGAGAAAGAGAGGGATGAAACCTGCCCTCTCCACAGTATCTTGCCTCGGCTTTGCAGACTAGGCTGAGTGGATTTAGGGGCCTGCCGGGGGGGGGGGGGAATAGGCTGCAGCATAGAATCAACTGAATATGGGCCTTTTACAGGGCTGTGCCTTTGGGTAGAATAAATGTTATTTCACATAGCACACGTGGGTAGGGGAGTCAGGGTTGGGAAAGGGCAAAATTTTACAGAACACACACCTTGGGGAAATGATTGTGTGCAAAATGAACGGGCCACAGGGATAACCGGGGGGGGGGGGTTGGACGGAGTAGAGGGGGGAAATCACAGGGGTAAGTGGGGGGGTTAGGGGGAGATGGGGCGGAAATCACAGGGATAAGCCGGGGTGGGGGAAAGAGGGGGCATAATAGGTCATGGATCAGGACAGAGTTGGGGGATTCACAGGGATGAGGGAGGGGGATGAGGGGGGAATCACAGGGATACGTCATGGATCGGCACAGGGTAGGGGAAATCACACAAATAACCCACAGCAACGCGTGGCAGGGCCAGCTAGTATATATAGATAAATGTAAACTGGCCATGTCCGTTAGTATCCACGTTTCACCAAAACCGCTTGACCGAGTGCGTTCAAATTTTGACACAATGCCGCATGTTTATATGAGAGCAACCCCGTACCGTTTTCAAAGAAAGATGTCACACCTGTGCCTGGTAAAAAAAAACCAAACCCCAGTGTTTCAAAACACACCACTCAGACGAAAATGCATTCTGGGAAAAGAACCAGGTTGCAAACCAGCGCCCTCTAGCAGCAGCTACACTGGTACTGCACCTATAAAACCTTCCTTCTCAATAGCACCTCGGCTCCCGTTTACTAGGCCGAAGCCTTTACAGACTAGGCCAAATGGAGGTACTGACTCGCCTGGGTGGGGGTGGGGGTAGGGGGGATGGGATAGGTCAGGACATGGTGGGACCAGTCCAAGGCATGAACTGGGGGTGGGGGGAAGAGGGGGCGTGATACTTCATGGATCGGCACAGGGTGGGGGGACTCACAGGGATGCGTAAACAGAACACGCATAAAACAAGGGGACTCTGGAGGTGAGGGGAGTCTGAAGGGGGACTCTGAATCTCCATTTAACAGACTGAGCCACAGCAACGCGTGGCAGGGCCAGCTAGTTTATTTATAAAAACTTGAGTCACTGTATCTACCCCTAAATGGGAAATGTAGCATACAACACAAAACAATATATCAACTTCAAAGGGGAGGTTAAAGAAATATTTCAAAGTTTCCCCATTTGTTCCCACATCTCATAAAGACACTGCAAAAGCCAAACATTACCGCAGATCTCTCTAAAAACAAACACATAATATTTTCCCCATCATGTGGAACCTCTAAAACATTTTTACCAAAAGAATTTGTTTTCTAACTCAGCTGTAATGATTACAGGTAGGTAGCCGTGTTGGTCTGGATCGAAGTAAAATAAAAAAAATTCCTTCAGTAGCACCTTAAAGACCAACTAAGTTTTTATTTTGGTATGAGCTTTCGTGTGCATGCACACTTCTTCACTAGATTTCCAATTACAACAAAACAATTATCTGAATAATGTGAGGTTCTTGAATATTCCATTATCAGCACCACCAGAAGATCTCCATTTCCACTACTTGACTTTATCATCTCCACATTAGCACCACTTCCAGTTCTCATGAAACAATTCCACTGAAACCAGCTTTTCATTTTTCAACAAACAAACCTAAATCTAAAGCTGCACATGGAAGTCTCTGCCAAAGGGAAATGTGGTTGAGTTAGAAGGAGTTGCGTATTTTGGGCATTTTTCAACCCCCACCCCAAGTTGGAGAGGTTAGAACAAAAACAAATTGAGGTATTATGGCATCCTTCCAACTTTTTGTGCTCAAATTCATTTTGGCCTTGTAAGTCAGTAGTCACCCTAAGGAAACCTTTGTTTGACTTCCTGGCTGACACCCATTTACCCAGAAATGTGGGAATAGCTTTAAGTGTTCTATTCTTCTATTCTCACTGCATAAAAAAGAAAATTGTTGCTGAGATTGCAAACTGGAGGCCTTAAGAGGTTCCCCCATCGCCATGACAGAAATACCAACAGAGTAGATGGGGGGAAAGAGGAAAGAGCAGTTCCTAACTCATGTGCATATTTCTCACCCAATGTCCAGGCTACCCCCACCCCAGTCTGCCCCCTTTGCTGATTAGGTAAAATATACACACTATTTCTTTATGCAATACTACAGTAAAATAGCTTGCTTCATACTAAGCTCCTGGCAAGGAGCGCAGACATACTGCAAAGCATGAGAATGAGGCATCTCAGCCACTGAAATGATGACCCATAGCCTACTAATGTACCCTATAGAGCAGTGTTTTTCAACCTTGGGTCCCCAGCTGTTGTTGGACCTACATCTCCCATCACTCTTGACTACTGGTCTTGCCAGCTAGGGATGATGGGAATTGTAGTCCAGCAACAGCTGGGGACCCAAGGTTGAGAAACACTGCTATAGAGCATTCTGATGCTGTACTATATTTATTTGAAATTTAACATTGTTGAGTGCACAGAAAAATGCCTGCATTTTTACAATGCATCTTAAAACAGACGTTGAAGTACAGAATATCAATGAAAAAGCATTCAGATAAAAATCATCACAGGGCACAAATTTCAAATCCATTCAGACTGAAGCTTCATTTCTGTTCAAACTAACTAAAGATGTAGGGATTAACTGAGGAGGGGGTGAGCCATGTACTTCTTGGAGGAAAAGGTGGTATCTAAATGCAATAAATGAGCTCTTCTGCAGTCACCAACCTGGCATCCAGAGATCTCCATGTGGTTGCAACTGGACCTGCACCAGTCACAAAATGCACCTGGCACCTGTAATTTCTAACATTACTTATATATCTGAACTATAACACTGTGCGCTATGCTTATAGACAACAATGCATATGCACAAATCATAACTGTTCCATTTTTCATGTCCCAATGAAATATGAAGGGCATGAACGGTAAGGGCAGGTAGTAGAGGCAAGTATGTGGTAGTGCACTGCAGAAATAACCTTTCCCCTGTGCAACTGAGGTTTCATTTCTGCCACTTTTCAGGCAGACCTCAGAAAGCAGTTTGTTCCCTAGTTCCCTCCATAGCTACAAGGTCTAGAAAATTCTCACAGAGATGAAAGCCTGGCCATACTGAATCGTGTACCAGGTTAAATTCCACCAAGGTAGACAGGAGACAGCATAGGAGCCTGCTAGATCAGGCCAATGGCCCATATAGTACAGCATCCTGTTCACACATCCTGTTCTTTCCCAGCCGCAAAGCTCCCGTCCAGCCGCCACAGCCCAGAGCTTTGCCTACATATCTCCACCTCAATGAGACTTGGCTTGACCCAGCCCCCTCGACGGGGCAGGCCAGACGGGGCGGGATGGAGCGGCCCTGAACCAATCGCAGAAAAGACAGCGAGGAAGGCCAGAGTTTCAGGCGGCTGAGGAGGAGGCAAGCCTGCCTTCTCCAGCAGCTTTGCCTTCGCCCAGAAGGCTCGCAGGAGATTCCCTGACGGGACTAATCATGAGCCAGGTGTTGTCCGGAGAGAGCAGCTTGCTCCCAGTCAGGATGCCCACGCATTCCTCCTCGCCTGGCCGCCGCGAGAGAAAGGAGCCCACGAGTGGGCTGTGGCCACAGATTGCGCACACTTTCTCTCCTCGTGGAGTGTAGCTCGCGCCCTGCCGCATTGCCGAGGGAGCTTCAGCCTCTGCCCGCGCTTCCGTCCTCGCAGCTGGAGAGGGCAGGTGCGCAAATGGCCAGGCGGCAGCCGCTCCTGCAGAGCACAGCCGGCTCATTCTGTGCCCAGCTGGTTCAGCAATGTGGATTGGGCGCAGACAGCCCAGGCTTCCCCATTGCGCCGCCTGGAGGGCAACCAAATGCACAGAGGTGATGGGTGTTTCTGCGCCTGTCATTTGCCTGCACTTTCTCTTGGGGTGGCATGGGGTGGGGGTGGCGATTAGGTCCACATCTCCCTCTCCTGCTTACACTCAGGGAGACTGCAGGAGCCCCCCGCTAACCCTGTTCGATGGATAGCCCCCGTTGCAGTATGGTA
Source organism: Zootoca vivipara (assembly GCF_963506605.1). Taxonomy (NCBI): domain Eukaryota; kingdom Metazoa; phylum Chordata; class Lepidosauria; order Squamata; family Lacertidae; genus Zootoca; species Zootoca vivipara. The sequence goes on from NC_083286.1 coordinate 4,831,111, forward strand.
GGAAGTGACAGTTGCTGTTGTGTTTTGTTTTGTTTATAAAAGTGTGTGTTTTATTGGTTAAAGTACCATCAAAAATTTACATTAGAGAGTGAACAACAACAAAACAACCCCAGGCATCTTGTGGTTCATTTGACACAGAACAGGGCATTAGAGAGAGCACAGGGCAAGTTTTAAGAGCAGCCACCCCTACTTCTGATCACTCCAGGGACGCTGAGGATTGAACCTGCAACATTGTTTGTTTGTTTGTCCAGCCCCAGACAATTATACATTTTTGTTATTTAAACTATAAATATCATGAAATTATGTTTTTTTCTTTCTTGAAGTGACACACCACCCGAGTTATGCTTGGTTTTTTGGTGAATTTTGACACACCAAGCTCAAAAGGTTGCCCATCACTGGCATATTCCAAAAGGTGTTTTTAAGGCGCCAAAGAATTGCCTCTTTAAAAAGGAAGATGGGTGTAAGATGAAACCAGATAGAGGACCTTCTCAGCGGTAGCACCCTCTCTGTGGAACGCCCTCCTTTCAGATGTCAAGGAGATAAAGAATGACACAACTTTTAGAAGACTTCTGAAGGCAGCCCTGTATCGGGAAGTTTTTAACATTTGGTGTTTTCTTATCGTTTTATATTCTGCTGGAAGCCCCCCAGAATGGCTGGGGCAACCCAGTCAGATGGGTGGGGTACAAATAAGTTGTTGTTGTTGTTGTTGTTGTTGTTGTTGTTTACATGTGTATACTCAAGCACATGCTGCAAAAAACAACATGGGAATTTAGTATCAAATGCAGAGGAACCATGAAGGTATGTGTGTATTTATTTATTACATTTATATTCCAACCTTCCTCCCAAAGGAGCCCAGAGAGGCAGTAAACAGCTATCCCATAAAACGGTTTACTAAACCTGCAAAGACTAACCTCCAAACTACTGACTTTTCCAGATATTAAGCATGTAATTGCCGGAAAACCTAAGGTTTATCTGATTTAAATTTAATGTTCAGTGGATATTTGCCATTCACTTTTTTCACAATGAAAGCACCTTAATGTAATACTTAAATAGCTCCTGCCTTTAATAGGAAATTATAAATGCTATGTTTATAGCAAGAATACCAAGGTGATAGAGCCTAGAATATAAAAAATAAAATCTTTGTTATGTTAAAAGTATTTGTTTAAAGTGTACTCTTTTTCAAAATAAAACTGAGCGGCATGATTAAATTCTTATTAAAATGAAATAAATCTCAGTGGAAAATATTAGGTGATGCTTGCTCACCGCCATGGCATCAAAGTATATAGTTTCTGTCACTTTTTCATGTCTGTCTGTTCTTTTAAATCAGAACTCTGTTAATCTGAATATAACAGGGATTTCTCTCTCTCTGGTTCAGAGTCCTAAAGCCTAATATAGTCAGCCTCTAATCCACATGCACTGCTATACAGGAGTGAAATTTGGCCCTGAAGGCAGATTCTGAGCTAGAAACAAAATCTGATTTGTATTTTTGAAATCTCTGGTTGTTTTAAGTGACAGTAGCTTTCTAACATTTATTACAGAAAAGAGAGTATCTGCATACAGAATTTTCAACACAAACACTATACAGACACCATTTTAAGACACTTAGTGAGGCCTGACACACATATTGCTTGAAAGTTCAGAGCTCACAGAAATTTTATGATCACAGATTACACCATGGCCAATGCCCATATTCCAACAAACAGCAAGTTTCCCCCAATTCATAAATTACCATCATAGGAGAAAGGTTTTTTTTGGGGGGGGGGCTTTTCTTATTCTTAATTTAATTTCTGCTGCTTCATGTTCTGTTCACATTCCCTAATGCGCCTTTTAACTTCACAACAATTCCTTCACAACTTTTAATGTGAAAACTTCCTATTTTCTTTCTTCTGGTGATGAGGTCAAGAAGGATGGATGAATTAATACTGTGATAACATTGCTTTCATTCATTCATATTATAAACCATGTCTGCAGTGTTCGAAATTAGCCAGGCACCACGAGCATGTTGCACCTGGCTATTGACCATTTGCAACCAAGTGAAGATGCCTGGGTGCCAGGATGGCTCCTGACATTTCCACCACCTGGAGGTACATGCCTGGGGGTCATTGGATCTGGACTCTCTTCACAGACTAGCAACACATCCTGCAGAATTTGATCAGTTATATTTTATCTGCACAATTGGAATGAATTTCAGGAACCAAAATGCTTTTTCTGTGCAGCCTGAGCAACAGCATTAAGGAAAAAAAAAGTAGGAATAGGCCAATATATATGTAGAGTGTCCATGGATCAAATGACTTTTCTTCTTAAAATTCTCAAAGTTCTTAACCTAGTTCAAGGTTGTCATCTGAACTAGCCTGATTTTTAACTGATAATCAATCACAGTCAGCCCGCCATTTGGAAAATAAGACTTTAGAGCCCTCTTACCCCCAAATGGCAACTAGACATTCTGTTTTGGCAGCTGTAACCTTGGTTTAAGGAGCCATTTGGGGCCTAGCTTATGTATCTGGGTTTCTAACACTGCTTATCTGTTCCCAACAGTCAGCAAGAAGGGAAAATTGCGAGGAAGAGAGATGAGAGCACTATCCATGAAGGATCTCACAATTGCTACACAATGTTGGGGTATTCAATTGTGAAGATATAATGGCGGTTTTCTGTGCAGAAACCCAAAATGAAAGAAGTTATTACCAAATCTATTATATTCCCCACATATAAACTGCTATACAATTTCGCAGCTCCCAGTTAGTCACCCCAAATGATTTCATACTTCTAAAGTGTGCCACTATTTTCTGTATACAGTGGTACCCCCAGTTACGAACTGAATCTGTTCCGGAGGTCCGTTTGTAACCTGAAACTGCTCATAACATGAGGCACGCTTCTGCTAATGGCGCCTCCCGCTGCTACCGCACCGCGATTTCCGCTCGCATCCCGGGGCAAAGTTCGCAAAAAGAGGCACCTACTTCCGGGTTAGCAGAGCTCATAACCCAAGGAATTTGTAAGGGGGGTGGTTCACAACACGAGGTACCCCTGTATAAAGCGATGCAATGATTAGGGCCAGAGAGGTGCGGCTTATGTAAAAAGTGTTAATCTACCAATCAACTGTGCCTTGACATTTACTACATACCGTGGTTCTCCGTAAATAAGACACCGTCTTATATTTATTTTTCCTCAAAAAAACAACAACCCACTATGGCTTATTTTCAGGGGATGTCTTAATTTCTGCTGCGGCTGGCATTGCTGCTGCGCCTATCACTATGTCTTATTTTGGGGGTATGGTTTATATTCCTTGAATGCTTAAAAATCCTGCTATGGCTTGTTTTATGACTACGTCTTAAAATAGGGGAAACAGGGTACATTCATATCCTAGGCAAATTGTGAAGAATGACCCAGTTCAGGTCATGCCTGACATGGTGATCCAGGTGCCAAATGAGTTTTTCACCCAGAGGCAAAATGTCTAACAACAACTCCTTCTGCCCAAACACCATGAAACCTATGGGCAATTCCCATATATTTCCACATGGGTTGCATGTAAATTCCTTGCATACTGTGCTTCCCAACTTGTATCTCTGGCTACCAAAAGCTCAGCAGCACCTATTCAAATCACAAAATGAAAAGGTAAACCAAACAGCAGTTTGGTTGAAATGTTGTAGAATTGAAACTGCCAAGTTATGACACTTACCATAATTATTGTCCATTTTTTTTCTAACTTTTCCCCTCTTAAACTAAGTTTTACTTAGAGCAGACCTACTGCAATTGTTGGGCCTAATTTATGGCCATATTCATTAATTTCAGTGGGTCTATACCAGGCATCCCCAAACTTCGGCCCTCCAGATGTTTTGGACTACAATTCCCAACATCTACTGTTCCTGTTAGCTACGGATCATGGGAGTTGTAGGCCAAAACATCTGGAGGGCCGCAGTTTGGGGATGCCTGGTCTATACTCTGAGTAAAACCTTAACTGAATGCCACCCTATGCAACTATAACTGCTGGTTTAAAAGACCAAATTCCACACATACTATAGGAACAGGCAAGAAATCTAGTTTCTACATAGGAATAGAATATATACCCTTCAGTCGGATAAATATCCAAAGAGAAATAGAAATTAGGACTAAGTGGCAAAGACATTCCTATTTCACTACCACAATAATTTACGAAGTATTTTGTACATGAGAGGAGCTGCACTGGATCAGACCAAAGGTCCCTGCAGTCCAGCATCCTGTTTCCCCCAGTGACCAACCAGACGCCTAAGGGAAGCTTACAAGCAGAACACAAAGGCAATTGGTGGAAATACAGCTAATTTGACATAGTATGGTGCTATTTAGTTCAAAGAGGTCATTCAAAACCAGAAGTTTCTAGCTCAAACAGTGATAAAGGAAATTAAATAGTGTATCCCAATGATACTAGTGTTTTCAACTGAAGAATTCTGTTCTGCAAATTCTCAGTAACGGAACTATGACCCCCTACTCCTATTTTAATCTTAACATTTATTGGGGGGGGGGACTCCTGCTGAGGATGTTATTGTTCAAAATTTACCAGCTATTAACAACTCTGGAAGATACAGAAGACAAATTGTTTAAGGAAATATGGGAGTAAATGTAGACAACAACAATTACATAATTGTGTTTGACCATCAATATGCACTAAATATCTTCCTTTTAGATCAGGTAAGAGAGAACCATTACAAGATGATGTTTCAGTACATTCTAGCACTTGACAGAAGCATTACCCATTGGAAATATACACAAATTAAGGCTGACATTTTGTTGTAATTCTCTTCTCTTCTAGTCACTGATTTTACTTAGTTATTCAGATAAAATTATTTAGAAGGTTTACCGCAAACTAACTTTGAACAGCAGCATGTACCATATTTTTCTGTGTATTAGATAAGGTTTTTTGGCTCAAAAATAGTGTCAAAAAACTGGGGTCGTCCAATACAGGGATAGTGGCATGGGGGGGGGGGACAAGTGGCACACCCACCAGCCAGCTGGCTGGCGGGAGCGCAACTTCCTCCGATGCCGCTGCAGGCAAGAAACACTCCCTAGGTCAGGTATAGGCAACCTTGGCTCTCCAGATGTTTTGGAAATACAACTCCCATGATCCCTGACCACTGGCCCTGTTAGCTAGGGATCATGGGAGTTGCAGTTCCAAAACATCTGGAGAGCCAAGGTTGTCTATACCTGATCTAGGAAGTGTTTCCTGCCTGCAGCTGGGGGGGGGACCTCAACTTTGGGCCATCGCCCCTCATTTTCTTATAATTGAGTCCCCAAAGATAGGGGGGTCTTATATGGGGGCATCTTAAAGACAGAAAATTACGGTAAATTAGCTACCAAGAAATGGTGGGATGAACTGGCCCTTTGTAAAGAGAATGGCTGGTTCTGCTTGAATCAGAGGACCACATTCCCTTTTATTTTGTGATAACCCCTTAGTTATTATTTTTGAATGGTTATGTCATTATTTGCCTAGAATTTGGGTGGGGGTGGGGCTGAGGTTTATGCATTCATTCTTACCCTTTTCCTTATAATTTGAGAATATATGGAGACTGGAAGAAAATTTTTTAAATGACAATATATGAGAGACTATGAGAAAGTGATCCATTTTATTATTTTCATGAAGGAAAATTACAATTTGAATATAACATGCACAAGACTTGCTATGCAATATGAAAAACTGTAGAGCCTTTTTTATTTGCAGAATGATAATCCAGAGAGAGAGAGAGAGAAATGTCATTGCAGTGAAAATTGAGCCCTGTCAACATCTAATGTTAGTCATTAGATGCAGAATTCAGTGGCCAAATTGCTCACTGGGACAAGACACTTTGAGCATGTCATGACTATCTTGGCCCGATTGCACTGGCTGCCAATTAGTTTCTGGTTTTGACCTATAAAGCCTTAAACGACTCAGGACCACAATAGTTCAAGGATCACCTCTACCCACATAAACCAACCCCAAACCTGTGACCATCATGATAGCCATGTTCAAATATATAAAAGGATGCCATATAGAGGAGGGAGAAAGGTTGTTTTCTGCTGCTCCAGAGAAGCGGACACGGAGCAATGGATTCAAGCTACAAGAAAGAAGATTCCACCTAAACATTAGGAAGAACTTCCTGACAGTAAGAGCTATTTGACAGTGGAATTTGCTGCCAAGGAGTGTGGTGGAGTCTCCTTCTTTGGAGGTCTTTAAGCGGAGGCTTGACAGCCATCTGTCAGGAATGCTTTGATGGTGTTTCCTGCTTGGCAGGGGATTGGACTGGATGGCCCTTGGGGTCTCTTCCAACTCTATGATTCTATGATCAT